>NC_140536.1:38354245-38361745 GCF_057382185.1 Mchenga conophoros
AGGCAATGCCGGATCAGCAAAACCTAGAACTGGTGCAGTGCTAAGTTTGTCAATGAGAGTATCAAAAGCCAAGTGGCATTCAGGACTCCACCTGGAACCAAAGATTGCTTGGGATCAAACTGTGAGCTCTTAGAAGTCTCATTTCTGGAGCTTTCGTGAGTGGATGGGTATCCACATGTGAGGTTGTTGAGTGGCTTGGCCTGTAGTACCCAGCGAATCCCAAGCACAGAAACACATTTTGAGCCAGTGAGCGCTGTAAACGACCTTGGTCCCATATTCCTAATCACGTCCCTGTGGGATATATAAACTTCTATCTCTAACCACTTTTTTACTCTACTTCTCATCCAGGAAGCAAACACTAAAGGCTCATTCAGAGCAGCTGCACACACTTAGTCCTTCAGTCGTTTTTGGCCGAGTAGACAGAGTTCTCATGAATAATGATCCTTGGCATCAGTTATGTGTTTAACTCCAGCGTGGTGTAGCTGTTGGACTTGGCTCATAAAGAGACTTCCAGAGAAATTCACTGGAGCTGTGTGTGTGTGTGTACGCAACTTTAAATATTGTCATTCATTCATATTGATGACAAGGATATACACTCGTAATCAGGCATTAATGTTGCTGCAGGGAGCCGGGGGAACGGCGGCGAACCAGGACCCAAAGGAATGCCTGGTTTTCCAGGATCTCAGGTGAGTGCGTCACTTCACCGGTGCAGATAAGCCTATAGTGACTGATTTAAACAGTATCACTGCTCATGATGTTAACAGAGTGTGAGCTGTTCCTCCTGCAGGGTAAACATAGACCAGTTGGGGAACCAGGGCCAGCTGGAGGTCG
This sequence comes from Mchenga conophoros, assembly GCF_057382185.1. NCBI lineage: Eukaryota > Metazoa > Chordata > Actinopteri > Cichliformes > Cichlidae > Mchenga > Mchenga conophoros. The sequence continues at coordinate 38,355,077 of NC_140536.1, forward strand.
TGACATCACTTCCTATGGCACCCAGCTGTAAAAGTGACTGTGTTTGTAGGTTTTTCAAATTGAATATTGTTGCATCGGACTCTCTTCAGTCAGAAAGTGGTTTCTGTATCTTCATCTAAATGACGTCAAACTACTTCCTGTTCCTTTACAACAGAGAAAGCCAACAGCACATAACGCTCCCTGTATCTCAAGTTCCCAGTTTATTATTCCGTTCACACATATTAACATATGAGAGCAGATGGTTCGTAAATGTTTTGACCAATCTGTTGTTGTTTCAGGGCCAACCAGGAGATCCAGGTGTAATTCTGGATCACAGGGACCCAGAGCAATGCTGGTAGGGAATTTAACGTCTCATTTAATGGTTTTTCTTTATTTTCACAACTATTTACATTGTAGGTTCTCATCAAAAATACGAGTGCACACTCATATGGAATTATTTAGTAAACAAAACAGTGTGAAATAACTCAAAACATGTTTGATAATGTAGACTATTCATAATTTCCACTCTTTGCTGTGATTACTGCTTCGCTCACTCTTGTCATTCTCTCGGTGAGCTTCATGAGGTCGTCTCCTGAAATGGTTTCCAACAGTCTTGAAGGAGTTCCCAGAGATGCTGAGCTCTTGTTGGCCCTTTGCGATCACTCAGCGATCCGATTTGGACTCATCAGACCAAAGCACAGATGTCCACTGGTTTAATGTCCATTCTTTGTATTTCTTGGTCCAAACAAATCTTTAGTCGTGGTTTCTCAGCAGCTATTTGACCATAAAGGCCTGATTCACACAGTCTCCTCTGAACTTGTAGAGATTTGTCTGCTACTGGAGCTCTGTGTGGCATCTATCTGGGCTCTAATCTGAGGCTGGTGGCTCGGATGAGTTTACCCTCAGCAGCAGAGGAGACTCTGGGGCTTCCTGTCCTGGGGCGTCCAAAGTTCAAAGTTTTTTATTCAAAATATTTAATTGAATATTTTATGGATATAATTTACACAGACAAAAAGAAGACTGAAAACACAAACTGTTTATATCTGTGAAGGTTCTCAGTCATCCAGGTCATCGTAGTCAAAGGAGCTACCTTGCCTTCAAGACTTTGAAAAGGACAAAATCATTGACCGCCTTACATATCACCGCCTTTACCCAGGGGATGCCATACCCTGCATCTATGGACTTCCTAAGATCCACAAGGAAGCTGTCCCACTCAGACCCATAGTCAGTAGCATAAACTCAGCCACTTATAACATTGCTAAACACCTTGCTACCATCCTTGCTCCTCTCGTGGGGAACACACCACACCACATCAAGAACTCCACCGACTTCACCGACAAGGTCCAGAAACTTACCCTGGATCCAGATGAAACCATGGTGTCCTTTGACGTAGTCTCTCTCTTCACCTGCATACCCACCACGGAGGCCGTGGAGACTGTCAGAAAACAACTACAAGAAGACAGCTCCTTGGAGGACAGGACCAACTTCAACCCCGATCAGATCTGCACACTGTTAGACCTCTGCCTCACCACTACATACTTCAAATACAACGAAAGCTTCTACAGACAAAAACATGGCTGTGCCATGGGCTCCCCCGTGTCACCTATTGTAGCCAACCTTTACATGGAGGAAGTGGAAAGGAAGGCTCTTGGCTCTTTCAAAGGAAGAGTACCCAGCCACTGGTACAGATATGTGGACGACACCTGGGTCAAAATCAAGACACAAGAAGTGGAATCCTTCACTGCGCACATTAACGATGTGGATAAAAACATCAAGTTCACCAGGGAAGACACAAAGGACGACTGTCTGCCTTTCCTGGACTGCGCTGTGCACATTGAAGAGAACGGCAACCTCAACATCGAAGTTTACCGGAAGCCCACACACACGGACCAGTACCTCCTCTTTGACTCCCATCACCCTCTGGAACACAAACTTGGAGTAATTAGGACCCTACACCACCGGGCAGAACATGTTCCCTCTAAGCCTGAAGGAAAAAAGAAGGAACACACACATGTAAAGGAAGCACTCAAAACCTGCAGCTATCCTAAATGGGCGTTCTTAAAGTCAGCAAAGAGGCACAGAAAAGAAGACCAGACACCAGCGAGGGAGGATAAGAAGGACAGACGCAACAACATTGTCATCCCCTATGTAGCCGGTGTATCAGAGAAACTCAGGAGAGTTTTCTCCAAGCACAACATCCCAGTGTATTTCAGACCCAGCAACACGCTCAGACACAAACTGGTTCACCCGAAAGACAAAACGCCAAAACACAAACTTAACAACGTGGTGTATGCTGTACAGTGCAGCGAGGAATGCTCAGACCTCTACATTGGAGAGACCAAACAGCCACTTCACAAGCGCATGGCACAACACAGAAGAGCCACCTCCACAGGACAAGACTCAGCACTCCATCTGCATCTAAAGGTCAAAGGTCACTCTTTCGAGGATGCCAATGTTCACATTTTGGACAGAGAGGACAGATGGTTTGAAAGAGGAGTGAAAGAAGCATCTATGTCCACTGTGAGCGACCATCTTTGAACAGAGGCGGGGCTTACGACACCAACTCTCTGCCATCTATAATCCAGTTTTGAGATCCTTCCCAGACGCCTTAACGCCCACTCACATCCTGGGCCATCTGACCTCAGGAAATCACATGATAAGGTGGGGCCAGATTTCACAATGAACTCACCCGAAACTCTGGCTGATTGGGACCCACACCCAGTTTCACACCTTGGCTCAGGCGATTAGAGGATCATCAGGGGGTCCTTTTGTCCCTCTGTGGGGGGAAACTCCCACTAGGTTTATATCTGGGACTCTCCACCATTTGACCTTAGAACTGAAGAAGCTTCTCGGATGAGAGGTGAAACGTCTTCAAGCAACTTAAAGAAGTCCAGACGCTTCTCTTTGCAAGCTCCTTTGACAAACTGTTTATAATAATTACAAAACAGAACTTGTTGGAACATTGTTTTCCTCTCATATATTAACCAGACAAGTAACGAGAAGAAGGAAAAAACAAACAAAAAATATGAAAAAAATAAAACAAAATAAAATAAATTTTAAAAACAACAGAAAAAACAAAAAAAAACCCAAAAACAACCCCCCCCGGCCTCAACAAAATAACAAAAGCCACAACCCAGGAGGGATTATGATATTAACCAACCCTTTCCATAAGAACCACACAGAAGTTGGCTACAACATCACTGAGCTTCACATTCCCGTTAACTCAGACAGACATCAGACCACTATAAAGAAGAAAATCCGTTAGTCCGCTGGAACATCCTTAAGTTTAGAGGCGTTTTCCAGAAAAAGACCCCGTGTTTTATCAAATGTGCCCTTTTGGTTCTGGATGGAGCAGTGGATCTTTTCCAGACTGAGACATGACATGACATCAGGCCTGTTTCAGGCCTGTAGCCTTGTTCAAAGTCCAGAAAACCTCCTCCCAAGGTTGGCTGTAGCTCAGGTGGCAGAGCAGGTCAGCCACTAATCAGAAGGTCGGTGGTTCGATCCCAGGCTGCCTCCTGGCTGCATGCCAAATATCCTTGGGCAAGATACTAACCATGTTTGCCTACTGGTGGTGGTCAGAGGGCCCAGTGGCGCCAGTGTCCGGCAGCCTCGCCTCTGTCAGTGCGCCCCAGGGCAGCTGTGGCTACAATGTAGCTGCCATCACCAGTGTGTGAATGTGTGTGAATGGGTGAATGACTGAATGTAGTGTGAAGCGCTTTGGGGTCCTTAAGGACTAGAAAAGCGCTGTACAAATGCAGGCCATTTACCATTTACATCGGTAAATGGTAAATGGCGTAAGGGCCCAAGTCCAAGGGTCCAAGTCACTTACGCAATAGATCGTCCGGACATCGCGCCGAACGAGGCTCACAACCTCCAATTAATTGACCGAGCTCCAACTCTTTGATAAGCACAAAATGCAATGTGTATAAAATGGTCTTAGCTGTACCTGTAATAAAAAGGTTAATGTAATGCCAACAGCTTCAATAAATGTTTTACTGAAATGATTAATTTGATTAATGCAATGGTAATAATGATGAGTATGAGTAGCAGTAAAATATTTCCCTTATTCCACACTAGGAGAAACGTTTCATCACTCATCCAGGCAACTTCTTCAGATTGCAGCCATTCACCAACTCTATGTGAATGGTACTCATGGCCTTTGATCATTCGTTGTTGATCAATGTTCATGACAATTTGCATATCGATGATCAAGGAACTGAGCTCACAGCCCATTGTTCCTTCAGTGGGCTGGTTTCTCCCACTGAAAACCTCCAGAATCAACCGTTTGGGATTTACTTACCTGGATGATTGAGCATGCATCAAGATATGTTAACCCACTTTGGCAAGGACTGCCTAAGGTTTGTACATCAGTATGAGCAAACGGCACATATGATCACAGATTACAGGACCCACCGGAGATTCAACCTGAGACAAAACAGGATTACTCCTAAAAGTCTGCAAGTGAGCTCTTCAGTCAGTGGCCTCCGAGCAATAACATCTCCAGAAGGCACAGCACCAGCTGCTTAATGAACAAGTGAGACAAACACATTTTGCCATCGACGTTCTAAAATCTAAAGAGGAGCGGATCCGACAGACTTACCATGCTTCTAGATGAGAATACTTATAAAAAGGTGTTTGAATTCACCAAGAAGGCTTGTCTAGCACAGCACAAGAAGTCTAAGACCAGGCAACAAAGGAAGTCTGACTTACTTGTTGTACGCTGGAAACCACAGCAAAATACGGAGAGTGTCCTCAAGAGGGAAGGATGCCACACTGAGGATGTGGACAAGTGGGTGAAGAATTTGTCTGACAGACAGCCAAACAGAGGAAAAACATCCTTGCTAAAGGGTTTAACTTTGTTGTCACACCGAGACAAATCCCGCTAGTGGAACTGATCACAGCCACAGAAACAACCATTTAAAACAGCAATATTGCAGAAGTGAAAGCAGAGCAACTACGGACGAAAGTTTCGGCCTGTCTCAGCAATGCAAAGCCCCCAGCATCCAACATCACCATGGAGGAGAGGAAGGCACATCACTTAGTGATGACAACAACATTATCATCCTTCCGGCAGACAAGGGTAGGTGCACAGTATTGCTAAACCAGAAAGACTATCATGAGAAAATTTTGATGAACCTGAGATACAATGATCATGTCAATGGTCATTTTAATCATTCTAAATATGGAAATTAAGAAAAAGCATTTATATCTGAACACAAACTGCAGAGTATGAGCGCTCTGATATGTCTGTGAAGGTTCTTGGTCCTCGTAGTCAAAGGAGCTTGCAAAGAGAAGCGTCTGGACTTCTTTAAGTTGCTTGAAGACGTTTCACCTCTCATCCGAGGAGCTTCTTCAGTTCTAAGGTCAAATGGTGGAGAGTCCCAGATATAAACCTAGTGGGAGTTTCCCCCCACAGAGGGACAAAAGGACCCCTGATGATCCTCTAATCGCCTGAGCCAAGGTGGGAAACTGGGTGTGGGTCCCAATCAGCCAGAGTTTCGGGTGAGTTCATTGTGAAATCTGGCCCCACCTTATCATGTGAATTCCTGAGGTCAGATGGCCCAGGATGTGAGTGGGCGTTAAGGCGTCTGGGAAGGATCTCAAAACTGGATTATAGATGGCAGAGAGTTGGTGTCGTAAACCCCGCCTCTGTTCAAAGATGGTCGCTAACAGTGGACATAGATGCTTCTTTCACTCCTCTTTCAAACCATCTGTCCTCTCTGTCCAAAATGTGAACATTGGCATCCTCGAAAGAGTGACCTTTGACCTTTAGATGCAGACGGACTGCTGAGTCTTGTCCTGTGGAGGTGGCTCTTCTGTGTTGTGCCATGCGCTTGTGAAGTGGCTGTTTGGTCTCTCCAGTGTAGAGGTCTGAGCATTCCTCGCTGCACTGTACAGCAAACACCACGTCGAGAGACCAAATTGACCATTAGAACTGAAGAAGCTTCTTGGATGAGAGGTGAAGCGTCTTCAAGCAACTTAAAGAAGTCCACACGCTTTTCTTTCCAAGCTCCTTAGACTGCGCTGTGATAAGTGAATATGTTTCTGCTTCACACAGCTTGTTCACACGGTACGTACGTCTCCTCTTAGTGAGAACAAACATGGTGAGCACAGTGCAAAGACTTTGTCCACAGATGCCGACTGACTGAGATCATCGGGACAAGAGTAACATATTTGCACCTTTTTATCTGAAACTGTTGTTTTGGACGGATGTCTCCAACTGCTTGTAGGATTTTACTGAGTAACAGAAGTCATTTGTAACTAGAACGTTCCTGCGATTAATCAGGCGATGGAGGCGAGTTTGGCTTAACAGCGGCTGATAAACTCCAATGTTTCATCTGAGATTTAGAAAAAGAAAGCACAAGTGTCACTGAAGAGACGAAGCATCATAAACCATGTTTTAGTGATAAAAAGTGAGGAGTGTCTCTGACATGATCAGTGTGGAGTGGATCTGAGTGAGAAAGTGAGGGATGGTACACACACCTTGGCTAGGAACTTCTTAATCAAAAGTTAGACCCGCCCTTAATCACACCCTTTCTATCAATCTTTCATTAAAGGTCATCATCCCCTTTTTAAACTCTTCTCAGCACATGATGTGAGGGCCTTTTTCCCAGCCTGTTTGGCCTGCAAGCACAAAGTCGTTCCAGCTCATTGTGCACTTAGTCTCCCTGTGCGGCTCCAGTTATG
>NC_140536.1:38366745-38451745 GCF_057382185.1 Mchenga conophoros
CCTTGGGGTACACCACAAGCAATGTCCATACATAAGGAGCAACCACCATTTATTTTCACAAACTGCTTTCTGTCACTTAAATAACTCCGGACCCAATCTAAAACTACCCCTCTGACACCATAACGTTCCAGTTTTCTTATTAATATATCAGGATCTATAGTGTCAAATGCTTTTGTCAAGTCTATGAATAACCCAGCCACATATTTGTGATGTATTCTATTGAATCTAATAGTGCCGATGATGTTGATCTGCTTGATCTGAATCCGTACTGACTCTCAGTGAGTAGTTTATGTTTATCTATAAATTTTTCCAGTCTGTTTTTAAACAGTTTTTCAAGAACTTTTGAGAATTGAGGTAGTAAAGAGACAGGCCTGTAGTTTGTGAAATGGTGTTTGTTCCCAGATTTGTATAGAGGTATAACTTTTGCTATTTTCATTCTGTCTGGAAATCGACCAGTTTGAAATGATAAATTACAGATGTATGTAAATGGTTTTATAATAGCCTCAATGACTCTTTTAACCACTATCATATCAATATCATTACAATCCAAAGATTTGTGATTTTTACATTTTTTGACAATTTCAAGAACTTCATTTTCATCAACGGCTGTGAGAAACATAGAATATGGATTTCTGTCAATCAGTGTATCGGGTTTTTCCTGTGCTTTCCCAGGATGAGTGATTGTTCTTGCTAAATTTGGTCCAGCAGTTACAAAGAATTCATTGAGACTATTTGGCTGTGAAAATGCAAACAAACAAGTCAAAAGTGGTTTTCTCACATTAAAAAGTGCTGAAAAAGCTGCTCCAGTGTTCAAAAGGAAAACATAAAAAGCATCTGCAAATACAGGATTTAGTTTCAGTCAGTTTCCAGCAACCTGAAACACAGAAGGCTCCCAATGAAGAGCTCTGTGTCTGTAGCTCCTCATCACATGTCAGTGTTCATGTGGTCCTAGATTAGAACCAGGCCCGCGTGGTTCTGTGGACGGTCTTGCAGTCCTCCCCTGCAACAGAAATGTAATTTCTGGTGAAATGCCTGCGTTCGAGTAAAACACAAAAATCAAATGATACTTCAGCACTTTCATGTTTTTACTGCCTGGGACAAACACATGCATTTTAAATACTAACCATTCGCCCTGAAATCCGCTGCTATGGCACTGCATCAATATCCACACCAGCCGCCTGATTCACATCTTTGTCTTAGTGTTTACGTCTGAACTTAAAACGCACAAAGCAAAGTTGAAAACCAGCAGACGACTCTACAAACACGAACAGGTAGAAACGGAGGCTGCGTGCTCGTCGCTCAGGCTGCGTGCTCGTCGCTCAGGCTGCGGGCTCGGGTCGGCGTGCGCTCAGCTCTAACACCAGTCTGGGTTCTTGGCTAGCTTAGCGTTAGCATGCTGTCTGTGCAGACACTTGCAAAGACCAAAGCTGTGTTAGCAGCTTCTGTCCAATTTTACTGTCACACTCTTGTCCTGTTGTGCAATAAAAATAAAAGTAACGTCCACATCTCCGCTCTTCAAAAGCTGTATTGCTGTAGTGCTCCATTGTCTGCCTTCCAGTCGATTGCACAGGAAGAAAAATGTCACGGTGCGACCCAGTACCAAGACATTTTAGTTTTATTTTGTTGATTATTGTATTTTTTCTCCATGTTTCCTGTTTTATTTTGAAGGAGTTTTGTGTTCTTTGTTCAATGTATTTAGTTTCACTTCCCCTGTCCTGTCATTAGGTTCATGTCAGTTTCCTGTTACTAACATAATCACTTCCTGGTTTTGAACCACCTTCAGCACAGAGACCGAATCAGCCCAGACTCCTGCTGCTGTCTCTGGCTGCACCGACCTGATGTTTGAGCCAGTTTATGTCCTCGGTGCATTAACAACACTCCGTAATTTATGTTGTTTGTTTTCAGTGGCGACTACCGATATCAGATTTTAGCCCCGGTGAGAATTCTGCGAAACCACAAATATTTTTAAGTAACAGAGCTTTGGTTGGTTTCCTAACTCTGAACAAAAACATGCTGAGGGATTTTAGTTTTATGGAGTTCTCCTCTTTGGACCCTCACTGCCCTCTTTTCAGGCTCCATTAACATTCGTTCAGCTTTAGAGGCACTTTCAGTAAATTAAGCTAATGCGAGACGCCTCGTCAGAGCTGCCAGACACGAGGGGGGGATTTTTTTTATGATTATAACTCTGTGGGTAACACCAGTCTGCTGGTTAGCTAACGTGTGCTTACAATGCTTCCTTTGTGTTTGTATCACTGTTACAGCTGTGCATATTTTTATTTTCACATCTCCAAACTCTCAAATAAGAGGAGAAACATGCATAAAACGAATCCCAGGCGTTTGGGCTCTGAATATTCAGTTTTAAATCTGACCACACCTCGTCGCAGATGTCAGCTGGTCAGGGTAGAGTAGGTGGTCAAGTCTCTGGGCCACCTGCAAGGTGATGAGCCCACTAGGAATAGCCAGGCCTCGCCAGCTTTCAGAACAGAAGAAAAGGCTCGGATGAGGTGAAACAGTCGGGTTTCCTTCAGTTCAGAGTTTAAGATTCAGACACGAAGGACTGAGAGGCTGCAGGAAGAGCCGGAGAAAGGTCATTTGTGAGCAGAGATGGGCAGTAACGTGTTACTGTAATCCGATTACTTTTTTTGACTAACGAGTAAAGTAAGGGATTACTATTGCAAAAACAGTAATTAGATTACCGTTACTTTCCCGTAGGAACGCTGCGTTACTGCGTTACTAAAACCGTGATTTTTTGCGAGAATGTCTCACGACAGTGACGTAAGCGAGTGCGACGTTCGTGACAACAGCTGTGTGCAGATCAACAATGGATCATATATCGAGTGCAGAGAGAGTATGAGCGTGCAGCGTTTAAAGCGTGGAAGTACTGACCTTACTTTGAGTTTGATTCCATAAAAAGTGACAAAAACATTAGTGTCCGCTGTGCGTGGGAAGAAAACTTCTTTTTACAGCAAAAAAACCCCTAAACTTCCAACAAGCACCGAGTAGCTACGACGTAATGGGAAACTCACAGAGAAACTCGCGGATTCTTCCACTGACCGCGGCACACCTGCACCAGGGTAAACCTCCGCCTGCCGCACTCCTGCTTTACAGGTGAAAATAGAGCAACAGGACCGCTGAGTCTTTGACTTTATTTATTTTAGTAGTAGTATTTATTTATTGTCATTGTCAAGAACAATGAAATTGCGTTTGGGGCTTCCATACAACCCAAAAAAAAGAAGAAAATAATAAATACCCCTTAAAACCCAAGTGTACATATTTAACCCAGTGTGACTCCAATGCAATAAGACAATCCTTAGCAATAATGTTCGTAGAAATTCAGACAAAGACCTGAGAAACATGACAAAGTACAACAATGCAACCCATTCAATATTATTGTACTGTGAGATATGATATCAGATATGATAGTTATCTATTTAAGAAAGAGGGGGGGGGGGGGCAGGAGGGGGAAGAGAATAAAGATATGATGCACCAATGCAGACCAGTTCATTGCTATTAAGAAGTTGGATATGGTTATTGTCCGTGAGAGGGGGGCAGAGAGTTCAGGAGCCTCACAGCCTGTGGATACAGGCTGTTGGCCAGTCTGGATGTTCTGGCCTGTATAGACCTGTACCTTCTCCCTGAGGGCAGCAGATGGAAAAGGTGGCGCGCAGGGTGATGTTGGTCCCGCAGGATACTGTGCACCCTCCTCAGACAGCGAGTGGGGAAGATATTACTGATCTCTGGCAGACTTGTTCCAATAATTCTGCCAGCTTCTTTCACCACCCGCTGGAGTGCTTGCTGATCGGCCTTGGTGCAGCTGGGGAACCACACTAGAAATCCATACGTCAGAACGCTGCTGATGGCACAGTTGTAGAAGTTCAACATCAGAGATCTGGGAATGTGTGCGCTCCGCAGTCTCCTCAGGTAGTAGAGGCGCTGTTGGGCCTTCCGTACAACTGAGGTGATATGGTTGCCCCAGGACAGGTCCTCGGTCACAGTTACCCCCAAGAATTTAAAACTGCTCACCCTCTCCACCGCCTCACTGCCAATGAAGAGAGGCAGATGGTTGTTATGACCCCTCTTCCGGAAATCTACAATGATCTCCTTGGTCTTTTTGGTGTTTAAGACCAAGTTATTGTCGTGGCACCATGACTCTAGTTGTTGCACCTCTGTCCTATAGTTTGTCTCATCATTGTTGGATATAAGTCCGAGCACTGTAGTGTCATCTGCAAACTTAACAATGAGATTGGACGCGCAGGAGGAAATACAGTCATGGGTGAAGAGAGTGTATAGCAGAGGGCTCAGGACACACCCCTGAGGGGCACCGGTGTTGACCACAAGGGTGGAAGAGGTGTTCTTACCCACTCTGACACTCTGTCTACGATTAGTGAGGAAGTCCACAATCCAGTTGCACAGAGAGGAGTTAAGTCCCAGTTGGTGGAGTTTGGGACGGAGTTTGTATGGCCGGATGGTATTAAAAGCCGAGCTGTAGTCTACAAAGAGGAGCCGTGCATAGGTGTTCCTGTGTTCCAAGTGCTTCAGTAATGTGTGCAGCACTGTGGCGATCGCATCCTCGGTTGACCGGTTCTCCCTGTATGCAAACTGGTGCGAGTCCAGGGATGGTGGACTGTGTTTTACTTGCATCTATTTGAAAGACTGAGTGTAAACACAAAAAATATTTTATTTTATGAGCTGGAATGTGCAGAAAATAGGTTTAAATGTTAAACTAATTTCTTCCAGTCAGAGAATGTTGCAGATAATTAAATGTTTGCTTGATGCATGAAGTTAAAAGATTAAAACTAATAAAACAAGTTTTAAAAAGAGACTTTTCCATTTGATTACATTTTGTATGATGGATTATGCAGAAAAAGTAGAATTGGGCTGAAAGATCTATCACTTTATCACCTACTCAGGTTGTAAATCGTGTTTTTAAAAAGTAACTAAGTAACTAATTACTTTTGAAAATAAGTAATCAGTAAAGTAACGGGATTACTTTTTGCGGAAGTAATCAGTAATTAGTTACTGATTTCTTGGAAGTCCATATTTTTCTCGATTGTGCCTGTAAGTGTGTTAACGAGCTGCTGAGTGGCTGAAACATCTGGATCGTTTCACAGGTCTCCAAAGTCCTGAACAAATCCGTCACATCCATCTTTTAGCTGCCTCGGGTGTTTCATTGTTCTATTCAAAGAGTGGGTTTAAAAACTGAGATGAGCCGGTGCAGTTTTCCATCATCAGTGCTTTTCCTCGAACCTCACAGAGTAGACGCATAAAGATTCGTCTGCTGGTGCTGAAGGTTTAAACTCCCATCAGCTGCTGAAAGCAGAGCTGAGGCTGCTTTCTGTCAGAGTTGCTCCAAACTTTGGTTTCTATACATCAGAATAACAAATTCCTGGGTTTAGATTATCCAGAGCACAAACATCTGGCTTTCAAACACTTCTTCAATCAGGGAGGGAAGTGCATCATCCCCCCACGGGCGCCCTGTGTGTTTGACAGAGACTTTACATCATGCAGCAGAGCTTCAAGCTATGCATTCTTCACTCTAAACATTAAAACTGCAGTAACTCAGACTGTGCGCGTTTTTCTTTTTGAAAGTTTATGTCTTCTTCACGTAAACTTTCACGTCTTCTTCTCAGCCCACCCACCTGCTGGTTGGTGCAAATGTTCCCTGATGGAGATGTGCTTAAAAAAACCACATCAGATCATTGAACAGCCAAAAGTATGTGGACATCCTGTCTATGCTCCAGCTGTTCTCCTGCTCTGACGGCGTCTGCAGGGATTTCTTCCCACCAGCTTCACGTGTCTGACATCATTGAGTCCACTGATAATTTTCTTGGTTGCACTTTTACTTTGGAGGGCTGCTCAGGTATTGACCACCCAAGGATTAGTGACTCATTCTAGCCATTTTTCATTTTTATTCTTCTGTAAGAACATCACTGTTTGATTTACTACTGGTCCATCCCTTGGCTCTTACTTTGAAACTTCAGTCACTGCTTCCTGTTTCCCCACTGGCTCCCTTGGTGCTGTTCTGGTGCTCCTCAGCATCATTTCCTCTGGTAATTTCTCCTTCCACCTCCGCCATGTTGGCCTGCAGTTGGTGCTGCTCTGAAAGCGCTGTAGTTTAAGAATATAATCCACCCACTGTTATCATCTCCAATGCCCTGTACCAACACAGAGCAGAGCAGCTATCTGAACGCTGCTCCAACAGAGGTCGATCATCTTGTTAATAATTTCACCTCCTCACTACGTACGACTCTGGATACTGTAGCTCCTGTGAAAACTAAGGTCTCTAATCAGAAGTACCTGACTCCGTGGTATAATTCTCAAACACGTACCCTAAAGCAGACGACTCGTAATCTGGAGAGGAAATGGCGTGTCACAAATCTAGAGGATCATCATTTAGCCTGGAGAAATAGTTTGCTGCTTTATAAGAAAGCCCTCCGCAAAGCCAGAACATCTTACTATTCATCACTGATTGAAGTAAATAAGAACAACCCCAGGTTTCTCTTCAGCTCTGTAGCCAGGCTGACAAACAGTCAGAGCTCTGTTGAGCCAACCAGCCCTTTAACCTTAACTAGTAATGACTTCATGAACTTCTTCACAAATAAAATTTTAATCATTAGAGAAAAAATTACCAATAATCATCCCACAGATGTAATATTATCTACAGCTACTCTTGTTATATCCCCGTGTCCAGTCAGTGTCTGTGTCTGCCTTGGTCCCACATCTCTGTTCCCTCTGTAGTGCCTGCATGTGAGTCTGTCTTTGTTCAGTCTGTGTTTTGTGTTTCCTGTTTTACTTTGAAGGTCTCTGTCTTATCTCAGTATGTTCAGATGACGCTTCCTTGTCTCGTCAGTTCTGATTTGCCCCAGCTGTGTTTCCCTCCCGTTACCCATTCCCTGATTGCTCCCTCTGTGTATTTAAGCCCTGTGTTTCTTTGTGTCTGTGTCGTGATCTACCGTTTATTTTGCTGTGTGTTTTGTCAGTCTGCCGGTGTTAGTTTATTTTTGATGTTTTCCAGTTATGTTATGTTTGAGTTCAGCATTAAAGCTGTTTCGGTTTAAGTTTGTCTCTGGAGTCTGCACCTTGGGTCCTATTCCTGTCTGCACACAGCCGTCACTTAACAGTTTGATGGCAGATACTCCCTTCACCCTGGCCAAAAAGGCTAAAATGACCAAAGAAAAAGCTGAAAACAGCTGAACATGAGAGGTTTAGGACAAAGTTTGTGTTTTTTCCATTGTTTAAGCACTGCTTCCAACCAAGAGTGATGCCATATATGCCCTATAGCTGCAGAAAAGGCTAACATTGTTATCTTTTTACAAAAGTTTGTGTTCTCCATTCTTTAAGCACCGGCACCGTTTCAAAAGTACCGGTTTGGCACCGGTATCGGATAAAACCTAAACAATACCCATCCCTACTAATTAGTGTTAATTGGTCTTCCAGCTCTTCGTTATGCTCAACTTTATTTTTTCCAGCCTCTTATTGCTACTTGTCCCAACTTTTTGGGATTTGTTGACACCGTGAAATTTTGAATCAACATATTTTTCCTTTCAAATGTTTCTCGGATTGAACTTTTGATCTGTCATCTACGTGCCATCTCCACATCATTGCATTCAGTTTTTATTCACGATTTGTTTGGTGTCCCAACTTTTTTGGAATCCGGTTTGCAATAAATACTCACAAAGAAAACGGCGCCGTTACAACTTATGTCTAAAAATGCATCGTTTCATGCATCGGTTAAAACACTCGACTCCAGCTACACGACGCGCAGCTGGAAACACTTCACACAAGTCGAGCTGCCCGAGATTCACAGAATTTACAGAAAATGTTACATTTTTGTGATTTATATGGTTATCAGACGATAGATGTCTTATATCGGGGTATGAGATTTTGGTCATATCGCACAGCCCTAGGTGATGTAACGATAGCGTTTTAATAATGAACACAAGGACCGAGCACAGACTCAGACCACGAGAACCTAACATTCACAGAGAGGAGCAGGTGGGCGGGTCGAGTCTGGATTCAGTTGCGTCGCTTGAAAACTAGACGAGAAATAGAAGCTAAAGCGAGTCCGAAGCCACCACGTCCCGTAGCTGTATATATGAATAAATAATAATAATAATAATAATAATAATAAAATATATAAAATATACAGAGTTGAATATGTGCAAAACAAGTGGCATTTATATACAGTATGGAGTGCATAATGTTGAAGTTCCAGTAGTGAAGCTGAGGTGTCTATGACGTGTTCAGCAGTCTGATGGCCTGATGGAAGAAGCTGTCTCTCAGTCTGCTGGTACGGGACCGGATGCTGCAGAACCTCCTTCCTGATGGAAGCAGTCTGAACAGTTTATGGCTGGGGTGACTGGAGTCCTTGATGATCCTCCCCGCTTTCCTCAGGCAGCGCTTCCTGTAGATGTCTTGGAGGGAGGGAAGCTCACCTCCAATTATCCGTTCAGAGCACCGCACTACTCGCTGGAGAGCTTTGCAGTTGTAGGCGGTGCTGCTGCCATACCAGGTGGTGATGCATCCAGTGAGGATGCTCTCAATGGCACAGCGATAGAAGGTCCTGAGGATGCGGGGGCTCATGCCGAATCTTTTCAGTCTCCTGAGAAAGAAGAGGCGCTGCTGCGCCTTCTTCACTGTTTTGTTTGTGTGTACTGACCACGTAAGATCCTCAGCCAGATGTACTCCAAGGAACCGGAAGCTGCTCACTCTCTCCACAGCAGCGCCGTTGATGGTGATGGGGGTGTGTGCTTCTCTGCACCTCCGGAAGTCCACTATCAACTCCTTTGTCTTTGCGACGTTGAGGGTGAGATGGTTGTCTTGACACCAGTGGGTCAGGGCGCTGACCTCCTCCCTGTAAGCCGTCTCATCACCGTTGGTGATAAGACCCACCACTGTAGTGTCGTCCGCAAACTTCACAATGATGTTGGAGCTGTTAGTGGCTGTGCAGTCGTAGGTGTAGAGTGAGTACAGGAGAGGGCTCAGTACACACCCCTGTGTGTACTGAGCCCTCTCCCTGTGTCTTCTGTTCAAAACAGAACTTCAAAGTGTTCTTGGTCCCTGAGAATTTCATGTGGACGCCTTGTTTCTAAAACATTTATTAGGGCTCCAAATGCTGTAAGAATCCGGTCTTTAGTGATGACGTGATGAGTCCTGCTTCCGGCCCAAACGAATCTGCGTTTAATAAGGCTGTTGTGTTTTTAACATGTTTGAATGTTTTGTATGTATTTAATCTGAACAAGCCCCTAAAAACAGTGATCACTGTCGGCCTCTCTCGCTTTATTATCGCTCTTCATTTTAAAGCTCAGATTTGAAACCTCACGATGTAACTCCAGCCCAGCAGCAGTATATTAATGACTAACCTCGTATTGTGGATGGATTATCTCAGTTGTTCTCCTGACTGAAGTTTGGTCCGTTTACAGCATCCTGCCATGCGATTGCATTTGTCCCGAACCATCAAGTTAACTTTTATCAAGTGGAAAAAGGTTAGCGTTCATCCTCCAGCTTCACTGTGTTTATGCTAACATAGCTGTGTCGCTAGCGGCCACGTAGCATATCGTTATATAGCAGCTAGCCCAACTTCAGTAACCCTACAAACGTCACTGCTGTTTAGCTTTCTGTCTTCATTTATGTTGGAAGTGATAGCAGAGCTGTACGTTTGAATTTTTCATAAATCTCTCAGTCAGAGCATGCTATATCATGCTTAGGTGGAAGCTAGCGAGCTAACTTCCTGCTAACTGTGTTAAACTTCGTAAATCCTGTTTTCATGGATGCTTGGATGTTAAACTTAATTGTTACACCTGATAAAGCAGCAACGCTGATCATTTTATTGAAGATGAAAGAATTTAGACAGTTTTTAACTCTCAGTGATGCTGCAGTGTTCGTTTGACTTTGAGACCTGCAGCAGAGTTTGGGCCCAGGCACAGCTAATGATGTCAGACTTAAAGACTGGATAGGGCAGAGTAAGAAGCTCAGAGAAGCCAGCAGTTAGAAACTCTTCGGCACGACTCTGAGATTTTAAGCTAAAGGTTTTAAGCTAAAAGCGCACAGATGCTTCAGTGTGACCAGAAAATCCTTTTGATTCACAAGTCAAACATGTAAATCCACCTCTAATGAGGAAGATGACGGGAGGAGCCGGAGGAGGTGCCACCTTTCCTCCTCCACCCCCCCGCCATCGCCCCTCTCCTCCTCTAAAAGCAGCCCTGAGCTGCAGCTCTGGATCAGCTGTGTTTGGTTGCAGAGGTGCTGATGCTGCTGCAGCAGAGCTGTAAGTGGGTTCACGTCTTTTTCTCTTTAATCTTGCAGTCAAAGAAAATATGCAGATTTTTCTGAGTCAATTTGGGAAGTTTGGAATTTCCTGTTGTGTCAGAGAGGAAATGATTGCATGCGCAGTTTACCGTCTGTCTCCTCCTGAAATATCACCTGATGATGTCTGATCACAGGTCAGTTTTGTGTGATTCCAGCTGTGATGTTGTGAAAGCAGCTGCTTGTCTGCTGAGACTTTTAGTGGAGCTTAAACTACAGACTGAGCTGCAGCAGCTCACGGTGTGTCAGAGCAGACGGGATTCATTGAGAATGTGCTGCCTGATGAATGTTGCTTGGATGGACTGACACTGCTGACTCAGATCACTGGAGCAGCAGCTATTTATAGTTTGTAGATTCAGATGATTATTGAGCATGTTTTCAGATCTGCCCATATCTGTCATATTATAATTCAGATCGGTACATTTACATATTTTTGTATCTATAAAAAGGAAGCTGACACTTTCGAGACTTTATCACAGGTGTGAGCGTCACAGCGAGGCCTTTGTGTCAAAGTAGCTGAAGATAAAACAGAAAAACATGAAGGTGATTTTCCTGTTCTGGGATTTTATAAAAATATTCTGCAGTACATCAAAAACGAAAGAAAACCATTAATCAACACATGAACATCACCTCTGACGTTACAGCGGTTTTATTAGAGACACGGCTGAGCGTTTTGCATTTTGCATTTTGCATAATTTTAAAAAGTTTAAATTTGTTCAGTATTGAACGGCAGAAATTAGGTTTTCTTTTTGGAAGTAAGTAAAAGGAAAAAAAAACAGCGGCCGACAGCCTGTAAACAACGGTAGACTTGTGCGTAACAAGCAAGCAAATAATGCAGAAAACAGAGAGAGAGGGAGAGAGAGAGAGGGAGAGAGAGAGAGGGAGGGAGAGAGAGGGAGCTGTGCATCGCGGTGGAAGCAAAACAGTAAAAGAGTGAATCATGACGATGTTTATGTGAAGCGTAGTTTGGATCTTCTTTTGCTGCTGGTTCGGTCAATATTGTTTGGAGAGACATCAAACTAACAGCTTTAGAATCGGCTCATAAAGGACGTGAACACAAAGCGCCGACAGATCAGAGTCAGCGAGCTGTCGGCTTCCAGCCCCGACCGTGAGAAAGTCACATCTCACTGATTCTGATCCGCGGGTCGCGCTGTGTGTTTACGTCTTTGTGTTCCTGCTCTCATTTACTGTTTTAGCTGTTTGGTGGTTCTTGAAATTTTGTGAGGTTCAACCTGAGATTCTGGCGTTTTGGGCAAAATAAATTTATATTAAAAAAATCGATTCAGGATTTTAATGAATCGATTTTACGTTATCCAAGCCAGAATCGATTTTTAATCAATAAATCGATTATCAAAACCCAGCCCTAATGCTGAGGTGCAATTCAGCCATTTGATTCATGTTACAGCAGCTCATGAGTGAATGAACACAGTGCAGTAAAAGTACATTTTTCCAAACATTTAATCAAATTAACCTGAGTAGGGTTGCAACGTCAGCATGCAGTCAGGTTCTACAGAGTCTTGCTACTGATTTTATTCAGGCGCGTTGCAGCAAGCACATGTGGCCCTGAGGACTGAACTTTGACCCCTGGCGTAGAGAATTAAGACGTGCTGTTTTACCTCAGCGGGCTTTTGTGGTGACTGCGTGTGATGGTGTTTGTTGATGAGCTACAGAGATGCAGCCTGTGTGTTCTTATGTTCATCAGCTCATGTGTAAAAACTCATTCTGCCTACGAAGGAGTACCAGGGCCATATTTAAAAAAGAATATTTAAATAATCTCCAAAGGCTGATTCTGTTCATCTGGACTCAGCGTTTTGTGGGAGAAACGTTTCGTCATCATCCAGGTGACGTCTTCAGTCTCAGCTGACTGCAGGTCTCAATCTTATAAACATACATTTGCATAATGACTGAAACAGCCCACTGAGGAACAATGGGCTGGGAGGCAGTTCCTTCATCATGATTATGTAAATGTGCATAATTTCCACTGACAATGCTCCGTCCAGATGAACAGAATCAACTTTTGGAGAGTTACTTACCTGGATGACTAAGCATGCATCGAGAAATGTTTAAATAATGTTATTACTTTCTTATACTTTTGCTTTTTATTTGCTTTAGCATTTAATCAAAGTTTATATTTCATGAAAAAGGTTGAAACTGGATTTTAGATCTCTAATCTCACTCCTTTTCTCCAGAATCTGTTGTTAATAGTAATTTTAAGAATAAAGTCAAAATATTATATTTACTTTTCTTTCTCGACATTTTGCTACAGTACGTTTGCGCGAGCTTGCATTTGCAGAATGAATGAGGTTTGACTTCTCGTCTTTTTATTTATTATTTATTTTTGAAATTCTTCAGTATTTCATAGAATTGATTAACGATTCTGATTTGAGTGTTTTAGAATGATTAAAAATCAAAGAAATATTTCTAACTGGCAGAATATAAAAATGTTGGTTCTTGTGTTGTCTGTGTTATAACTAACTCATCTTTGCATTTCAGATTATTCTCTGACTCGAGCGAACCTTTTTTATTTGCCCTAAACACCAAAAAAAACTTTAACCAGTGCTCGGTAACGCCTGACATAGGAGGTCAGGTGGACAGGCCTCAGTGTGGTAAAGGTTAAAGTTCATAACAGTAGAATTAGAAAACTAGAGAAGATTTCTCAGGGTGGCATGGAAACCAAAGCCATTTCTTTTACACCTACTGTTACGTCCTGTAATGTGCATTGTACATATATGGTTACAATACATCAAAGCAGTAAGTATAGAGCTTTGGAACTGACGTATCGGCACAATGTATTGTGGGAGCGTGGCACCATATTTCTGGCGTGAGCTGGAAGGAAGGTTGTTAGAAACATGCTTAAAAGCAGCTCAAAAGAAAAAGGACGGTACAGGGACAGCTTGTGTCCAGATGCAAAGAGACGGTATTTGCCAAAAATATCGAGCACTGGAAATGTGGACCCGTATGAAGTACAGCCGTGGAGTAGAAACCCTGAAGACCAACCGCTAGTCACCCAGCCTGATATATTTTCTTATCTTGTCTGTGGAGTCAGCGCGTACAAGGTGAACCAGTTTCACAATTATAAACCTCTGGAGGGACACATCCACGTTTGTTGAATAAAGAAACACATTTTTCAAATTACATAATATCACCCACCACTAACACTACTCGGTTTAATGTATCTTTTGAAAAATTGCCGGTATTTACAGCACAAGACTTTTAAGAGTATTTAACAAGAGCAAGTTTCATTTGTGCCTGGTTTTACTACCAGACTGTTCAGCAGACACAGCAAACCTTCACCATCTTACCCAGGAGGGTCCCCTCTTCACCCTCACATGGAAGAAGTAATCTGATTGGCATGGTGGTACGTTTGAAGCAGGGATTTCAGAGTGCCCCATGTGTAGCGCTGGAAACCAGTCACGATGTGTTTCATCCATTTCATTGGCAAGTTTTTCTGCAATAATGCCAAATAGCAACTCTATAAATAGAACATAGTTCTGCAAAATCACTCATTAGGATGTTTGTTCTAATTTGTTATGACCCCAGATCACATCGCAAATAAAACTACCCTCATGATGCTTCCAGGTGGGGGAACAATGAAAAGATAAACTATTTTCAAGCTTATTCTCCTGCCGGTTGTGCGTCTGACGTTACGACCACACAGCAAGTACGTGTTAACCGTGTGCTTTCTCTCCTCTTTCGCTAGCGCTTTGTTTGGCCCAGAAATATGGCGCCTCAACCAAAAATCCTGGTCACACCCCCTCCCGTGACATCACGCTCCAAAGCCTATACATCGGTCATGTGATTTGGAGGCGCCGGCATTAACAGCAATAACCTTCATTCCATTTCCAGACTGGAACAATAAACCTCGTGTGTGAAATCTGGAAATGCCCACGGTGTTGATTCAAATGCGCTCTGGGACAACCACAAGCATCGGCTGTTACTCACATAAAGATGTAAAGTTGGTCCCGAGCTACAGGAGGAACCATTTCATTGGTGGAGGGGTGGGGGGGGAGGGGCTCACTATGTAATATGTTCTGTTTTAGAGTTCACATTAACTGTTAATTGTAGCTAGGCTCAAAGTGTTAATGCTAGCTTATTATTATTTTAGGGAGGCACATGCCAGCCCATGCTAGCCCTGTAGATCCGCCCGTGGGCAGAGTCACAGGAGAACGTTCGCTCCAAAAACGTGCACGGCAGCACGGCTTAGGTTTGCAAAGCTTCATCTGGACAAACGACTAGACTTCGTGAAATGAACTGATTAAAAAATAAAGTCACGTCATTATGCGTGAAAGCAAGTTCACGTAATTTATAATGTCTACAATGTTGTTGGCACTCTTTCCGTCTTGTTGCTGGTGTAGGAGGAGAGAACTACGTGAGCGGTCCCAACATGACGGGGAGGGCAGGTCTTCTCTTCAGCCTCATCACGGCGGCACTCTTCTGTGGCGTCGCTGCTCAGACAGTCAGAGGTCGGTACTTGAACGCAGCATGCCGGGCTGTGTCTTTGAAACCTGAGTTTAGATACAGGATAATCCAGGTGCTCATGTGCTTTTGTACATTTCATGTGATTGCTTTCAAAGACAAACTGTTAACTATCAGGGGCACGGTGTTGCTTCCAGACTAAAAAGTCTATTTTATCCTTTCTAAAGGAATTGAGACACCAATTTAATTCATTTTTCTGCTGATATATTTCTGTTTACTCCATTAAAGTGTGATATTTTTCCGTTTTTCACAATGGTATAGCATCCAATAGTAAGCAGCAAAAAACCAAAAACAAATCAAGCTCATAGCGTGTGCCGTAGAGGGTTAGTGGGATTAATAGTAGAGAACAGGAGACAGAACATTTGTTTCATGAGTTCATCACAATTAATGGAGCTTAGTTGTGTTAAGGTTCAAAATATTGGGGATGGACACCAGAGGAAAAACCCACAATAACAACACTGGTCCGGTCGGGTTGAGTCAAACGATGATTTAATGATCACACACGTGGGAGATGGACACTGTATGCAGACGGTCTCAGATCTCATCTCAAAAAACACATCACCATAGTTTTATGAAATCAGGGTATTAGACGCCCCCTCATGCGTAGTGACAGGTATAATACAATCAATGTTGACAATTTTATTTAACACAAAGAATAACATTGTCTCCTTCCCGAGGGCAGACGCTGACTGCCCCCGTCTCCTGGAACCGTCTGTACCCTGCTAAGACACAACATGGCAGCTACAAGGACTCTTTCATTTGTTAAGACCATCAGTGTGTATTGCTCTAAATCAAGTATATAATATTAAATGAATATTGCTGGATCAGCTACTTCTACTTAAAACATATTAAAACATGACTAAGCACAAAATCACCAAGAATGACATCTTATAAGTGCTGTGTAAGCGCGTGCGGCCTTCCAAGCTCAAAGCCTTTGCCCTCCATAGATCAGCCAGACTCGCGCTGGCTGTAGCTTTTAACCTTTAATTACCTTGAGCACAACTCTAGAATAAGCAACAAACTGCAATGTGTATGGAATGATCATGGTTACATCTGCAATGGAAAATCATGTTATTATTCTGGTACCTGTAAGAAAAGATCAAACTAAAGTTATCACCATCACTGTAATGCAAAGAATAATGTAAGATCAAAAACTTCAATTCATGCTTAATGCAAAGCTGGTTATATACTTCTAATGAACTAATAATGCCATATTAAAATATTAAATGATAATGAGAAAAACCTCCCCTCCTTATTCTACAGTTGATAATGTTATTCTGGGACTGTGTGTCATCTCCCTGTAATACTTGTGTATGAACACTGATTTTCTTTTGCTGCTATCCAGAGTGTGAAAACGTCACCGTCGGTGACATCGTCTTCCTAGTTGATGGCTCGTCCAGCATCAATGATAAAAGCTTTCAGGAGATCCGCACATTTCTCCGCAAAACCATCCAGGGCTTTGAAATCGACCCCGACAAGGTTCAGATCGGTTTGGTGCAGTACAGCGATGATCCTTATCCAGAGTTCCAGCTGACGGATCACAGGGACAAGAATTCCCTGCTGGCTGCAGTGCAAAACCTTGCCCACCGAGGAGGCGGCACAAAAACCGGCAAAGCCATAGACTTCCTCCGGACGGAGTACTTCACCAAAGAGGCCGGCAGCCGAGCCGAGCGCCGTGTGCCTCAGATTGCTGTGGTCATCACAGATGGCAAATCAACAGATGACGTATTGGAACCTGCCAGTAGACTGAGGCAGCACGGTGTCATCGTGTTCGCCATCGGGGTCGGAGAATTCAGCAGGACACAGCTTATAACCATCGCTAACTGGCCCTCGGAGCGCTTCGTCCTCACCACTGTCAGCTACCAGAAGCTCCAGGACCAGACCAACAACCTGCTGAAAACGGTCTGTCTCAGTCTGGAGGATCAGACGCTAGGTAAAGAAAGCTGATTGGTTGATACAGTGATCTCTTTATTGCACGATTAATTATATCTAAGAAGCACCTGAATACAGTTTTGACACAAGAATCAACAGAAAGCTGAAAATGCACATTTTGCTTGGTCCATCCTCAGCTGTGCCTCTGAGCACTGTGAGGTGGTGTCATGGTCCTGGGTCTGTTGACCCAGTGTTTTGTGTTCACTTGCGTTTTTCGTCATTTGGTGTTATTATTTATGTTTTAGGTTCCTTGTGTTTATTCTATAGAACCTAGGTTGTTCTGTTTAACCTTTTAGATTCCCCTCGTGTCTTGACTCCTGTGTCTCCTTCTGTGTATATTCATTTAGTTGTATGAGTGCTTGCGCCGTGTTTCTCCTTGTTTGATTTTGTCATGTTTTCCTATGTTCCCCAGCTCGTCTTGTCCTCTCTCTCTCGTGCTCCTCTGTGCTCTCTCGCCCCTCCAGTCTGCGTCTCTGTGTGCTTCCCGTTTTACATTGATGGTCTCCTGTCGCTGTACGTCATGCTCTGTTCGCTCTTCCCCTGTCTTGTTATGAATATTGGTCTCAGCTGTGTTCCCCGTGTGCTCCCACGTCCCTCGCTGTCTTCTGTGTAATTATGTCAGCGTCTCCCTCAGTTCCATGTCACATCCTCCCTCATGGTTGTGTGCCTCTCCCTGTTTTCCTGGGTCTAGTATTAGTAGAATTTCCCAGTTTAGTTTTGTATTGCCTTTTTCCGTTCAGAAAATAAAGTTATATTTTGAGTTCACGTCCTCTCTTCCGAGAGTTCGCATTTGGGTCCTCTCCAGCCTGCGCACAGCCAGTTCATGACAGGTAGTAGATCACATGAGCGCTAGGCTTGTTGTATACTGAACATGAACTTGTACTAAAACACTTTTGCTTCTGTCTTCCTCAGCTTTGGTCGACAGGTTTGCAGATGTTTTCTTCCTGGTGGACAGTGGAATAGCTTCCAATCAGTTTACCCTGTTTAGAAATGAGCTTTCCAGACTGTTGAATCGACTGGAAGTTGGAGCGTCTGGTTACCGTGTCGGCTTGGCCCAGTACGGTCAGGACGTCAAAGTTGACTTTCGTCTCAACACTTATCAAACCAAGCAGCAGATCGTGACCGCTGCTCGACGTTTCCGACTGCGTTCACAAACAGGCCAACCACAAAATCTTGGACAAGCTCTGTCCTACGCTAAAGAGAACTTCTTCACTGCTGAGGCAGGAGGCCGCGCACAACAGGGAACCCCACAGTATTTGGTTGTAGTGGCTGGAAAAGACTCGGATGATCCTGTGTTTTGGTCTGCTGAAAATCTGAAAGACGAGGGGGTAATTATTGTGGGGATGGACGCAGGTGCGACAAAGGCTGCTCTGTACCGCTTTGCCAGCCCTGGCTATATCTTTGATTCTTCAAGAGTAACTCTGCTGATTGACCTGCTCACGGCCCGGAGAGTGGAGACTGTCACTGAAGGTGAGAAAGCCGCCATCAGTTCATCATCATCATCATCAGTAACTACACAGCAGTGTTTCTGAAGCAGCTATAAATGCAACGATGGTTTATTATAAGTAAGCCAGAGTTTTCCAGAGGAAGCAGTCAGATCATCCCAACTAACGATGCAGAAAGTCTCCACAAAATCATCTGAGGGGTTTTTTTTTCAACGTACCTTTGCTCTTTTAAAACGAAATAGCCGTTCACTGTAGTTTAAGACCCGTTACTATCAACTGTGATCCAGGTGTACAAAAACCTGGATCTGGAACATGTCAGCCTAGCCTTTTCACTCGCATGTCACAGTAGACCATAAAAAGACTCAATGAAGGAAGGAAATCCCCCATTTCTGTTCTTTTATTCATGGAGGCTAACATTTTAATATTTTGCTTAGGTTTTATGCTTTGTTTGGTGAGTGAAACTCAATCATGCCTGAAATCTGCCTGCAGCATTATCAGGATTCAACGTTATTATCATTACACAGGAAAACGAAACACAGTTTGCATCTAATCAGAAATGCAAAAGCAGTAAGTGCAATAGGAGCAGATTATATACAGATATGTGTAGGATAAAAGATGGAAATAGTTATGACAGATTATGTACATATAAGTTAAGTATACAGATATTTATATTGCTCTACAGACGAGCAGATATACAGATGTGCTACATATATACATATATACTGAAGGCTCCTGTAGCGCCTTGTGGAGGACAGGAGCTGGAAGAGTTGATTGGCAGGATGAGAGGAGTCCCTGAGAATGATGCGTGCTCGGCATAGATACCTCGTCTTGTGGACATCCTCAGTGGCAGGAAGTGGAGTGCCTGTGATGCATTGTGCAGCTTTCACCACCTGCTGCAGTGCCTTGTTGTCAGCAACAGAGCAATTCCCACAGCACACTGTGACACAGTTGGACAGGATGCTCTCTATCACTCAGTGGTGGAAGTTACTCAGTATGACAGCAGACAGGTGTTTTTTCTTCAGTGTCCTCAAGAAAAAGAGGCACTGATGGGCCTTCTTGACCAGGCTGGAGGTTGTAGTTGAACAGGACAGATTCTCAGAGATGTGGGTCCCCAAGAACTTGAAGCCAGACACCCGGTCAACAGCTGTGCCATTTATGTAGATGGGGACATGGGTGTCTGTCTCCTCTCTCCTGAAGTCCACAATGAGCTCTTTGGTTTTGCTGGTACTCAGGAACAGGTTATTGTCAGCGCCACACAGCTTTAGTTCTTCACTGTAGCAGACTCACCTAGGTCT
Organism: Mchenga conophoros; assembly: GCF_057382185.1. Classification (NCBI taxonomy): domain Eukaryota; kingdom Metazoa; phylum Chordata; class Actinopteri; order Cichliformes; family Cichlidae; genus Mchenga; species Mchenga conophoros. The sequence continues at coordinate 38,386,199 of NC_140536.1, forward strand.
GCAGTCAGAGGAACGGGCTCGGCACACAGCAGAGCAGTTATACCCTGACCTAACATGCTGGGGTCTGTTGGTCAGAAAGTCCATGATCCAGGTACAGGTGGAGCTGCTGATTCCAAGATCCACAAGTTTGGTGATCAGCTTGGAGGGAATAACTGTACTGAATGCTGAGCTGAAGTCAATAAACAGCATTCTTGGATAAGTATTTTTGTTGTCCAGGTGTGAGAGTACACAGCGCTGTGGGTACAGCATCCTCTGTACTCCTGTTGCTTCGATTGGCAAATTGGTGAGGATCCAGTGTGGGGAGCAAGCATGCCTTGAGGTGTGCCAGGACCAGTTGCTCAAAGCACTTCATAACTATGGGCGTGAGAGCAACAGGGCGATAGTGGTTCAGGCTAGTTGGTGATGAGTGTTTTAGCACTGACACGATGAAGATGGTCTTGAAGCACGCTGGCATGTCTGCCTGGGCAAGCGACAGGTTAAAGATGTCTGTGAAGAGCCCTGCAAGCTGCTCTGCACATGCTCAAAGCACACGTCCTGAAATGCTGTCATCAGGGGGTAGGGTTTCTTTTTCTTTGTTGTCATTAACAAAACGAGCATAGAAGTCATTTAGCTCATTGAGGAAGGACAAATCCATGGCTGTCTGTGTGGAATTGCTGGGCTTGTAGTCAGACATGGCCTGAATGCCCATCCACATATGTTGTGAGTCAGAGCTGACAAAGTGTTCTTCGGATTGTAGCTGTGCTTCGCCTTCTTGGTGCCCCTCTTCAGGTCATTCCTGGACGTACTGTAGGTCTGAGCGTCCCCTGATCTGACGGTATTGGTACGTGCCTTTAGTAGAAGCCGCACTTCCTTATTCACCCATGTTTTCTGATTGGGGTACATGTGACAGTCTAGGCTTCAGATTCACATCACATACAGTTTCAGTTGGGTTGACTAAACTGAGTCTGCTCCTTTCACAGATTGCAAAACGGCTAACCAGGCAGACATTGTGTTCATTGTTGATGAGTCTGGAAGCATTGGAGAGGAAAACTTCAGGCTGATACGTGACTTCCTGCGCTCGGTCATCAGCAGCCTGGAAACTGGTCCATTTAAAATCCGAGTAGGCATTGTTACATACAACAACGTGTCGACTGCACACATCTCCCTCAACTCATTCAGAGACAAGGCAGACATTCTGCAGTTCATCAGCTTCCTGCCTTACCGTCAAGGTGATACATACACTGGAGCTGCCCTACACTTCGCCCTGAAAAACATCTTCACTGAAAAAAAGGGCAGCAGGGAGGATGTCCCGAAGGTAGCGGTGGTAATCACAGACGGTGAATCCCGGGATAATGTGAAGGAACCTGCGATCGCTCTCCGTCGAGCTGGTGTCACAGTTTTCGCTGTCGGAATCAAAGACGCCAATAAAGCCGAACTGCTGGAGATGGCATCTTACCCCAAGTCTAAGTTTGTTTTTACTGTGGACAGTTTCATCAAGCTGAAACCCCTGAAAGAAACTCTGCAGGCAACCCTGTGCAACACCATCTTCCAGATCGGGGTCCAGGACAAGGAAAGTGATGCAGAGACTAAAGAAGGTTTGAACTAAGCTTTCCTGATAAGTTGCCGTTAGTTTTCCCTGAGAAATGTTAACTTTTGTAGTAGCATTATTGATGCAATGCTCTGTGTTAGTGTTAGAGGTATGTCAAGGTGGGTGACTGGATCTTACCTGATAAATTTCCCAGATAAGAAAAAAGAGTAAGAAACCGCTCATCCATTATTAAGTTATAGTTGTTCATAAGCAGCCTGTAAAACATGCTGGGTGTAAACATGGTTTCTCAAACATTTCAGACTCTGAATGTTCAGTTCAAACTCGCTTTCTTTGACTGTGTGAGAAGATCTAACTCTTTGTTCTTCTCTTCAGCATGTGATAAAAAGGACCTGGCTGACATTTTCTTCCTGATGGATGACTCAGGGAGCATTGAAAATGCAGATTTCTCAGACATGCAGAAGTTTATCATTGAGTTTCTTCATACCTTCCGTATTGGGCCAGACCATGTTCGCATGGGTCTTGTTAAATATTCAGATTCCCCCTCTCTACAGTTCGACCTAACACAGCACTCAGATGCTAAGACAATGGAAAAGGCTGTGAAGGAAATCTTTCACAAAGGAGGTGGAACAAACACAGGAAAAGCACTGTCATCCATGAAAGGACATTTTCAGAACGCAAAGACGAGCCGTGGCTACAAAGTCTCCGAGTACCTGATCGTCATCACTGATGGAGAATCCCAAGATAAAGTTAAAGATGCTGCAGAAGAACTGAGGGCGCAGGGGGTCATCATCTACGCCATCGGGGTGAATGCCTCAAATGATAATGAGCTGAATGAGATTGCTGGGGATCCAAAGAGAAAGTTTTTTGTCAGTAATTTTGATGCCCTGAAAACCATCAAAAATGACGTCATCAGAGAGATCTGTTCGGAAAGTGAGTTAAATTAAGTTGGGCTTTGCTTTGTAGCACACATCATTGAGATAATAAGAGGAGAGGATAGAGAACAGGACCATAAACTATTTCAAAAACTTGATTAGATGTATACATGATTTCCTCTTTCTTTTATGGGACTTTCACATGTTCAAAATTGCCAATTCTAGATTTAGGTAGGGAAATAACTGTAAAAAGAGAAAACCACACTAACCTCTATTTGTTTTTCATCCACAGCTTGTATACCAAGCGACATATTTTTCTTAACTGACAGTTCTGAGAGTATCTCTGAGGAAGACTTCCAAAAGATGAAAAATTTCACGAAATCTGTCATTAGCAAGTCCAACATTGGACAGGATAAGGTGCATGTTGGTTTTATGCAGTACAGCACCAACAGACGCCTGGAGTTCGACCTCACCACACACTACAACCTGGAAGGAATGCTAAACACCATCGATGTTATGGAGCAGATGAAAGAAGGCACTCGCACTGGCAGGGCCATCACAGAAGTCTCACAGTATTTTGATGCAGCCAGAGGAGGGCGGCCTTGGATGAAGCAGTGGTTGGTCGTTCTAACAGACGGTAAATCCCAAGATAGCGTCAGAGAACCAGCTCATGCTCTGAGGGCCAAAGGAGTGGTGATCTATGCCATTGGAGTGGATAAGGCTAACAAGCAGGAACTGTCGGAGATCAGTGGCTCATCGCAGAGGGTCTTCATTGAGAATACCTTTGATGCATTGAAGGAACTAGAGACCAAGCTGGCCTTGAAGTTCTGTGAGGAAGGTAAGAGAGGCTGTTTAAAACCATCTGTGATGTGTGACTGTCTAAAAGGTACAACCAAAGGTGGAGTCTGTGGAGGTGCTAAATCATTCAGTCAATTAACTCAAAAAGTTTTTAAAATATTAAACCCATTAATACCTCAGCACAAATGGTTAATGATTGATTTGGTAAAATAAAAATGACTTTTAAAATGTTTGTTTTGCTATTTTAGTTTTTATTGTGACAACAAAAAGTTCTGTTTTTGCTAACCTCCTCTCTTTTTCCTTCATCCAGATTGTAAAAAGACAGTAAAGGCTGATATTATTTTTCTGGTTGATGGTTCTGAAAGCATAAAGAAGGAACAGTTCAAAAGTATGCACACCTTTATGGCTTCAGTTGTGAACCAGACCACAGTTGGTAAAGATCTGACTCGTTTTGGAGTCATTCTCTACTCTGACACACCCAAATCCAGCTTTACTCTAAATGAAATTTACTCCAAAGGAAAAGTCCTTGAAGCTCTGCAGCAGCTGGTACAACCAGGCGGAGGCACCCACACAGGTGCTGCTTTGGCATACTCGCTGCCGTACTTCAACGCTGAACATGGTGGTCGGAAAGATATCAGTGTGCCTCAGATTCTCATGGTGATCACAGATGGAGAAGCTCAAGACTCTGACAGACTGAAAGCAGAATCTGATGCTCTGCGACAAAATGGGATCACAGTCATCAGTATCGGAGTGCAGGACGCAAGCAGGGACCAGCTGGAGACCATGGCTGGTGGTGACACATCCAAAGTTTTCTTTGTCGATAATTTTAAGGATTTGGAAACTCTGTACCAGAACATTTCTTCTGTGTTCTGCAATTCCACTAAGCGAGGTAAGAGTGTCCCAAAGGGAATTATTATGCTCCCTTTAGTTGTCTTTGAGTCAGTTCAGTTTTATTTATATAGCACCAGAGCACAACAATTACCTCAAGCTGCTTTATATATTATATTATATTATTGTCACGATCCTGGGTCTTATGGAGGACCACAAGAGCCACGAGCATCGAAATAAAGATTTCTGTGCTTAAATAATGAATTGTAGAATAAATTTTGTATTTGTGGAGTCCGAAACGTCATCAAACAGCCCTACAGACACAAAAACATGTGAAAATATAAACAACCAGACTATCAGCAGAGATTTAAGTACTTTAAGACCTCTGTGAAAATCATTGACAGTATATATCACAGAATTTAAGGCCTTTATAATCACAGAGCATACAGAGAGGTCTGTCCAACCAATCAGAGAGCTCCTTACATCCCACGGTGTGGCTAATTTGAATAGCCGCACGATTTTTAAAATGAAGTTGTTAATCCAGCAGCTAATCCAGCAGCTAATCCCGGAGCGAACAGGAAAGGGAAATGGATTTTGAAATGCAGTTTATTAAATTGGAATTCCAAAATGAATTTACAAATGCAGAATTTATTCTACAATTCATTATTGAAGCACAGAAATCTTTATTTCGACGCGCGTGGCTCTTGTGGTCCTCCACAGGGTCTTTTGACCCAGCGTTTTGAGTTTTAGTTTAAGCCCTTCAGGTTTTCTACGTTCATTTTTTTTCATGCCTAGGTTGTTATACTTCTTTGTTATTAGATTCCCCTTGTGTCTTACTCCCCTGCTAAGTCTCCCTTGCCCTTCATGTGTTTCATGTCTGTCTTACTTTGTCAAGTTCAGGTTGTCATGTCTGCGTCTTATGTTTCCTGTTTTATTTTGAAGAGGTCTTGTGTTCCTGTGTTCATCGTGTTCAGTTTTACTCTTCCATGTCGTTATGTCGTTGTGTTCATGTGTGTCAGCTGTTCCCCGTGTGTTCCCACTTCTTCTTAGCCTCCTGTGTGTATTTCTATTTGCCAGGGTTTTTCATAGTTCGTGTTTCCTTTTGAGTTTACCCAGTTTAGGTTATTGCTTAGTTTGTGTTGTTTTCGCCCTTTTATTTTGTACTGTTCTGTCTGCTTTAATAAATGGTTCATCATCAGTTAAGTTTGAGTTTGAGAATGTCTGCACCTGGATCCACTCCACGCAGTTTGCCTTGGCAAACTGTGACAATTATAATATTATATTATATTATATTATATTATATTATATTATATTATATTATATTATATTATATTATATTATATTAAGATAAGATAACCTTTATGAGTCCCACACGTGGGACATTTATATTATATTATATGATATAAAATAATTTCCCCTAGGAATCAAAGTATTCTGATTCTGATTAATATATTATAATAATTATATAATATATGTATGTTTAATGTTTCCCAAGTTTTTCATTAATGTCTAATTTTTTGGTCAACCCTTCTTCCGGTGTCACAATAGATACAAAAGTCTAACCAAAGATGGCATCAGGTTGTTGGTTGGCTGATTGATGGAAGCCTGACGATGCCACAGTGTTAAATTCACAGCACAGTTGTGTATTAATGGCATCAAATGTCTCTTTCTTGCTTTTTCTTTGGCAGTTTGCAACCAGACAGACTTGGTCTTCCTACTTGATTACTCGAGCAGCATCAACCAAAGCCAGCACACAATTATGTTAAACTTCACAGCAAGTGTGGTGGACAACTTTAATGTCAGAAAAGAGTTTGCACATGTCGGACTTGCACAGTTCAGTGATAATCCTAAACATGAGTTTTACCTTAACACGTACAACGACAAGACGGAGCTGATTGAGCATATCCTTAACATGAACTATAACGGTGGAAACACTAATCTTGGAAAAGCCTTGGATCACATTAGGGACTACTTTCGTGAATCAAATGGAGGCCGCACAGGTGTTCCCAAGAACCTGGTGTTGATCACAGATGGTAACTCTCATGATGACGTGGAGGATGCCGCAGAAGCGCTCAGGAAAATGGGGGTTACAGTATTCGCCATTGCTGTTGGAGATGTCTTTTACCTACAGCTCCTGCAGATCACTGGCACACCAGAGAAGGTCTTTGATGTCGAGAACTTCGACAGCTTGGCAAATATCAAGACAAAGATCATTGATGAAATCTGTGACACTGAGCCAAAAATTGGTAAGTTGGAAAAAAGAGATGTGCATGACTAGTAATTTCATAATTAGGCGAACAGAGAATCTTTGAGTGAATCCTTTAAAAGAGAGACTAAACCAAGACAGTCAGAAGATCCAATTTCCATATTTTAAATGGTGACGTAATGTGGGGCACCATTTATAACAGCAACTGCTTTCACACCACACAGTTCAGGGGACAAGTATCCACAGCTGGACTGGCCATCGGGCATACCGGGCAACTGCCCGATGGTGATTTTTCGTTTTTATGGGGCATTTTTGTTTGTAACGGTGTATAGAGTGAAAGGTGGTAGCCTATTGGTCATGATTGACTCTGGGCTGGACCAGTTATAGCCAAGAAGGTTGATGCACCCTCCCCCTTGCTTGGGCAACGACTCTGAAAGCAATCTTATCGTAGACAAAGAGAAGAAAATGGTACTGAGGTGAAAAGGAAGTGATTTGTCCCGGACTTCAGCTACAATGAAAAAGACACAAAGCTGGAGTTATTCTGTCTTTGCTGCACAGCTGCCTCTTCTTCTTTCATTCTCCCCCTCCCTCTCCCGTTTCTACTTCAATCATGAAACTGATCAATGATCAGCTGATCGGCTCTCTTGTTTGTTTATCGCCCACTTTGCGCCAGAAAGAGGAAACCAGCAGATGTTGCGCTAAACAACAGCAGCACGTTTAAGCTTGATCAGCTGTTGTTGGAATTTATTTAATATTAATTTCTAGTATCAGCTGATGTTTGCTGGAGCCACAGCTGTAAAGCTGCTGGTCATGATGTCGGTTTGGTTATGTGGTGAGAGGGAAACATGAAGATGAAACCAGGAGATGTCCTTACTGAACCATCAGAGCTGAACAGGTGATGGAGAAACAGGTTTACCTTTTAGGTGACATGGATGAGTTGAAGTTAAGTAGCTGACAGCTGGTAACTGTGCAGGGGCGGGTCTAGCAAAGTGTTGTCGGGGGGCAGGTAGGGCATTAACAGGGAGAGGGGGGCACAAAGACATACTTTTCTTTCTTATTCTCATTTAAAATGTCTCGTTTTTATTAAATAATTATCTGAATCTTATGATCGAAGTAGGCATGTGATGTCAAATGCAGTGTTGGCCAAGTTACTTGAAAAAGGTAATCAGTAACTCCCCAAAAACATAATCCCATTACTTTACTGATTACTTATTTTCAAAAGTAATTAATTACTTAGTTACTTAGTTACTTTTTAAAAACACGATTTACAACCTGAAGAGGTGATAAAGTGATAGATCTTTCAGCCCAATTCTACTTTTTCTGCATAATCCATCATACAAAATGTAATCAAATGGAAAAGTCTCTTTTTAAAACTTGTTTTATTAGTTTTAATCTTTTAACTTTATGCATCAAGCAAACATTTAATTATCTGCAACATTCTCTGACTGGAAGAAATTAGTTTAACATTTAAACCTATTTTCTGCACATTCCAGCACATAAAATAAAATATTTTTTGTGTTTACACTCAGTCTTTCAAATAGATGCAAGTAAAACACAGCAGAAAATAAATAAAGTCAAAGACTCAGCGGTCCTGTTGCTCTATTTTCACCTGTAAAGCAGGAGTGGGGCAGGCGGAGGGTTACCCTGGTGCAGGTGTGCCGCGGTCAGTGGAAGAATCCGCGAGTTGCTTGTTGGAAGTTTAGGGGTTTTTTCGCTGTAAAAAGAAGTTTTCTTCCCACGCACAGCGGACACTAATGTTTTTGTCACTTTTTATGGAATCAAACTCAAAGTAAGGTCAGTACTTCCACGCTTTAAACGCTGCACACAGCTGTTGTCACGAATGTCGCACTCGCTTGTCACACTCGCTTACTGTCATGAGACATTCTCGCAAAAAAATTATGGTTTTAGTAACGCAGTAACGCAGCGTTCCTACAGGAAAGTAACGGTAATCTAATTACTGTTTTTGCAATAGTAATCCCGATTACTTTTTTCAAGTAATGAGTAAAGTAAGTATTACTCATCTCTGGTCAAATGTATGTAAGTCATCTCTAGTCTTCTCTGTCTGGATTTCAGGTTTCCACCATGTGTTGTAGATTTGTTTTTGGTGTTGGGGGGACGGATGATTCAACCACCCAACCCTGCCCTGTTTCTTTTTTTTTTTCCTTTTTGTTTTTGCTTCTTGATAAATAAAGGAGAAATGTACTTGCCTATTCTACCTGCTTTTAAACCATTTAAAATTAAAATTCATAGTTTTATATGTGAATTATATAATGTTAAATTACTATTAAACAAATGACTAAGTATTTTAGGCTTTAGTTCACTTCAGCCATATTCCATATAAATCAGGTAACATACAAAAATAAAAATAGCTTCAAATGCAGTCATGACAATAAAAGAATATGACTTTAAGGACTTAACAACATTACTTCAGTTATACTACACCAGCACCTCTTATACAGGCACACTATTGCCCCTATCAGGTCAGTGAGCTGGGATTTGTTATTCTAAACATGAACTACTGTTACAGCAACAGACAATCGGGTTTGTTTTTCATTACTGGAAGAGATCAAATTATTGGTGGGGACAATTCAATAATCGCTGGATATTGGTGGGGACATGTCCCTTCCGTCTATGCCAAATCTATGCCCTTGGTTATAGATGGTTCAGGAGGTTAACTTGACCAAGCAGTCTTTTGGTTTCAGCTAAGTACTGTTTAGAATACCAGAATAGGGAGGATGGTGTAGGTTTATTAGATTGATACATATATACCAGAATCACTGTCACAACAGTGTTTGTTTTCATTCAAAGGCTTTATGGCTTTACCTATACCTCGTGAGCCCGTCTCTAGTCAAAATGCCCAGGCCGATTTTTTGTCCCAGTCCAGCCCTGCAAGTATCTACCGGTGGTGGTTTGCTGCGTGCATTCACCCCACTCTAGTAAGTGAAATGCACGTCCTCGAGTATGAACACACCCAGTCTTCGGTTTGAGTAATTTGTGCTTGGTTTGTCGAGAGCTGCTGTTGTTATTGTAGATGCTGTTAAATATTCCAATTTTTTGATCTGTGGGCTGAAGGAAGAACAACACTCGGTGTATAAATGCTCAATAAACAATCTCTTTATTCCATACAAACACTTTTGAGCATAAACCATCCGGATGGGAGATGTGACCTGACCATTTCTCACATTCTTATAGCTTCAACCATAATATGGCATAAAATAGCATAATGATCTCACAATGCCTAATGTTTTCCCTCTTATCATTTAAAGACTGTTGCTGGTGCTGCATTCACAGTAAACATAAATCATCCAGTATCCACTCTATTGCCTAATGTGGCTAAAGTTAGCAGTACCAGCATGAGCATCAGTACCTTTGATTGTTTAATCCTGTTGTTTGATAAGTGAGCCCCTCTTGTCCACATGTCACTGTCTTTAGCTATAAAAGGTCAAAGACAAATATCCTTTCCCTGCTTTTCTTCCCATGTTCAGATTGTACCATCGACGTTGCAATAGGATTCGACATTACTGACACGAGTGGATCCAACAACATGCTGATCAGTGACCACATCCAACACCTGGAAGAGATTGTCCATCATATTTCACATATTTCAACAGAAGAAAACTTGTGCTGCACTGGCGTCCCCCAGTCCCCGGTCAAGACCCAAATCGCCTTCCATTTGGTAGACAGTGATGGCAGGGCCTTGTATGATACAAATTTTGCAGACTTCAGTGAAGACGTGTTGAAGAAAGTCTTGAGCTGGAAGTTGTCCCAGCCGACCTACTTTAACTCTGAGCTGCTGAATTTCTACAAGGAGAAGTTCAAAACCAAATCCAAGGCTACTGTCAAGGTGAGACATGTTTAGATGAGTGCTGTCAGCGTTAATCTCGTTAAAGTGATGTTAACACCATGACTGCAGCAAATCTCTGTTAGTGAGCTAGCGCTAGTGAGCTGCACGGTGCTAACACGTTAATGAGCTAACCGCACTAACACGTTGATGCCGTGGGGTGATCTGCGGTAACTTGCTAAGGGAGATTTGCCGCTTTAATGTGGTTATGGCGTTAAAGTCATTTTAAGGAGATTAACGCTGGCAGCTCTAGTTTAGACCTTTCAGAATCCTTCAGTTCTCATTTTCACCATGAAATTATCCGAGTAACTGAATTGATATCCTGTGTTGTTAACATGCAACGGTGCTATTTTTCATCTTGTTAAAATTTAGCACATAAACTGCAGCCGTGGCTGTTGGGTAGCCAAATACTGGACACTACATTCAATTACATTAATTACTGTTACCCAGCATGAAGACTGCTAATGGTAAAGAGCTTTGTTTATAACACGGGAGTATATGGGGACTGACTCACTGCTGGAGCCTCTAGTGGACATTAGAGGAGCTGCAGTGTTTAGCGCTTCTGCTATGACTTCATCGTTCAGCCCTGAACATTACCACTTCATGAGGCATCATCCACATTAAACTGTCGGACGTGGTTTACTCTGTCGTTTAGGTCTTGATGATCTTCTCTGATGGACTCAATGAAAACGTCATGAGTCTACAGCGGGAATCAAAGCTGCTGCGAGAGTCTGGTAAAAACATGCATTTACTAAGATCACTTCATTCCCAACTTTGCTTCTGGTTTTCTCATTGTGTCATCTTTACTTTTCATTGCTCATCTTAATTGACATCCCCATGCACTTTGATCTGATGTTAGCACACAAATTCTTCAGTTATTACATTAGATGTATGGGCTAGTGTCCCATGTGTGTCCTAAAACATAAAAACGCATGCTTTAATTTTAATTCTGGGCTACGAGGAAGTCCCGTGGAGCAGAACAAGCGGAAGCACAAGAACTTTCCTAAACAACCAGGAAAAAGTGGTTTGTGTAGAATGACAGAGAGCTGAAAGAACTGAATATAATACTAGTGCAACCCCTCGGCCTCTGAGGAGACACACCTAAGATATCAATTTCCTACGTCGTCTTGTTCTCAAGTTATTACATCTGCAAGATCTTCATCAGACTTGCTGTGGCTCTGAGGTCACTGAGATTCAAACTAAGCAAAGATTTTAATAGAAGCAGCTATGATATCAATTTGAAGCTCGAGCTGTAGCGTTCACATCAATGCCTTTTACAGCTGAGGGGTAAGAAGCACTTGGATCACCATCAGACTGGATCCATCTAATCTACGAGGAGAAGTTACTAAATATTTCTAGACCTAATCAGTTTGCTTGATTCAGATCCAGTGGAAATGTACGTGCACTGTGTTTGTGAAGCCACGCCGTTCCAGTCTGTTGTCCTGTCTGCAGGAGTCAGCGCCCTGCTGGCCGTGGCTCTCAGGGGCACTGACCACATTCAGCTACAGAAGGTGGAGTTTGGCCGCGGATTCGGGTACACCGATCAGCTCATAATCAGCATGCCGAGCATCGACAGCACCATATTCCAACAGATTGTAAGTCAGTCCCATTGCTCATGAGTGCGTTTCTACCTTTTCTAAATGACAAATAAAGCAAGTTTTAATCTTTAGTCTGAGTAAAAAGGAGCCACGTTCATGTTATTCATATAATGTAAAAAATGTGAGTGAATTTTATTCAGAATAACCAGTAAAGGAGTCATGAGGTGAGATAAGAGGACCCAAGTGCAAAACATGCGGGTAGGTTGAAAGAAAAGTCACGTAAGCAACAAAGAAATCAAAGGGACAATAATCCCATCAGCCATTCAGGAGGCGGCTGACGGGAGGATTGTGATTGGACCAGTTCCCTGTTTCCATTTTTCCTGCTGACATAATCGTTCCTCTTAAAGTTTATAGCGAGTAATATTTTGATGAGTCCTGATTCTCTGAAGACAAAACGTTCAGTAACCGACGTTTGCCTCTTAAAGATCTTCACAAAGATCGTGCATTGTTCATGTATGTCCTTCGCCCCCTCGTCTGACTGCAGAGCACCGTGACAGCCCGGGAATGCTGCGGAGTGATGTGCAAATGTTGGGGAGACAAAGGCCCCCGTGGTCTTCCAGGCCCACGAGGGGCAAAGGTGAGTGTGAAACCCCAACTTTACACCAGGAATGTTTCACTATAGAACACAGAGAACATATCTCACGTTTCAACTGCAAAAATTCATCATTGCATGAAACTGAGCAGCAGGCCAGAGGTCTGGACTGCAGGCGTGCTGATGCAACAGATGCATTCTGCGCTTTAGCATCATCCCACTCAAACATGAAAAACACGTCTGCACGGAGCAGCTGCTGCTCTGATACCTGTGTATAGCTTTCAGCACTGACGGAGCCTGTCCAGATGTGCCAGCTGCCAGCTCCACAGGGCGGATGCTCCCTCTCCCACAGACCCATCCATGTGGATGGGTCTGACCTGAGATCAGTTTCCACTGTGCCTCAGTCCATTTTAAACGAGCTCCTCTCTGCACGATGGAGCTTTAACCTGTTCATGTGGACGGCAGCCGGAGCTGCTCTGGTGTCCATGACACGATTGTCCAAATATCATAAACTCTAATAACTAAAATATCATTTTAATATATCACGTTACTGACCAGCTGCCACTTAATCTAATTAGTTGTGAAATGTGTCCTGAAGGCTTTTCCAGCCCTTTGCTTTCTTTCTGATGGTTCTGTTTGCTTTATAAACAGGGTGAGGAGGGAGAGCGGGGTCATCCGGGTTTCCCGGGAGAAGAAGGAGTCAGTGTAAGTGCTTCTTCTTCATCCCACCACGAGCTCTTTCCGCTGTAAATGAGACACTCGCACAATCTACATTTTCAGATTTTCAATGTAAAAATTTCCAGATTGTTTTATTTTATTCAGTTATTTGTACATAATGTTCTCTGCTTTTGCACAGTCGAGCAGCGCGTCAGCACACGTTTCACTGCGTGTAACTATGCATGTGACAAATAAAGGATCTTGAACCTGATTAAAAAACTTCAAACCTGAATTCATTTCCATTAAAAATTTTTGCTTTTAATTATTTATTTTGAATTTTCTAGTTTGTAGTTTGTGTTCTTCTTGTTAAAGTTTAAAATTCTTGTTAAAGTTCTTTTTTCCTACAATTGCCAGCTGCTTGCTCCTGTTTATGGGGGCTACCTAAAAGCAGTTGGCAATTACATTTTACTTAAATGCAGATGTATTATTGAGATAATATTCATATAACCTGATAACTGAAAGATGGACCTACAGGACGAAGCAGACTGAGAGCTCGAACCAGGTGCGCTGACTTTGCTTTTGTGTTGCAGGGCGAGCGCGGTCCTCCTGGACTTCCTGGACTTCAGGGGATCCGGGGCTGTCCTGGAAGCAGAGGACAGAAGGTACGCGATGTGTCATACTTCTGAGAGGAGCACTGCTGAAGTCTGATCATTACTCCATCACGTGGAGAAAATGACGCTGCAGTCGAACAGACGAGTTCATGGAGATGTTTTTCATGTCAGACTGTGTGACGACTGATTTTTAGCATTAACTTTTGTTCTTATCATGAAAAACAAGAGATAAGATAAGATAAGATAAAACTTTATTAATCCCTCGGGTGGGTTCCTCTGGGAAATTCGGTTTCCAAAAAAGCACAGCACCGACAGAAGTTACAGAGTTACAGAATATTATATTTATATATATATATATATAAACACCCAGCACGCCCCTGTGGGCGGTTTATCCTTCAAGCTCGGGTCCTCTACCAGAGGCCTGGGAGCTTGAGGGTCCTGCGCAGTATCTTAGCTGTTCCCAGGACTACGCTCTTCTGGACAGAGATCTCCGATGTTGTTCCCGGGATCTGCTGGAGCCACTCGCCTAGCTTGGGAGTCACCGCACCTAGTGCTCCGATTACCACGGGGACCACCGTCACCTTCACCCTCCACATCCTCTCGAGCTCTTCTCTGAGCCCTTGGTATTTCTCCAGCTTCTCGTGTTCCTTCTTCCTGATATTGCTGTCATTCGGAACCGCTACATCGATCACTACGGCCGTCTGCTTCTGTTTGTCTACCACCACTATGTCCTCTGATATGAATTGCACATTTCAAGTATGGAGTCTATTGCACCGTTGACTATTAACAAAGGTATTGCACAGTGAGGTGAAGAGGCACTACAGCTTAGTTGTTCCCCCCTCCTTTGTCCTCCTGTTTCCCCTCCCTCTCCCCTCCAGAGAGGAGTTAAACAGTCTGATGGTGTGTGGGACAAAGGAGTTTTTAAGTCTGTTAGTTCTTGTCTTGGGGAGAAGCAACCTGTCACTGAACAGACTCTTCTGGTTGTTTATGGCCGTGTGCAGAGGATGCCCAGCATTGTTCATAATGTCCATCAGTTTCTTTAGTGTCCTTTTCTCTGCCACTGTCACCAGAGTGTCCAGCTTCATGCCGACCACAGAGCTAGCCCTCCTGATCAGTTTCTCCAGCCTGGATGAGTCCTTCTTTGCTGTGCTGCTCCCCCAGCACACCACAGCATAGAAAAGTACTCCAGCAACCACTGACTGGTAAAACATCCTCAGGAGCTTCCTGCAGATGTTAAAAGACCTCAGCCTCCTGAGGAAGTACAGTCGGCTTTGGGCTTTTTTATACAGGTGCTCTGTGTTGCATGACCAGTCCAGTTTGTTGTCCACCCACAGCCCGAGGTACTTGTACTTGTTGACCACCTCCACCTCCTCCCCCTCTATCTGAACCGGCAGTGGACCTTCTCTGGACCTCCCGAAGTCCACAACCAGTTCCTTAGTCTTTGAGGTGTTGAGTTGCAGGTGGTTTGTGTGACTCCATGCGACAAAGTTCCTCACCAGACTTCTGTACTCCTCTTCCTGATCATCCCAGATACACCCCATGATGGCCGTGTCATCTGCAAACTTCTGAATGTGGCATAATTCAGAGTTGTAGCAGAAGTCAGAGGTGTACAGGGTGAAGAGAAGAGGGGACAGCACAGTTCCCTGTGGTGCTCCTGTGCTGCTGACCACAGTGTCAGACGTGATGTCCTTCAGCCTGACAAGTTTGTTTATAGTTTGTTATAAATATATCACACAAATATTAAATATATCAGACGTTTAATCGAATCCAAATAACTGAAAGATTCCTGTGAAGCCGGGCTGAAAAAGTCAAACATGAGCGCTTTAACCATTAAATCTGCTGTTTGTATCTGCAGGGCTACCGAGGCCTCTCGGGCAACAAGGTGAGTGACTGAGGTCTGCTGACACTGCTGCATTTACTGGAGAAGTGACAGTTTATCATAGATTGAGCAGTGAGACGTAACAGCTGATTGTGCTCCAACGCTGCAGGGGGACGACGGGGAGGATGGACTGAACGGCATCGATGGAGAGCAGGTATGAACATCTGTGACTGAGGCCTTCTGATCACTGACGCGTTGCTAACACCGTTACTTTTTCACTAACCAGTAATCTAACTAATAATTATTTCTATTGTTAAAACAAGAAAATTACTATTTTTCAACACACAAACAGTTGAAGCTGTCTTCAGCTGCGGGGGGGGCTGATGAGGTGGCTCTTCTGTGTTGAAGCCAGAGGGGGGGTTTGGTTTCCCTGATGTATAAATCCTGGCACAGCGCGCACTCCGTTACTCTGTGTCGGGCACCTGCAAGCCAGTGGACACACTGGTTTGAGTCAAGGAGGCCCTGGAGTGGCTAACATTAGCCTCAGCTAACGTTAGCTAATGTTAGTCTAGGGTGAAGACAACTGGGTTGCCCGGCCCTGGCCACGAGGTGTCCCTTATTTATTTTTCAGGGAGTTGGCAACCCTACTAATGACTAACATCAGCTAACATTAGCTAATGTAGCTAATGACTAACATCAGCTAATGTTAGCTAATGTAGCTAATGTCTAACATCAGCTAATGTTAGCTGCTAACATTAGCTGAGGCTAATATTGTAATGATTTTTCTCCTCTTTGTGAAACAGAATGTAGCCTGACAAACATCTGGGCTGAGGCCTTTGTTCCTTGTGCTGTGTTAACACACACCTGAACACAGCTGTGACAGACATGCTGACACCTGCTGATGAGCAGTGAATTTATCATCACCTGGCTCCTGCTGTTCAATATAATCATTTGAATGCAACTGTGGATTAAATTATACATATAAGTTTAAATTAGATAAATGAATTATTACATATGAAAATTATTCTTTATATTAACATTTACACATGCTGTATTATCCTAGTGATTTACAAATCATGGTAGGAGAGTATGATGGTTTATGTCACGTGACTGTGGAAGAAGAAGAGATGACGCGTTCTTCTGGTTTTGTTTGCAGGGAGAGACGGGACTCGGTGGACTGAAAGCAGAACGAGGACCTCCGGGAAACCCAGTAAACAAAAACCACTCAAAGTTTCTTTGCTTCGTGCTGCATCAGCTCTGATCGTTGTTACCTAATGAAACGATTGATCGATTTTACTGTTATTGTTTCTGTTTTCGTTTTTTTAAATGTGTTTTGACTTCAGCTCGTAAAAATGAAGCTGTGAGCTGTTGACCTCTGACCTCTGGGTAGGTTGATTGACAGGCTGAAATATCATCTTTAGGGCATCCCGGGGACAGGAGGCGAGAAGGGGCTGAAAGGACAGAAGGGACTGAGAGGAGACCCGGTGAGTTTCGGTGCTTTCATTTCAGAAAGGTCGGCAGTCACATGGACTTTTTTTCCTAATTATTTAATATGTGGGAGCAGGAGGGGGACGAGGAAGAGGAGGAGGCAGGTCAAGTTCAGGTCAATCAGACTGCTAAAGCAAAATAAACCTTTCATATTTCAGGTTTTTTGTTTTTACAAAGAAAACCTGTTTCAACAGCCTGAATATGAACAATGTCCTGAAATAATGACTCTTTAGTTTCTGCACATATTTTTATGATACAAAGATTATGGTGAAGATATTTGATCGTGTAGTTTGTCTGTGCCCGTCTGATCTGTCTAACAAATACAAATAAGCTGGGATTTATCGAGAGCTTTTCCAGCCTGGTGTGATCACACACTACATTCACTCATAAAACACTTTATTTACAACAATAATCCACAAACGTCGTGCTGTCATAAAAACCCATCACAGAACTCTGCATGTCGATGTTTTCTCAGGATGTTTTTGTGTGTTTAAACGTTTAAATGTCACTAATGTCAGTTAAAACTAGGGCTGTTCGATATAACCATATATATCGATGACGATATAAAAACGTCTATCGTTTCATTTACGCTGTCGTTTGTTTCGTGGTGTCGCAAAATAAAGTGTTTATGGCAACATTTTTTCATGGTTTTGATCACTGCAGTGGCTATATTCATTTCTTAAAGTTCTGTCTTACTCTTATATGTAATATAACCACACTACGGACGCACAAGCACCTGTTTTTATGCGTTGTCGTTAGCAACAACGACGGTAACAGCATCGCGTATCCGCTTGTTTATGTTCCACATAAACCTTTCACAATAAAGCTCAAGATCCTGTTGAGACCTTTCAAAATAAACTGAATCGCGTGAAAGAGCAGATTATTTACAGATGAGAAGCAAAAAAGAGCCGCCAGGTGCTAAAAAATAAAGCTTAGACTCCAACGTTAGAACAGGCTTTTCCCCGCAGCACGCCGTGTAATAAATACTCACAAAAAAAACGGCGCCGTTACAGCTTATGTCTAAAACGTGTCGTTTCATGCATCGGTTAAAACACTCGACGCACAGCTGGAAACACTTCACGCAAGTCGAGCTGCCCGAGATTCACAGACTTTACAGAAAATGTTACATTTTTGTGATTTATATCGTTATCGGACGATAAACGTCAGATATCGGGATATGAGATTGTGGTCATATCGCACAGCCCTAGTTAAAACTGTAATATCGGCTCTTTCTTCTGTCGGAAAACCCGACAGCTGATCGCAGCTGGGAAACAGCTGGAAGCTCCACTTCAAGAACCGAACACTGTTTTTGTCTGACAGGGCACCCCGGGTGTCGACAACAACAGACCAGGACCCAAAGGAGACCCCGGCAGCCCAGGGAGACCAGTAAGACACGTCCACATCTTTATGTAAAAGCTGAACGTTAGCCGCCATGATGCCACTAGTTTACCGTAAATTATCTACAGAGACTAAAGCTGATTTTCTTATCAGGCTGTAAACGTTTTTAATATGGACTGCCTCTAAATTAGCACTTGAATGCTCAGAGCACTTCGTACAACATGCCTCATTCACACAAGCACTTTTTCACTCTCTAACATTCACCCTCTGACGATGCATCAGGGAGCAGCTCGGGTTAGTATGTTGCCCAAACCTCCAGTTAGTAGATGACCTGATCTACCTCCTGATCTACAGCCAACACGAGTGTCTATGGAGACTGACTCACTGCTGCCTCTTCTGGGCATCAGAGGAACTGTGCGTTTTTGATACTAAAGTATTTGTTGGGTTTCAGGGGATGCAGAGCCTGTTGTTCACCGAGGATAGGTTTCCAGTCTGTCCCAGAGAGACACACAGTCATTCACACTCATACTCACACTTCATACCTTCAGAATCACAAGTTAACCTAACGAGCATGCCTTCGGACTGTGGAAGTGAGCTGGAGGACGCGGGGCGAGCATGTGACACCCTGTCACTTTCTTTTCAGAAGAGAGGATGCCATTGGATCAGACAGTCAGTTCTGTTCTTAGCTGACAGGAGTGCGTGGTGTGGTCTTCTGCTGCAGTACACATCTGCTTCAAGTTTAATGTGTTGTGGATTTAGAGACGTTTCCTCTGACCTCTGACATCAGTGAGGTCGTTTCTCTCAGAGATCTGCTGTTAACGCTGCATGTTGTCTTTTCAGAGCTTCCTCTGTAAATGATTGTGTGGAAAGTCCCAACAGATCAGCAGAATAGTCAGACCAACCTGTCCTGTACCAACAACCATGCCACATATACACCTATATGCATTCATTTGGTGCCACGTGATTGGCTGATCAGATATGTGGCCAGTGATCGAACATGAATGTGAAGCCAATACAGAAGCATCCTAACCTGGTCGGCAGGGGGCGAGTCCTCTGGTCTGATTGGATAGAAGTCTATGACAAAAGGAGCGCTGAACACTCTTTGGTGGATTTATGGTTCCAGTTGCTAATTTAAAGTGTTTCTGAATAAAATGTGATTAATTTTACTTTTAAATCAATAAGCCCACCTGATGTACATCACAAATGAGTGAAGACTATATGAGCTGGTCCTGAGTAGCTCACTCAGGATACAAAGACCAAAATGTTGAAATTACCAACCAGTGACTGACACCATGCAGCCCTGACCTTCTCTGGTGTACGGTCTGAGGAAAGCCAGGCCAAATGGTCACAATATATAATTATAATATTTTGACCAAAGTATATAATTCTGTGGATGGACGGGCAGAAGGACAGATGGCTGGATGCAGTTATCAGAATGTTTTTTAATCCACAGGGTGGTCCTGGTCCAGACGGGTACGGGGGTGACAGTGGACTAGATGGAAACCCGGTGAGATTTCTCAGAAAAATCGTTCTTCTGTTTCTCTCTAAGAGAAGCTGTTTTCATGAAGAGCAGTGATCCTCACACAGAGACTCGGGTAGGAAGGTGCTGCTCTGTGCTGCAGAAAGACTTCAGCATGATGATGGTGACATTTTTTTCTTGTGCAGGGTCGTAATGGAAGAAGAGGTCCCAGTGGTGAGAAGGTAGAAGACGATATGAAGCAGCATCAGGATTATACCGTATATCTGTGACTGTACACAGACGTCTGACTCTGTTTGCAGGGGTCACCTGGTGAGAAAGGAAATCGAGGCCCTCCCGGTATCCCAGGTGCTGCTGGGCCACAGGTGAGAGTCCGGTTCTGTCGTGACGGTCTGCTTTGTGATTGGACGCACGGCAGGTTGACCTTAATTGTGAGACCGAACATATTTAACTCAGAAAAGACGCGACTGCCTCTGCTGTAGTTTAACCCCTCCTCCCCGCACTCAGCCTTCCTCTCGCATCGCTGCTCTTACTATGAATGTTGTGGGAACGCTGACGGTCATTCAGAGTGGGAACACCCTCTGGTCAAGTCCTCAGTTCTGATAAAAAGAGTGATGAAACATGCAGCCAGAATTATGCCAGAAGCTTATCGACAGCTACCAAGAGCGTCTGTGAAGAACTTTGAGACATTTAGCCAAAAATTAGTATGTTTATTTATATTTGAGCCTGTGTGCATTAGAGAAAATCCATTTGGTGCACGCTAGTGCTGGGCCATATCATACCATCCACGGTAACACCGGTGTAATGTTGGGCAACGATAAGAAAATGAAACATGGCGATAGAATATGGGTAAAACGCGCATGGGCTGTGCCTTTGTTTACATACGCACATGGCGGCGACGCAGAAGGAGAAGAGTGAAAGCAGATCGTTGAATGAAACAATGAACCAGAACTGGTTTGTAAAAATGCTGCAGCTTCACTGGTGTGGAACTGGTTTAGCTTTCGTCCGTCAGATACACAACAAAGCACTATTTTTGGTAGCGCATGCTAGCGGGCCGTCGTTATTACCGTGTTGTTTGGAAAATACGGCGCACTTAAAATCAATCCTTTGATTTTTCTGAAAGTCGACAGAGCCCCTTATAATCCCGTGTGCCTTATGTCTGAACTCTGGTTGTGTTTACTGACCTCGAAACGATTTTATGTGCACGGCGCTCGAAAATCTGTCAGATGTTTCAGTGCGACTTTGCTGAGCTACGAAGCCGCACCGCTTGATGGATTGTCGGAGCGTTACGGCTGTCGTAGGCGGAGCCTCGCGGAGTGATACGTGCTGTGCTTCAACATAATGTTACCGTATTGCGTGTGTATAACCTCTTTTTAAGTGTTGTGGATGTTATACATGGTTATGCTGAGGATATGTCGGCCAGTTTCCACTGGAAATGCCTTTTGGTTAAACTGTCAGTTTGCACTGTTAAATGTTTATATAACTTTAATGCAGATAAAAAACAGCTGCTTATTTAAGTGAAAACACATTGATGGGGTTTTTTTTGTTTTGTTTTTTGCACTAATAAAGTTGAGGAGTTCTTCTTTGGCTCTCGGAGGAGGCGGACGCACTTTTTCTCCTCTCCCTCATCTTCCCTGCTTGTGTCCTTGTCTAGTCTCGTGTTTTGTTTTTGTATTTTCCCTGGAACACTCTCTCACAGTCTGTTCTCTAAAACCTAAAAGAGGAATTATGGATTTAATCAACTGGTCCCTAAATGCAACTGACACCCCTTTCTCAACGAGAAGTTTGGGCTTGGGTGAGACTGAGTGCTGAAGATATCGACCTATTCGGAACCATGATAACAGGGTTCTGGCTGATCGGAGCTGGCTTGGCCCTAACTTATCGAAGAATAAAGAAAGCGGAACCGGCTGTTCAAACCCCCACAAGGCTGCCCGCTGGGATTGAAGCGATGGGAGAGGTTTGTGTATTGTATGTACGGTCGGCAAGGTCTGTCATCTCGGTTGTGGGCAAAAGACCTGCAACTGACACATAAAGGCTATCTCATCTCATCTCTCATCTCAATTTGTCTCGTGTCAATTATATCGTCAGTTATATCGTTATTGCAAATTTTCAAATGCATATGGTGATAAATATTTTTGGTCATATCGCCCTGCTCTAATGCACACTCTCTACGATCGTTGCACACTGGAAAAGGTTTAAAGAAATCATTAAAAATCCAAAATGACCTGAAATTCATGCCCGTGATGAACATCTGACCACAACTGTATGTAACCACTACGCATCATGTTCAAGTCGCTGGGCCTGTAAAGGGATCTCCACTGCGTTGTAAGACCCCTCGATATGTTGGAACTAATAAGCTGTTTCAAATATTGAAGTCTCAACTGTTCAAGAGCCGTGATTCAGAGCCAGGCTAACAGAGTTTACAGCTGAGGCAGTAAGCTGTAAATGTTCTCCCGCAGGCTGCATCTGGTTGAATTTAGCATTAAATTCCTGAAGGATCATTGACAGTAACTGTACACATTATTCTTTAGAAGTTTTGTTTTAGTTGAATAGGCAGAAATCCCCACAGGACTCGAGAGGTGCCAGTTTAGTCTGTGTTTTTGCATCACTCCGGTTACACTTTGGCTTTCGCTCAGCTGGATTTGGCAGATTTGTGCTGGATTTGGCCCATGGACAGACTTCCAGAGAAATTCAGTGGAACTATTCATGAATTCCTTTTTTCTCTGTCAAACCACAAAGCCAGATAGGATGCAGTTGCAGCTCTGCTTGGTATTAGTTTTGTATTTGGTGTTTTGCCTGCCTTAGTTAATTCTTTTGAGTTTTGAGTCCTGCGTTGGCTCCTCCCTCTTCCTGGCACACAGTGCTTAAATGACACCAACCAAATTCTTAAGGCAGGTGTTCCACGCCATTTGGTCAGGGACACACAAAATTATTCCAGGTGAATTACTTAGCCTCAGGCCCTGGTGACTGAAAAACATCTGGTCTTTCCATAAGCTGTGTCCCAAAACCTAGGCCGCATCCTTCGGGTTGTCACACAGCTGAATAACCATCAAACAGAAACTGATTAAATCGACGTGTGAGATGATAGAGAATTGACTCCAGTATCCTGTTATATATACATAGACTCCCGGCATCTGTACTAGGATGTACTTCATGCATGACGTCATGAAGTTTGGCCGTAGAAAGGATTCTGGCAGGCGCATGCAGACAACCACACGCTGTCTGATCAGATTGCACTGATTTGCTGTGTTTGTCATAGCTCTGTAATTATTGTTTGATGGAATGTTTTCCAGGATTGACATCCTAGCGCCCTTGTTTTTTCTTGTTCTTTTAATTTCCTAATTTTGTTATTATTTTTCAACACTTCTTTGTTTTAGAAGCAATACAAATAAAGTGTAGTGACATATATATTATTATCAGCGTACACTACAGATGACTACTAGTGTACAGCTATGCAGACTATCCATCAGTCATCATTGATTGGAAGAGCAGAGGTGTAAATAATCACCAGTTATCAAACTGTGATGACCCTGCAGGGCCCTGCTGGGGACAATGGGGAACCTGGACCCAAAGGAACACCTGGTTTTCCAGGAAATCAGGTGCGTTCATCAACTAGGCTGTATGCATGCACTGACCAACGAGTTCAATTATGATGTACTGATTGTGTTTTTCTAATGAAGCATGTGTCTGATTAAAGGGAGTTTTGCATGAGGAAAAATACCAACATTGCTTTTTTTTATTATTATTATTGCTTTAAAGGTCATTTAAACATTTAGACATTTAAAGACTTTAGAAGTATTTCCAGTGGCTGCAACATAAAGAATGTTCAGTGTTTGCATGATGTGAATAGAGTGAACAGTGGCAGCTCTGCTCCTCCACAGGGTGAACATGGATCTGTTGGAGAACCAGGGCTACCTGGACGTCCTGGCCCTAATGGGCAGAAGGTGGGTGACATCGCTTCCTTTCTTTGCATTCAGGAAAGCTTTTAACCAGAATACCCATGTAGCCAGCGGGTAGAAGTCAAAACCCAACCCCTATCCAACTACAAGCTTTAATGGCCCCAATGAGATTTTGTGTCACAGTCTGGTTGAAGCAAACTGTGTGAATGTGAGTAGATAATAGTGGAAACAGACTTAATATTAGCTGAAAGCGAGCTGTTTATTGTAGGCTGGTAAACAGTAGTGATGGGCAGATGAAGCTTCATGAAGCACTGAAGCTTTTCATCCAATTGGTTCACCCCAACGCGAAGCTTCTTGAAGCTTCATTTGCTCTAGCAGGACACCTACTGGACGTAAAAATATTAGTTGGCATGAATTTGAAGAGTGTGGCATTTTGCACACAGCCTGTAAATGTCAACAACAAAAGGAGTGTGTAAAACATGTATATTGTAGTGATGCAGTATACTGTGTATATTTATAGTGGCAGTATGGGAAATGATTATTTGGAAATGCTTGAAATGGAAATGATCATTTACTGTGAGGTGAGGTGTGGTTGGGGTGTGGACAGTAGTTGTGCTTTTGTAACGTTGAGGTATGGACAGCTACACACTGAGGCTTTGAGCCTCAGTCCTGCCTGTTCACATTTTATTCTGTAAAAACTAAATTTTCACTGCTTTTATGACCTTTTTAGTGGGGAGAACATAGCTAGGATTTAATGATTTAACAAATCTTTTGAATCCTTTGTCCTCCACAATGCTAAATGGCTGGGAGTCCTCAATCACCATGCTGACCAGGTCTTCATCTATTTGAGATTGTTCTCTGAGGAAAGACAATAAAGACAAAGCACAAATATAAATATCACACACGTAACTTATAACAGTTGTATAATATTGTTATATCATTTAGTAACATTACTGCATGCTATATTATCATTGCATTTGATGGCTCACCTGGTCTTGCTCCACAATCGGTGTTCCTCTTATTCTCATGCAAAGCTCTGTAGTGCCTAAGCATGGATGTTGTTGTTATATCCCAGCTCCCTGGCACATAGCAAACACTTCACCTTGTACAAAAGTAACGACAGCTTAACATAAATTGTATTGCACCATCAGTATCATTAAAATATATCTTCTGTAGAAATTTACATACCTTGTTGGGAGGAATAAAATCAAAATGTTCCCACACAGGGGAGGACATCCTCCTCTTCTTAGCTGGCTCCATTCTCTCCTGACTTTCTCTCCTCACTCTCATAAACCTCCAAACGGTCTCCAAACTCTCTCTAACCGCAACTCTCCATCAAACACCCACATTTTGAATGAAGTCTGAGGGTTTATATCGCTGTCATATCTCGCGGCAAAGTTCGAACCACTTCATGAACCAGTCACGTGGTACAGCCGGGCAGCGAGGCTGCGGACGTCATCATTTTCAGCTCCTCCCATAAATGAAGCAAGCCTCGATATGCGCATCGCGGAAACGCCCCCTCCATTACTCGACACAAGCTCCGAAGCCTCGATACAGAACGTCACATCACTAGTAAACAGCACAAAAACAAAAGGCAAAGGAGAAACTAACAATAACCTAAACTGGGTGAGCTAAATATAAAAACACTAGAACAAGGACCTAGAAACCTGAAGACCTGACATGAATCCATAAACCTAGAGGCATGGAAACAAAGCAGACGATTGGACGAGGAATGAGTGGAAACACACACTAAATACACACAGGAGGTGATGAAGCGGAAACACAATGACGGCACAGGGGAAGTGAAACTAAACACAATGAACATGGGACACCAGACCTCTTCAAAATAAAACAGGAAGCATAATGACACGCAGACATGAAACACGTGAAGGCTGAGGGAGACTTAAACACACGGGGTGAAGACACCAGGGGACTGTAATAAACAACAGCAACCTCAGTATAACAGAAATGAACTTAGATAACCTGATGAACTTAAACATAAACCATAAACATCCAAATGTATAAAAACTCAAAACGCTGGGTCAAATGGCCCAGGATCGTGGCCATAAACCACAGCAGCAGTTTAAACGTTTAAAATGTGAATAAAACTGGATTCAGCCTGTAAATAATGTACTCTTTATTTATAAATGGAAAGATATTTTGGCAGGGTTTTGTTGGATGGGGGTGTAAATTCTGATGGAGAAATGTCCATGGTTGTTATTTAAGGGCCAACCAGGAGAACCAGGTGTGAAGGGTGCTCTGGGACCACCAGGACCCAGAGGAATGCCGGTAGGATCCCGAACATGAGCTGAGCTTGTGTATATCTGTAATTCAATGCAGTTATCTCATGCAAGACTTTCTCTGTGTTCAGGGTCTGGATGGTCGTGACGGGTTTGGACCTGAAGGACCGAAAGGTTCAAAGGTAGAGCTGAACCTTAATTTGACATCAACCAACAAAAACTGAATGAATTCTGTTTTCATCAACAATGAAAAGCAGTAAGAAGAACGCCACATGGTTTTAGTTTCAGCTATTCGTTTGATGGAGGAGAAGATGTTCTGGTTCTCTCAGGATACACCGTGGTTTGTGTCACTGGTGACCCGCACCCAAGCTCTGTGCTGGCACAATCCAAAATGTTCCCTCCCAAGTTTTCATAAGAACCTGAAGAACCTCAGTTTTACCAGGATTCAGAAAAAGGAACGTTCGTCCATTTTTCACTGGCAGTGGTGAAGTGATTGAGGTCTGGGAGGCTGTTGAGATTTGGGGGCTTAGTGGAAAAATACAGCTTAGTATCATCTGCATAGGCATGGGGATGTCTTTGGTGCTGTTCAGCTGGACAATGATGTGGGTAAAACAGATTTACACATGTGGCCGAACATTTTAGAAAGTCTTAATCGTGAAATCGTTGCTTCTTCCTTTCTCTGTACAGGGAGATGCTGGTTTTCCTGGTTACCCTGGTTTACCGGTGAGTCCTTCCATTTTCCACACACTAAAACTTTGATGCCACCATGTGGTTCAGCCAAAGTAAGCTAGAAGTATGTTGGACTCTGTGGTGATTGAGACACGGCATTTTGTCTTCAGGGCGACGACGGTGCGAAGGGACCGAAAGGGCATCCAGGATCCAAGGGGAACCGGGGTCGTGGGGTAAGAAAGGTTTCTTTGATGTCGCGTCACTGAGACGTTGGCTTTTTGCTTCTTCTGTGATTTATGTGTGACCCATACAGGGGAACTCAGGCATGCCAGGAAAGCCAGGTGAGCCTGGAGGTGACGGATATCCAGGACACAAAGTACGTTTAAACTGCATCTTCACCTGCCTACCTTCACTCTCATTAGCACGTCTAATAATTCTTTGAATGATGTTATCTTCTAAGCAAATCTTTCAATAAAAAAAATCTCATTTAGTTTTTAAATTAAATTAGACAGAGGACATATTAAAAGATGGAGCTGCCAGGCAGGATGAAAAGAGAAAGACCTCATAGAGGTTTCATGGATGTATTTGGCGAGATCATGCAGAGGGTTGCTGTGACAGAGCAGGATGGTATCTGAGCTGGAGGCAGATGGCTGTGAGCACGTCCTGGTTACTGATGGACGATTTCAGTTCAAAAAGCTGGTAATGACACAGCATCACAAATTGCTGGGATCACTGTCCATAGGAACAGACATCACACAAGATCCATCCATGACTGGCAGACTCCAGCAGTAACGCTGCATCCTGTTCCGTTGTCAGGGAGGGACCACATCAACGTAAAACCGGCACCATGTAAAGGAAGCGGGTCATCACCCTGTGGAAGCCACAGATAAAAGTCACATTTCATTATCCTCCCAAATAAACTTACAATAATCTCTGTTTTTCCTCCATCCAGGGCCCGAAAGGTCCTCCTGGGAGCAGAGGCCTGTCTGTAAGTCCACCTTTAAATCGCTTCACCTGCTTAAAATAAATATGTTGTTACAAAGAACATTTTCTGTCGTCTCAGGAATGCGAACTGATCAACAAAATCAGGGACAACTGTGGTAAGTGTCATCGCTTTAAACACGTTTGCAAAACAATGATCAGCTGTTTGTTTATGAGTTTTTATGTAGAGGATGGAAACTAAAACGAACGTTTGTGGAAGCAAACTGCAGAGTACGAGCGCTGTGATAAGTGAATGTGTTTCTGCTTCACACAGCTTGTTCACACGGTACGTACGTCTCCTCTTAGTGAGAACAAACATGGTGAGTACAGCACAAAGACTTTGTCCACAGATGCCGACTGACTGAGATCATCGGGACATATTTGCACCTTTTTATCTGAAACTGTCTCCAACTGCTTGGTGGATTTTACTGAGTAGCAGAAGTCCTTTGTAACTTGTAACTAGTCGTCTTTGAGTATCTGTTAATCGGCCTGAGCGTGTTTCCAACACCGCGGTCGTTTCACTTCAGCTCTTCCTGACGTTACCTCCTCCAGGTGAGTCACAGTGTCCGGCCTACCCCACCGAGCTGGTGTTCGGCTTGGACATGTCTGACGACGTGACTCCGACGGCCCTCGAGAGGCAGCGCTCCGCCCTCCTCCACCTGCTGGAGGACTTGAGCATCGCTGAGAGCAACTGTCCACAAGGCGCTCGCGTGGCTGTGGTTGGATACAGCGCCTACACCAAGTACCTGATCCACTTCCAGGACTACCATCGCAAGACTGCGCTGATAGAAGCTGTGAAGAACATCGCCCTAGAGAAGACGTCCAACAAACGCCAGCTGGGCGCCGCCATGCGCTTTGTGGGTCAGAACATCTTCAAACGAGTGCGAGCTGGGTTCATGGTGAGGAAGGTGGCCGTGTTTTTCACCAATGGAGCGTCTCAGGACAACACTGACATTCTTGCTGCCATTATGGAGTACCGGGCTCTGAACATCGTCCCAGCAATCATCTCCCTGAGGAACGTTCCCGCGATTAATCAGGCGATGGAGGTGAGTTTGATTTAGCCTCCATCAGGTCCATGGTGAACATGCTAAAATTAGACGATACATTACAAATGAATTCTCAAACATGTTTCATAGTTTTTCTGTTGTTGGAAAAAACGATGTTGATGAATTAACCTGAACACTTTAAACTGCACCATCATGCACAAAATCATCTTTCATTTAGTCTGACTTAAAACCTGACTGAGACCATCTGGGGATGGGAACCAAAAACAACTTTTGTAGGAAACCTGTTGCTGATGCTGCCCAGACAGACTTTACCTTCCACAGGTAACAAACAGCAGTCGGGCTGCAGCCTCCCTGTCTACCTGCTCACGTTTCTAAAGTAGAATCAGTCTTTGCTTCGTGTTCTGCTAAGAGAAAGATCTCAGAGATGTGAGTCCTCGTTAGGGATTTGCTTTGGTGCAGCCTGAGGTTCATGTTACTAAACTGTGGTTGTGAGACAGCTTTTTTTAATGTAACAGGTAGTGAAGCAAATTACTTTTTCCCAGGAGCAATCAAGTAGCAAACTGCGTTACCTTTAAGAAAAGTGTTCTGGTGTCTTGCTAATCATTTTATCTTGACTCTGGATTCTGTAGAAAGAATAGAGCCTGGAATGTGAAGTGCGTGACTCCCTGGGGTAGCTCAAACACACAGCTTTGATCAGAAAACTCATAAGCTGGACATTATTTTATACAACCGACAAGGATTCAGGGTCACCCCAACTATCAGTTTCTTCTTTAGTCTGAAGTACTGAAGTAATAATCTGTAACCAAATATTATGTCTTGTTTGTTATAACAAATGAGAACTGCTTATTAACAGTTTTTTAAATGAATTCAAACTGTGTCTTTGGTTGGTTAATAAGCTGAAGTGCTGCCACTCCTCCTCCTCGGCCTGTGCGATGAGGAGTCTGGCTGTGACTCAGTGGGTCAGGATAACTCAGTATGTTGATACCAGCATGGACTAGCGTAGATCCATCCATCCATCCATTCGCTTCCGCTTATCCTTTTCAGGGTCGCGGGGGGCGCTGGAGCCTATCCCAGCTGTCATAGGGCGAGAGGCGGGGTACACCCTGGACAGGTCGCCAGTCTGTCGCAGGGCCAACACACAGGGACAAACAACCATTCACACTCACATTCACACCTAGTGGCAATTTGGATTGTCAAATCAGCCTATCCCCACAAGCTGCATGTCTTTGGACGGTGGGAGGAAGCCGGAGTACCCGGAGGGAACCCACGCAAACACGGGGAGAACATGCAAACTCCACACAGAAAGACCCCGGCCTGATGTTGGAATTGAACTCAGGACCTTCTTGCTGTGCGGCAACAGTGCTAGCCACCGTGCCACCGTGCTGCCTCTTTTTTTTTTTCTTTTTTTTAGCGTAGATGAAAAGGTTAATAAATGAAATGGGAGCTGCTGTTACGATTGAGGTGGAGGACTCACACGCAGGACTCTGATGCACACCGGGTGTATATACAAAAAGGTGAGGGGTCAGGGCTCCAGGGAAATCCAGGGGCAAAGTGCTCATTCCTCTTCAGGCAATCCACACACGCGACCAGCCTCTCTCTCCGACACTCACCACACAGGAAGCAGTCCAGGGAGTCTGTACACAGGGAAACGTACTGAAGGTTTCTGTTTGAGGCTACACTTCCTCCTCGTAGTCACCAAACTGGCCTGATTTCCCACTTTGGACACAGTCAACCAGGCCAACAGTACCTTTGCAAAGCACCACAGGGCCTGGCTGGCTCTGTGGGGAGCCAGGCCTCCAGAGCTACAACCAGGCGACCAGGTGCTAAAGGAGGCAAAGGAATAATTGGACAACCGACAAAGTGAGCAGAAGAGAGCCAGCTTCTCAGACAGTTACTGCTGATGTTGCTGCTCTTTAGACAACTGAACAAGCACCACTGATGTGGTGCACCAGGAGCAGGAAGTGATGCAATAATGCAGCGAGCGTGCCACCCTATCTGTCCACAAAACCTACCATGCCTCTCAGTGTGAACATACAGGAGTGTGGAGTCGATATCGTAATATCTGGTTTGGATGAAGATGGGACTTCATAAATCAGTAAGCACTGTTACAGCAACGGCGCCCTGAGATTATCGGAGTGTTTGCCTTGGATTAAAAAACATTTGGCTCTTGATGCTACAGTCAGGGTGTCCCCGTTTCCTTTTTAGACCTTACAGTGTGATGACTTCTGGAGGGTTCCACGGTTTCATCATCTCCCTTTTAAACTCTTTGCTCTCACTTGAGCCAATACATCTGGGACCTTCTCAGCACATGATGTGAGGGCCTTTTTCCCAGCCTGTTTGGCCTGCAAGCACAAAGTCATTCCAGCTCATTGTGCACTTAGTCTCCCTGTGCGGCTCCAGTTACGTTTACAGTGTGTAGCCAGAAGTTAGTGTACAACAGGAAGAAACAGCTGTGGTGCCTGAAGCCTTCTCTCATGGCTGTCAGTTATAAAGCACATACAAGACAGATGGACCGAAGAGGGAAAGTTTAATAAAACATCATTTTCTTTAAGCTGCTTGTCGTCTTCCTTCAGTCGTTGAGGAATTCTGTTTGTCATGAACGAGCGAAGCGGTCGGTAACGGTAGCTGCTGTCTCCTCTCAGGCTGACGACACAGGAAACTCCATCTTCACGGTGCTGAGGAGGCCACAGGAGCCGGCTGCTGACCTGAGGAGGGTCAAGAGCTGTGCCGTCTGTTACGGTAACGACTGATGCTCATACCTCATCTGCACTGCACACTTTTTTAGTTCGAGTTAGATGAGCTGTGTGGGATCAAAGTGAATATGAGGAAGCTTGACTTTACAGTCCTCTTAAAAATGTAAATCGCCACATCTCACTGCTCTCAGGACGTGCGGCTACTTTTATTGATGCCATTATCGGCTCTGCAGCAGGTGACTGTGATAGTAGGTAGGGGTGGGACTTTATTTATACCGATATGTGACAGAAGGAAGGGGGCCGACACTCCGAGGCAGCAAGTGTAGCTTCAGGCCGAGTGCACAGACAGAAACACAGGGATGAGACCGCAGAGCTGAGTGCAGAGTTTTTAAAGCTGGCCTGGTTTTATTTTCAGCCATTTTTCCACGATGGAGAACAAAACGATTCAACTTGTCCAGGCCTTAAACGTGATGCGTGTTCTCCCCTGCGAGTCTCACAGCCCTGAATGTGCACTTGAAGCCATTTTTGATTCTAACTTGTTGGATCTGCTGCTCACCGCCAACAAGCTGCTGCAGTTTTACGACTTTCCCTGCTGATTAAAACCTCCCTGAGTCATTAAGCAATAACAAATGAAAGGTTTTTATACGACTGCAGTTAAAAACAAAACTTCCAGAACTTTTTCTGTGATTTCACACATTTCTTTCTTTGTTCATCGTGTAGAAAAACAGTTAAATATTTAACTTCTGTACACTGACAGAGACTTTGGTTGATACATAACTTTATGCCTTTAGGTGTCTAATCCTTCCCTGGATGAAAAACACTTACACAATATCAGACTTTTTTCTTTCAGTTTTGGTAATACGTGAGAAAAATCACTTTTTACAATGAAGTTAACGTTAAATACACGAGCAGCGTATGTGGATGAATAAAGGTGTTTTCAGTGGCTGCTGATGTCTCTGCAGACCCCTGCAGGCGTGCAGAGGAGTGCGCCTTCATCCAGGAACCAGTGCTGCCTCAGCAGGCGGATGTGGACCTGGTCATGGTGCTGGACAGCTCCAGGGAGATCCAGGCCGATGAATACGCCGGTGCCCGGCAGCTGCTGAGCTCTGTGGTGGAGCAGCTGGCCGTGAGTCCACAGCCCCGCCGAGCCGGCCGCCAGGCCCGAGTAGCTCTGGTCCAACAGAGCACCAAGGTGGAGTTCGGCCTGCAGACCTACCAGAACGCTGGAGACATGAAGACGTACATGATGCAGAACATGCAGCAGCAGGGCGGCTCTTTGGCGCTGGGACAGATGCTGGACTACACCCTGAGGGAGGTGCTGCTGAAGGCCGGCCAGCCGCGCAGCAAGAGGGCCGTCCTGACTGTGGTGGGCACCAAGACGGCCTACAGAGACCAGGCCAAGCTGCGCTACATCTCCCAGAAGGCCAAGTGTGAGGGGGTGGCGCTGTTTGTGGTGACGGTGGGTGATCGTTACAACCGGATGGAGGTGGAGGAGCTGGCCAGCGTGCCGATACAGCAGCACCTGATCAGACTCGACAGGCTGAAGGCCGACGAGCAGGGCTACGCCCAGCGCTTCATCAGGGTCTTCCTCTCCGCCCTCAACAGTAAGAGCACGCTCAGATCTCCCTGTCGTCTGTAACCAGACACACACTGACGGGCTGTTCGGGTTTATTTCAGAGGGACTCAACACTTATCCTCCACTCCCATTTAAACTGACCTGCAGCCAGCTGTCAGAGCCAGGCGACACTCTGGACACGAACAGGTAACACTTTCCACAGACTCACACAGACTCACACTAAGCCACAGCTTCCACAGACTCACACAGACTCACACTGAGCCACAGCTTCCACAGACTCACACAGACTCACACAGACTCACACTGAGCCACAGGTTCCACAGACTCACACAGACTCACACTGACTCACACTGAGCCACAGCTTCCACAGACTCACACAGACTCACACTGACTCACACAGACTCACACAGACTCACACTGACTCACACTGAGCCACAGCTTCCACAGACTCACACAGACTCACACTGAGCCACAGCTTCCACAGACTCACACAGACTCACACTGACTCACACAGACTCACACAGACTCACACAGACTCACACAGACTCACACTGACTCACACAGACTCACACAGACTCACACTAAGCCACAGGTTCCACTGACTCACACAGACTCACACTGACTCACACTGAGCCACAGCTTCCACAGACTCACACTGACTCACACAGACTCACACAGACTCACACTGACTCACACTGACTCACACAGACTCACACTGACTCACACTGAGCCACAGCTTCCACAGACTCACACAGACTCACACTGACTCACACAGACTCACACAGCTTTGTCATCAACAACACATCTGTGTAGCTCACACAAACACACCTTAAAGCAGATAACCCATAAGCTGGAGACAATGTCATCTCTTACTGTTTGGCACTAATTAACTGGAATAAGTTTCTCTTTATTGCTTCATGAACTTCTTCACAAATAAATTGAAGTAAATAAGAACAACCCCAGGTTTCTCTTCAGCTCTGTAGCCAGGCTGACAAACAGTCAGAGCTCTGTTGAGCCAACAATCCCTTTAACCTTAACTAGTAATGACTTCATGAACTTCTTCACAAATAACATTTTTATCATTAGAGAAAAAATGACCAGTAATCATCCCACAGATGTAATATTATCTACAGCTACTCTTAGTACCATTGATGTTAAGTTACTCTTTTTCTCCAATTGATCTTTCTGAGTTAACTTCAATAATTACTTCCTCCAAACCATCAACGTGTCTTTTAGACCCCATTCCTACAAAACTGCTCAAAGAAGTCCTGCCATTAATTAATGCTTCGATCTTAAATATGATCAACCTATCTCTAATAATCGGCTATGTACCACAGGCCTTCAAGCTGGCTGTAGTTAAACCTTTACTCGAAAAGCATCTCTAGACCCAGCAGTCTTAGCTAATTATAGGCCAATCTCCAACCTTCCTTTATATCAAACATCCTTGAAAGAGTAGTTGTCAAACAGCTAACAGATCATCTGCAGAGGTTTATTTGAAGAGTTTCAGTCAGGTTTCAGAGCTCATCACAGCACAGAAACAGCTTTAGTGAAGGTTACAAATGATCTTCTTATGGCCTCTGACAGTGGACTCATCTCTGTGCTTGTCCTGCTAGACCTCAGTGCAGCGTTCGATACTGTCGACCATAATATCCTATTAGAGCGATTAGAACATGCTGTAGGTATTACAGGTACTGCACTGCAGTGGTTTGTATCATATCTATCTAATAGACTCCAGTTTGTTTTTTATGGCCCCGCCCCTCCCTGAGCCTGGTTCTGCTGGAGGTTTCTTCCTGTTAAAAGGGAGTTTTTCCTTCCCACCGTTGCCAAGTTCTTGTTCATATGAGGTCGTCTGATTGTTGGGTTTCTCTGTAGTATTTCTATGCCTTGAAATATAAAGCACATAAATGTTAGTAAACAGCAGTTTCGGAGCAGCAATAATTAAACGTGTTATTCAGAAAGCTATTGTGATGGCTCAGCGAGTGCCGCTGCTCTGTGTCCAGTCAGGGCTCAGCAGACTGGGAGCTGGAGATTTCCGATCAGCCGAGAAACAGGTTCCAGGAGCAGACGGGAATCTTGGCAAGAAACCTGAGCGTCATCAACACTCTGAGCAAAAGAAAGAGGTCGTTTTCAGGAGCTGACCTCACAGGTAGAGCACTCACACACACACATAAACACACACACACACTCACTAATTAGTGCTCAGTAACATTCAAAAACATTTTGGAAAGAAAAGCATCTGCACTTTCAGTTTCTTGAAGACGTTTCACCCGAGAAGCTTCTTCAGTTCTCAGAGCGACTGGTGGAGCGTCCCAGATTTTTAAGCCCTGTGGGAGTGTCCCTACGAGGGTCGTGGACCTCCTATTGATCCTCTGCCTGGGTGTGAAAATGGGTGGGGGTCACAATCAACCAAGATGTTGGGTGAACCCACACGTGTAAAGAAAGCTCTTAAAACATGCGGTTATCCTAATTGGGCTTTCATCAAATCAGCAAAGAGGCTGATTCCCTGAGGTCAGAAGGCCCAGGATGTGATTGGGTGTTAAGGCGTCGGGAATGAAATCACATGATAGGGTGGAGTTAGGTTTCACTCAAACCCTTGGCTGATTGTGACCTGCACCTGTTTTCATACCTCGGCTCGTGTGATTAGGTACAGGATCATTAGGGGGTCCGTCGTCCCCTCTTGGGCCGGGGCTTAAACCAGTTGCTGTAAGAACTGAAGAAGCATAAACGTCTTCAAGCAACTTAAAGAAGTCCAGACGCTTTTCTTTCCAAGCTCCTCAGACTACGATGAGCTGGATGACTGAGAACCTTTACAGACATGTTTCTAATTAGTTAAAAACAAACAGATTTTAACCACGAATGGTTCACATTCAGTCGTCAGTGAGTCCACATCATTAACAAGCACACACTCGGATCACTGGCCTGTTTATGGCCGTCTGTGTTGCTGTTTATTTCTCCCCTGTGGGTGTAACTCAGCCTGTGGTGTTGTAAAGTGCTCTAATGAAACCTGCTTCACTGAAGCTCTGCAGCTTTAGCTCGCACTCCCTGCTGACTGTTTGGTCTCTGACAGATGTGGACGTGGAGCCGACGAAGCAGCTGGACAGCTTTGTGTCCACAGGTGAGCATCCACCTGCTCTCAGTCACACTGTCCTTTCTCTTCCTCGCTACGATGACGGGAAGAACGCTGAGTTTGAGGAACGCAGATGATCTCAGTGACATCGCACCTACAGTCTGCAATCATCAAATAGGGAGACATTGACCAAAACATGAGCCACAAACATTCAGCCTACTTCAGTTTAACCAGCCGAGAACTGAGGGAAAGTCTTTTAGTGGGGTAGCTCAAACCGGTCAAAAGATACAGACTAAAATAAATTCCCCTTCAGAGGACATAAACGAGTGTGCTGGGTGTCAGGAGGTTACAGTGTTATTAGTAAGAAGCACAGCTGCACTTTGCAGCTCGATACATAAACTGTGCCCAGTGTCCTGCTAGCCTACCGTGTGAGGACAACGACTGATATTTCCCAGCCTTCAGAGCAGACGGCAGATATCCGAGCTCAGACTTCCTGTTCAGTTCACTCTTCATTGTTTATGCATTTAATAATAGTCTGCAAAAATCAAATCAAACACCCTGGCAAAGAAGGCCCAGAGCTGCTGCTCTACCCTCCTCAGTGGAGAGCGTGATCCTCCTGCCAGGTGTTTGTACTCAGGGGCCACGACTGAGAGCAGGAAGGCTGCACTGAGGGTCATTAACACCCCCCAAAAAATCACTGGCTGCCCTCTGACACACCTGGAGGCCATCGCCAGATCCTCCTGTCTCAAGTAAACCAGGGCCATCACAGGTGACCCCGCCCCCCACCTGTTTGACCCACTGCTCTCTGGTCTGCGCCTCAGGTCAGTCAGCTGCCACACCTCCAGACTCACTAACAGCTTCTTCCCCGACCCCTGCCCACCAATCTGAGGCATGGTCTGAGTGACCCTCATCACTCAGGACGCTCACACACTCACATTCCTCTAGAGCAGGGGTCGCAACCTGCGGCTCTTTAGTCCTTATACTGCGGCTCCACGTGGTTTGGAAAAAAATGACAAGTAACTGAAGTGTATTTTAATTGTCTTGGTTCTTTTTTAACTTGTAGTTCGCAATTGGAAGATTATCGTGATCTTGAAATACAAAAATAAAATTATATGTTAGTATTCTTCATCGCTCAAAATAACCGTACCCGCCGAAGCGCCGTGGATTTATCGAGGCTTTCAACCCCAGGCAGGCCAAGCATGGATCTTTGGATCCACAAACGTAAGTGAGCAGCTCCTCCATGAACTATGGTAACAACAAGCTGGGTCCAAACTGCTCTTTGGGTGTTAAAGGTTGCTGACCCCGATCTGTCTGCTATGTATTCCTGAAGCCCTTTACTATTGATATATTTTCTTCCTCCGTTGCAGAGCGCCCATAATTTTGCACATGTACAATGACAATAAAGGGCTCTTCTATTCTTCTGTTCTGTTTTATTGAGTTTGTTTTTCTGTCAGCTGATTTTGCCTCCTCGCTCCTGTCACCTCTTGCAGGCATCTGCTTCCTCGGCAAGGATGCTGGCGACTGTGTGAATTACACGGTCAGGTGGTTCTTCGACCACAAACGCAGCGTCTGCTCCCGTTTCTGGTACAGCGGCTGCGGAGGCAACGAAAACCGCTTTGCGACGCAGGCAGAATGCGAGAGAGTTTGTCTGTCAAAGCACAGATGAGGCGCCGGGCCACCGATCTGCACTGAGAGCTGACACAGCAGCAGAGCGACCTCAGAGCAGCTTCGTCCACAGTGGGTTTTGTTCTGGGCAGTTAAAGTGTAAAGACTTAAACACACACAAGGAGCCGCCTTGTCCTCCACCCATGTATGATTAGTTTAGTTCACTCCTCTGAAACTACTTTACTGAAATGGAATAATCTTTTTTATGTCACAGGGTGCTATTTTTAAAGGTATTTTCATTTTTAAATACTTGAAATGCTTCCAAGAAAAGACATCACGAGAATGTGTTGAAAAATGATTTTATGCCTAAAACCTTTATGAATTATGTTTAACAGATGCCAAAGGAAGCAGGACTGTGATGCAAATTTCTACCAGGCGTTGGTGCAGTGCCTTTGCAGCTGCAGCCGGGCAAACAAAATCTGTGAGAAAATTTAGAAACATCAAAAACTAAAGTTAAAACAACGCCAGCTCAAGAAACGCTGCCCCCTGCTGTTGAAAATATTAAAACCTGCCTTTAAAATCCAAATATTTCCAAAGCTCGCAGGCGCCTTGAAGCAGCTCCTCTGAAACAGCTGCATGTATTTTGTACTGTTTGTTTCTGAATAAAAGTTTGTGTTTAGATAAAAGTCCGACATGTGTCCGTGTCTGTGTGCCTCTTCAGGATTTCAGTGAAAACAACCCAAACCTGACATTAAAACAGATAAACGCAGCACAACAAAGTTTAAAACATTATCCACCTGATATGTTAAAGCTCATATGAAATATTCAGTGATCCTGTCACGCGAGGTTCAACCTCTGCGTTCAGGTCAAAGACGGTACTGCTGTGCTGTGTTCCTGCCTCAAGGTGGCGCTGCAATGCCTAAGAAGCAGTCAGCAGGCCCAGGCTCCCTCACTCAGTAAAAATGAGTTATTGGTAAGCGCTCAGCAGCGACGCTGCCCACTCTGCAGCACAGGGACGCCACACGTCTCTGCATCGAGTGATCGTTGCAGCGTGCGGCAGTGGAAGCTGCGCTGCTCTGAGCTCCATCGCTTCCTGTTAAAAACAGTCTTTTCATACAACAGTTTTTGAACTTAACGGGTTTTCCTTTGGATAATTTACTGTACAACGAGTTACATAACAGTGACAGGATGATAGAGTCGTTTACTGGGATGCACCATCGTGAAGGCTGGAGTTATCCTCCAGACTGGTATCTGATGTTTTTGTGACCACACGCTCAAAGACTTTATCACAGGTCATTTTTTATTGTGAAGAAAGATGGAAACACAAACATCCCCATCAGCCTGAAGTCTCATGGTTTATTTATTTGATCATTTTAAGACTTGGAGCTCAGTAAACTGGTGTCTATTAGACAAGTTGTGGTTTTAATCGTCTTTGCTGTCTTTAAACATTACATTTCACTTCCAAATGTGAGCACAGAAGTAATAACAGTAACTCACCTGAAAGGAGTTTCCCCCCTCTGTTGGTAAAAAGCAGGTTTAATACCATGATACATAACACAGGACGATGCTGCTCTGCCTCGTGGGATTCTTCAGCAATCCTGAAACACTGACTACACTACTCGGGCCCACAGAGCAAAAGTAATGATTTTATTCCACCTTATTTTATTTCTATAATACAAAGAAAGATTAGTGTGATTATTCATTTGTGTTAAGTCTTTTTGTTTTATTGGATTCCAGCCTTTGTAAAAGAAAATCATGCGTCTTTGGGTTTGAAGGCTGTCACATGACCTTCAGCGCCGGCGGTGTCACCGCTCCAGGACGGTCCACCAGCAGCGCTACGAGCCAAAGGGAGCATCATCAGGAAGCAGGCATGTCCCTCACTTTGCACAGACTGTAAAGATGAAATGTGATGTTATTCATTAGTCTGTGAATTCCAGTTTTGCCCCATTAAAAATGCACAGAAAGATATTTAACCAGCGTGAAAAACTCCAGGCAGACGTTGTCTTACAACAGACACATAACTGTGCAGGCAGCACAGAGCGGACCCAAACGCAGACTCATGCACTGAAACATGAACTCAAAATACAGCTTTACTGCTCAGAATGGAAAAGGGAATACAAAACGATACTGGGAACACTGGGAAACGCACACAACCATGAGGGAGACGCTGACATGAGAGACGGATAACGAGGAACAAACACGGAAACACGAGACCTTCACAATAAAACAGGAAACAGAGGAACATGAGACAGAGGGCAAAGACACGAGGGGAAATCTAATAAACTGAATAAACCTTGGACCTAAAACACAAATAGTAACACAACATGACAAAGGACACAAGGAACTCCAAACACTGGGTGATATGACCGAGACCATGACCCACAGGCCTGTCACAGGTTTCCTAACGTGTTCTCAGCCTGTATGTATGTAGTGAGCTACAAAGGGGTTAGCAATAGACATAAAAATATTGATTTGAAAGTACTCACAGTCATAGATCAAGAGATTAGATTCATAATTATTAAATGATCTATACTTGACAACAAGCTGTGTATCGTAAGTGAATATGGCCCAAATGTTGACGACGCCTCATTCTTCCACTGCACTCTCTGAACACCTAAATTACTCA
The DNA here is from genome assembly GCF_057382185.1 of Mchenga conophoros. Lineage (NCBI taxonomy): Eukaryota > Metazoa > Chordata > Actinopteri > Cichliformes > Cichlidae > Mchenga > Mchenga conophoros. Next base: position 38,426,155 of record NC_140536.1, read on the forward strand.
CTCGACCTCATCTTCGGACTAAATAGAGAGAAAGGCTCAACACAGCAGGAAGTCAGCGCAGTCCACAAATATAATCAAACTGTAGATGAGCGATGCTGGCTTTGCGACTTTGGCGCTCCCTTCACCCCAACAGTAAGGAATATTCTTTCTTTGTCACGGTTAGCGCTGGCCAACCGTGGGGATGTGGGAGTGAAGACCCAGATGCAGGACTCTTAATGATGACGAGTGCGTTTATTTACAGCGATGTAAACAGTTCATTGGCTCTCGTGCCACGTCTTCTTCCCAACTGCCTCGTGCTCTCTGCTCCCGTGTCTCTACACACATTTTAAAGAGTTAACTGGAAATTTTTATTTGCAACTTTACACAAAACTCCTCAACAGCCTGTGTCCGAACAAATGAGCAAACATCGTCCAGCGTCTGTCTCCTGAGGGGCACCAGGCAGGGATGCCCACTCTCCCCTTCACTGTTTGCAGTGTTTGTCGAAACACTAGCAGCAGCAATTAGACAGAATACAGTGATTAAGGGCATAAAATGTAAACATAAAATCAGTCTATGTGCAGACGATGTGTTGCTTTCTCTCCAAAACTCACAACAGATGCTTCAGTGTGACCAGAAAATCCTTTTGATTCACAAGTCAAACATGTAAATCCACCTCTAATGAGGAAGATGACGGGAGGAGCCGGAGGAGGTGCCACCTTTCCTCCTCCACCCCCCCGCCATCGCCCCTCTCCTCCTCTAAAAGCAGCCCTGAGCTGCAGCTCTGGATCAGCTGTGTTTGGTTGCAGAGGTGCTGATGCTGCTGCAGCAGAGCTGTAAGTGGGTTCACGTCTTTTTCTCTTTGATCTTGCGGTCAAAGAAAATATGCAGATTTTTCTGAGTCAATTTGGGAAGTTTGGAATTTCCTGTTGTGTCAGAGAGGAAATGATTGCATGCGCAGTTTACCGTCTGTCTCCTCCTGAAATATCACCTGATGATGTCTGATCACAGGTCAGTTTTGTGTGATTCCAGCTGTGATGTTGTGAAAGCAGCTGCTTGTCTGCTGAGACTTTTAGTGGAGCTCAAACTACAGACTGAGCTGCAGCAGCTCACGGTGTGTCAGAGCAGACGGGCATTAACGCTTCAGCCCAAAAAGACGAGCGTGGTTCTTACCTTGGCACGCCTGTGCAGCCGCCTCTTCAGATTGGGATTCATTGAGAATGTGCTGCCTGATGAATGTTGCATGGACTGACACTGCCTTATGCCCCTCATGCTGTTTCAACTGTTATCTCAGATCTTTGTGCTTTAATCAAAGATCTTTTTTATTTTTGTTAATTTTGAAAATAAAAATATTTCAGTAATGAAATAAATTATATAATAATAATTATTATAAAATTATATAATATTTCAGGGTTAAAGTTGAAATACTGTTTACTCTTTAATCCTGAAATAGTACTGTGAGATCTCAGATTTTGTCTTTCTTTCTTCAAATTAACAATACAGTGCACTAAGGGTTTTGTTCTCTTTGTGTCATTTGTTGTTCTGGCCTCTAGTTTAAGTCACTGTCTTCTGTTTCATGGGTTATATTCCTTCTGTCTATCCTTCAGTGTCACGTTTGAGTGTTTGTGATTTGTGTCTTATTTCCTGTTTTATTTTGATAGTCCCGGTCCTATGTCAGTGTATTCAGTTTTACCTGCCCCTGTCTCGTTAGTCCTAATCTCTCCCAGCTGTGTCTCCCTCCTGTTTCCCATTCCCTGATTACTCCCTGTGTATATAAGCCCTCTGTTTGCCTTTGCTCTCTTTTGTGTCGTACTTTCTCCATGCCGTGTGTTTGTCGTGTTCCAGTGTTTCTACTTTTTGTTTTTGAGTTATTTTTATGAGGGTTTTTCAGCATTAAGGCAGCGTTTTGAGTTCCAGTCCTGTCTGTGTGAGTCCTGTACAGTTAGTGATGGGCAGATGAAGCCTCATGAAGCACTGAAGCTTTTCATCCAATTGGTTCACCCCAACGCGAAGCTTCATGAAGCTTCATTTGCTCTAGCAGGACACCTACTGGACGTAAAAATATTAGTTGGCATGAATTTGAAGAGTGTGGCCTTTTGCACACAGCCTGTAAATGTCAACAACAAAAGGAGTGTGTAAAACATGTATATTGTAGTGATGGCAGTATACTGTGTATATTTATAGTGGCAGTATGGGAAATGATTATTTGGAAATGCTTGAAATGGAAATGATCATTTACTGTGAGGTGAGGTGTGGTTGGGGTGTGGACAGTGGTTGTGCTTTTGTAACGTTGAGGTATGGACAGCTACACACTGAGGCTTTGAGCCTCAGTCCTGCCTGTTCACATTTTATTCTGTAAAAACTAAATTTTCACTGCTTTTACGTCCTTTTTAGTGGGGAGAACATAGCTAGGATTTAATGATTTAACAAATCTTTTGAATCCTTTGTCCTCCACAATGCTAAATGGCTGTGAGTCCTCAATCACCATGGTAACCAGGTCTTCATCTATTTGAGATTGTTCTCCTGAGGAAAGACAATAAAGACAAAGCACAAATATAAATATCACACACGTAACTTATAACAGTTGTATAATATTGTTATATCATTTAGTAACATTACTGCATGCTATATTATCATTGCATTTGATGGCTCACCTGGTCTTGCTCCACAATCGGTGTTCCCCTTATTCTCATGCAAAGCTCTGTAGTGCCTAAGCATGGATGAGGTGTTGTTGTTATATCCCAGCTCCCTGGCACATAGCAAACACTTCACCTTGTACAAAAGTAACGACAGCTTAACATAGGTTTTATTGCACCATCAGTATTATGAAAATACATCTTCTGTAGAAATTTACATACCTTGTTGGGAGGAATAAGATCAAAATGTTCCCACACAGGGGAGGACATCCTCCTCTTCTTAGCTGGCTCCATTCTCTCCTGACTTTCTCTCCTCACTCTCATAAACCTCCAAACGGTCTCCAAACTCTCTCTAACCGCAACTCTCCATCAAACACCCACATTTTGAATGAAGTCTGAGGGGTTTATATCGCTGTCATAGCTCGCGGCAAAGTTCGAACCACTTCATGAACCAGTCACGTGGTACAGCCGGGCAGCGAGGCTGCGGACGTCATCATTTTCAGCTCCTCCCATAAATGAAGCAAGCCTCGATACGCGCTTCGCGGAAACGCCCCCTCCATTACTCGACACACGCTCCGAAGCCTCGATACAGAACGTCCCATCACTATGTACAGTATCTCAGCTGTTCCTAGGACTGCACTCTTCTTCACAGAGATCTCCGATGTTGTTCCTGGGATCTGCTGGAGCCACTTGCCTAGTTTGGGGGTCACCGTACCAAGTGCTTTGATTACCACTGTGACCACTGTTACCTTCACCCTCCACATCCTCTCCAGCTCTTGATATTATTAGAGCTTCCCTTTAAGTCTAGCTTTGTCCAGCCACTGGTAGGATTTCTGGATATTAGCCATCTCCTCTACCTGCCGGTGGTACATACCGTGCAGGGGCCTGTACTTCCATGATGGTTCCTCGTCTCCCTCCTCTTTCTTGGGTTTCTGCTGCCTGAGGTATTAAGTTGGAACAATTCAATTTTATTCATATAGCGCCAAATCACAACAAAAGTCACCTCAAGGCGCTTCATAGATACAGAGAAAAACCCAACAATCATATGACCCCCTATGAGCAGCACTTTGGCGACAGTGGGAAGGAAAAACTCCCTTTTAACAGGAAGAAACCTCCAGCAGAACCAGGCTCAGGGAGGGGCGGGGCCATCTGCTGTGATTGGTTGGGGTGAGAGAAGGAAGACAGGATAAAGACATGCTGTGGAAGAGAGACAGAGGTTAATAACAGATATGATTCAATGCAGAGAGGTCTGTAACACATAGTGAGTGAAGAAGAAACACCCAGTGCATCATGGGAATCCCCGGCAGCCTACGTCTATTGCAGCATCACTAAGGGAGGATTCAGGGTCACCTGGTCCAGCCCTAACTATATGCTTTAGCAAAAAGGAAAGTTTGAAGCCTGATCTTGAAAGTAGAGATAGTGTCTGTCTCCTGAATCCAAACTGGAAGCTGGTTCCACAGAAGAGGGGCCTGAAAACTGAAGGCTCTGCCTCCCATTCTACTTTTAAATACTCTAGGAACAACAAGTAGGCCTGCAGAGCGAGAGCGAAGTGCTCTAATAGGGTGATATGGTACTACAAGGTCATTAAGATAAGATGGGGCCTGATTATTTAAGACCTTGTATGTGAGGAGCAGGATTTTGAATTCTGGACTTAACAGGAAGCCAAAACAGGAGAAATCTGCTCTCTCTTTCTAGTCCCTGTCAGGACTCTTGCTGCAGCATTTTGGATTAGCTGAAGGCTTTTCAGGGAGTTTTTTGGACTTCCTGATAATAATGAATTACAGTCGTCCAGCCTGGAAGTAATAAATGCATGAACTAGTTTTTCAGCGTCACTCTGAGACAGGATATTTCTAACTTTAGAGATGTTGCACAAATGGAAGAAAGCAGTCTTACATATTTGTTTAATATGTGTGTTGAAGGACATGTCCTGGTCAAACATGACTCCAAGGTTCCTCACAGTGTTACTGGAGGCCAAGGTAATGCCATCCAGAGTAAGAATCTGGTTAGATACCATATTTCTAAGCTTTTCAGGGCCGAGTACAACAACCTCAGTTTGATCTGAATTAAGAAGCAGAAAGTTAGCGGCCATCCAGGTCTTTATGTCTTTAAGACATTCCTGCAGTTTAACTCATTGGTGTGTGTTATCTGGCTTCATGGACAGATAGAGCTGGGTGTCATCTGCATAGCAGTGTAAATGTATGCTATGTCTTCTAATGATGCTGCCTAAGGGAAGCATGTATAATGTAAACAGAATTGGTCCTAGCACTGAACCCTGTGGAACTCCATAATTAACCTCAGTGTGTGAAGAGGACTCTCCATTTACATGCACAAACTGGAGTCTATTAGATAGATATGATACAAACCACTGCAGCACAGTACCTGTAATACCTACAGCATGTTCTAATCGCTCTAATAGGATATTATGGTCGACAGTATCGAACGCTGCACTGAGGTCTAGCAGGACAAGCACAGAGATGAGTCCACTGTCAGAGGCCATAAGAAGATCATTTGTAACCTTCACTAAAGCTGTTTCTGTGCTGTGATGAGCTCTGAAACCTGACTGAAACTCTTCAAATAAGCCTCTGCAGATGATCTGTTAGCTGTTTGACAACTACTCTTTCAAGGATGTTTGATATGATATGATATTGATATATCTACCACAGCATCGCAGGCAATACAACTTTATTTATAGCACATTTAAACATCAAAGTGCTTCACAACAAGGTTAGAATATAAGATATAGGAGTCCAAAAAACCCTAAAAAGTACAGATAAAATAAGCAATAAAACTTCAGAATATAATTTAAAAGAGAATTACTGAGTATAAATATAAGGTGGGGGTATTTATACAGTGGAGCATCAGTAGAAGATAAATACTATAGGATAAAATATAGGGGATGTGCACTAACTAGCTGAAAACACTCGGTCAAACAGCCAAGTTTTTAACAGCGTGTTAAATGAATAGATGGAATTAGAGGCGCGAATAGCAGCAGGAAGATTGTTCCAGAAGCTCGGGGCTGCCAGGACAAAAGCACGGTCACCTCTTAGCCGGGATCTAGGCTGCACTACGAGTCTCCCAGGGGTATAGGAGAGCTCTGGACTACTGCAGGACTTTGCTGGTAGATGACGCAGGCGAGCAGTTTGAGTCTAATATCCAAAGTACCAAACAAAGAAAAGAGTAAACAAAAATCACAAAATAAGAAACTGAAAGGGCAGCTTTACTCTTACTTAAATGTAATTGGGAATAAACACTAAAACTAGAAACCGCTGAAGGGGACAGTGAGGGTGATCAGGCAGACAGCTGTGCACACAGCTGGCACAAATCAGGAGTAATGAGCAGGAACTCGATATTAAACAAACACGACTGATTTCACGAGGAGACAAAAGGACGAAACACAGAAAGTAAAATAACTAAATGGAAAGATAACATACACGTGACCAGACTAGATACAAGGAAACTTAAATGTCTTTAATGTCAGTAAAAATGTAAAATCTGCTCTTTCTTCTGTCAGAAGGCCGACAGCAGCTCCACAAACAGCTGGAAGCTCAAGAACCGAACACGACTCTGGATTTGTTTGTCTGACGGGGCACCCCGGGTGTCGACGGCACCAGACCAGCACCCAAAGGAGACCCCGGCAGCCCAGGGACACTGGTAAGACACATCCATACTCTGCATGTAAAACATGGAAGTAGTGACCATGACATCACCCACTGGCTGGTGGAGTAGTCCTTTGAAGCCACGACTTTATGGTCGAGTTTTAGGGGATCAGAGGTAACTGCACGAGAAGGTGTCTGCTGGTAAGGAGACTCGTTTTAGGAGCATCGGGTGGACATTAGACGAACTGCAGCTTTTGGGGGTCTCAGTTATTTATAGTGTTAAATGTTGGGGCTGAACTGTAAGGTTCATTTTTCTACATCCATCTGGATCAGTGATGGATGCTGGAGATGATTCTGGTGAGCTCATCAGACTTACGACATCTCGTTCATGCTGTTACATGAAGGCTGATTTGCAGTTACAAAGCACTTGGCCTCTTGTATAAACAGATTTGTTTAAGAGTTTCCTGATGTTTTTCATTTAGTTACATAACTGGTCTTGAGTATGTGAAGTATTGCGGTCTGACAGGGTTTTTATTCATGGGCCTTTTTGTTTGTTCTCAGTGTTTTTGGCAGCTTTCACAGAGTATTTGTAAAGCTCGTTGTACCAGTGTAGCATCAAACCTGTGTCATTAATCACTGATTGCTGGACCCTTTTGCTACTCCACATTCAGCTCGTGCACTGGGGGAGTGAACATTTAAGACATTCCCGGGCAAGCGGATCTATATAATCTCTCTCATTGGTTCTGGGTCTGCCGCCGGTGTTCCTCTCAGTTGAGCATTGTAACAGGGCGGCCCTTAGCGGCTGGAAACACAGTAAGATGGACCAAGGCAAGTGTAGTGGAACAATAAGTATTTATTTGCCATACAGCTCCTTACAAACAATTCACTTGTCGAGCTTCTTCACAGCACATCAACCCTCTAATGACAGCCTTAAATATGTTCAGCTGTCACAGACTAAACCATTATTCCACTTTCAGGTAAATTCTTAAATCCCAACCTTCCACCACAGTATACATTATACCAGTTTGAATAAATACATAAATACATTTCACAAACCTTGGATTACCCCAGAAATTAAAGCCGTCCTCAAGCAGAAGAGGAGGGCCTTCAAATTTGGAGACAAGGAGGAGCTGGAAAGGGTGCAGAGAGAGCTGAGGGGACTGATAAGGAAAGGGAAGGACAGCTACAGGCAGAAGATGGACAACCAGCTTCGAGAGAACAACGTTGGTGAGGTCTGGAGGGGCCTCAGAGCCATCTCGAGGTGGGCAAACGAACTGAATCATTACTTCAACAGGTTTGATTCATCATGAGGCGGTCTCCAACCCTCACCCACCCCCACTGCTGCTGCTCCACCTCTGACACCTCCTCTACTCACCCTGCTCACTCCTCCCCACCCCCAACAACAGCAAGACTGTAAATAATGAACAGGCTGTCAACTTTAATTCAAATGCTCATTTTAAGTGCAGACTAAAACATATTGATCACATAATCCCAGCACACAATCCTGTCAATTAAAAGCACTAACAATTAAAGTTTTTTGGGTTTTGTCCCTGGATGTCTCTGCAGGACTGTAGAGACATCAGGCAGTCATTGGATTTTCATCCAAGTTTAAAAACTTATATTTATATTAATATAAATATATTATTTAATTATATTGAATTGTGTTTTTTTTCCAATTGCTTTTAAAGCTTTTGAAAATTGGAGGCTGTGCATGAAACTGTCTGACATCCCTGAACAGTTAATAAAACCTTTGATAAACCGAAGCTGAAAGTCTTCAGTCACATTTTAATCTGTTGCCTTAATCGCACAGATACAACTTTAAAGATTTTATAAGACCTTTTTTGTGACGCACAGGGTCGCTCTGGTTTACAACGCTGTTAATAAATACATTTGATTCATGTTTTTCTTTCTTGTGCAGGGTCGTAATGGAAGAAGAGCTCCCGGTGGTGAGAAGGTCTGTTACTGTGCACAGATATCTGACTCACCTGGTGAGAGAGGAACCCGAGAACCTCCCAGGTGCTGCTGGGCCACAGGTGAGTCCTATCGTGACGGTATGCTCATGTAACACTAACAAAGCGCTAATGAATGAATGCATATCAGGTATTAAGCTAAATATCGGGCTATTATTAATCAGAAGATGTAAGAACGGCTACTGGAGTTGATTGTCAATAATTAATAAATACAACACAAAAGCTTTTGCAGGTATCATGTATTTCAACAAAACAAAGAAAAAGCCAGTTGGGGTGCACAAACACAACTAAATAATCCTGTAGCTTATATTAAGCAATATAGGTTCTCAAATCAAAAAATGTTCCCCATAAATAACACACATCTGTATCAAAACGAGTCCGGCTCGCCATCCTTTTTAAACCCAAAAGGGTCACCTGGCCTGTATTAAATAAACAGGGTCAACAAGAAATCACAAAAATAATATTAAAATGTTAATGCCAGGTAAGCTAAATACAAGTTATTCTTGTTCCTGTGTACACAACTTATAAATAAAAAAACAACATATTTAACCAATTAGGATTTAACAAACAGTTCAACTGCAATATACAGATTGTACAACTTCAAAACATTTATCCAACAAATATCAGTCAACTCAAAACAGTCCTTCAAGTAGTTTGGACCTGGAGGTTGCTGTGGTCTGCTCTTAGATCCACTGGCCACTGAGCTCTTCCTATAGCGAATACCATCAATCAGCTCCAATTTATTCAGTTCTCTACGGAGAATTTCAGGAAGCTCTTCCATGGCTGTTGGGGGAACCTTTTCTCCTGACTCCAACTGGTGAATAACCTCCCGGAGAGTTGGATCGGTTCTCTGTTTTTGATAAATAGATATGGTGGAAATAACAGGAAGTCCATGGGAATCTTCTGAGTAATTCTCAGGAAGCACTGTGTTGATGGACAGGGATTCGACCAAACTATTCTCAGCTTGGGTCCTGACAGCTTTGGCAAATCGCATCAGCGACTTCAGCTGATATTTCATCATCACTGTTGCTTGAGAGATGTTGTTGAGCAAACTGATTATTAGTGCCTCATCTTTCTGAGCAGGTTCAGGTTTTTGCTTGCCAGCTCGATATTGTATCTTGAACGAGAATGTAGAAATACAGCCAGCCAACGATGGCCGGTAGCATCCAACTTTGTTGATGTCTAGATATAGGTAAGAGGGTTGTTATCCGTGACCACTGTAAAATTTGCTCCATGCAAGTAATCATGAAATGTTTCTGTCACGCTCCACTTCAGTGCCAAAACTTCAAGCTTGTGAGCTGGGTAACGACTTTCACTGGATGACAATGCCCTACTGGCATAGGCTATCACCCTAAGTCTCCCCTCTTGCTCTTGGTAAAGGGCGGCGCCCAATCCGGAGGTACTGGCGTCAGTGTGGAAGATGTAAGGCAATGCCGGATCAGCAAAACCTAGAACTGGTGCAGTGCTAAGTTTGTCAATGAGAGTATCAAAAGCCAAGTGGCATTCAGGACTCCACCTGGAACCAAAGATTGCTTGGGATCAAACTGTGAGCTCTTAGAAGTCTCATTTCTGGAGCTTTCGTGAGTGGATGGGTATCCACATGTGAGGTTGTTGAGTGGCTTGGCCTGTAGTACCCAGCGAATCCCAAGCACAGAAACACATTTTGAGCCAGTGAGCGCTGTAAACGACCTTGGTCCCATATTCCTAATCACGTCCCTGTGGGATATATAAACTTCTATCTCTAACCACTTTTTTACTCTACTTCTCATCCAGGAAGCAAACACTAAAGGCTCATTCAGAGCAGCTGCACACACTTAGTCCTTCAGTCGTTTTTGGCCGAGTAGACAGAGTTCTCATGAATAATGATCCTTGGCATCAGTTATGTGTTTAACTCCAGCGTGGTGTAGCTGTTGGACTTAGCTCATAAAGAGACTTCCAGAGAAATTCACTGGAGCTGTGTGTGTGTGTGTACGCAACTTTAAATATTGTCATTCATTCATATTGATGACAAGGATATACACTCGTAATCAGGCATTAATGTTGCTGCAGGGAGCCGGGGGAACGGCGGCGAACCAGGACCCAAAGGAATGCCTGGTTTTCCAGGATCTCAGGTGAGTGCGTCACTTCACCGGTGCAGATAAGCCTATAGTGACTGATTTAAACAGTATCACTGCTCATGATGTTAACAGAGTGTGAGCTGTTCCTCCTGCAGGGTAAACATAGACCAGTTGGGGAACCAGGGCCAGCTGGAGGTCGTGACATCACTTCCTATGGCACCCAGCTGTAAAAGTGACTGTGTTTGTAGGTTTTTCAAATTGAATATTGTTGCATCGGACTCTCTTCAGTCAGAAAGTGGTTTCTGTATCTTCATCTAAATGACGTCGAACTACTTCCTGTTCCTTTACAACAGAGAAAGCCAACAGCACATAACGCTCCCTGTATCTCAAGTTCCCAGTTTATTATTCCGTTCACACATATTAACATATGAGAGCAGATGGTTCGTAAATGTTTTGACCAATCTGTTGTTGTTTCAGGGCCAACCAGGAGATCCAGGTGTAATTCTGGATCACAGGGACCCAGAGCAATGCTGGTAGGGAATTTAACGTCTCATTTAATGGTTTTTCTTTATTTTCACAACTATTTACATTGTAGGTTCTCATCAAAAATACGAGTGCACACTCATATGGAATTATTTAGTAAACAAAACAGTGTGAAATAACTCAAAACATGTTTGATAATGTAGACTATTCATAATTTCCACTCTTTGCTGTGATTACTGCTTCGCTCACTCTTGTCATTCTCTCGGTGAGCTTCATGAGGTCGTCTCCTGAAATGGTTTCCAACAGTCTTGAAGGAGTTCCCAGAGATGCTGAGCTCTTGTTGGCCCTTTGCGATCACTCAGCGATCAGATTTGGACTCATCAGACCAAAGCACAGATGTCCACTGGTCTAATGTCCATTCTTTGTATTTCTTGGTCCAAACAAATCTTTAGTCGTGGTTTCTCAGCAGCTATTTGACCATAAAGGCCTGATTCACACAGTCTCCTCTGAACTTGTAGAGATTTGTCTGCTACTGGAGCTCTGTGTGGCATCTATCTGGGCTCTAATCTGAGGCTGGTGGCTCGGATGAGTTTACCCTCAGCAGCAGAGGAGACTCTGGGGCTTCCTGTCCTGGGGCGTCCAAAGTTCAAAGTTTTTTATTCAAAATATTTAATTGAATATTTTATGGATATAATTTACACAGACAAAAAGAAGACTGAAAACACAAACTGTTTATATCTGTGAAGGTTCTCAGTCATCCAGGTCATCGTAGTCAAAGGAGCTACCTTGCCTTCAAGACTTTGAAAAGGACAAAATCATTGACCGCCTTACATATCACCGCCTTTACCCAGGGGATGCCATACCCTGCATCTATGGACTTCCTAAGATCCACAAGGAAGCTGTCCCACTCAGACCCATAGTCAGTAGCATAAACTCAGCCACTTATAACATTGCTAAACACCTTGCTACCATCCTTGCTCCTCTCGTGGGGAACACACCACACCACATCAAGAACTCCACCGACTTCACCGACAAGGTCCAGAAACTTACCCTGGATCCAGATGAAACCATGGTGTCCTTTGACGTAGTCTCTCTCTTCACCTGCATACCCACCACGGAGGCCGTGGAGACTGTCAGAAAACAACTACAAGAAGACAGCTCCTTGGAGGACAGGACCAACTTCAACCCCGATCAGATCTGCACACTGTTAGACCTCTGCCTCACCACTACATACTTCAAATACAACGAAAGCTTCTACAGACAAAAACATGGCTGTGCCATGGGCTCCCCCGTGTCACCTATTGTAGCCAACCTTTACATGGAGGAAGTGGAAAGGAAGGCTCTTGGCTCTTTCAAAGGAAGAGTACCCAGCCACTGGTACAGATATGTGGACGACACCTGGGTCAAAATCAAGACACAAGAAGTGGAATCCTTCACTGCGCACATTAACGATGTGGATAAAAACATCAAGTTCACCAGGGAAGACACAAAGGACGACTGTCTGCCTTTCCTGGACTGCGCTGTGCACATTGAAGAGAACGGCAACCTCAACATCGAAGTTTACCGGAAGCCCACACACACGGACCAGTACCTCCTCTTTGACTCCCATCACCCTCTGGAACACAAACTTGGAGTAATTAGGACCCTACACCACCGGGCAGAACATGTTCCCTCTAAGCCTGAAGGGAAAAAGAAGGAACACACACATGTAAAGGAAGCACTCAAAACGTGCGGCTATCCTAAATGGGCGTTCTTAAAGTCAGCAAAGAGGCACAGAAAAGAAGACCAGACACCAGCGAGGGAGGATAAGAAGGACAGACGCAACAACATTGTCATCCCCTATGTAGCCGGTGTATCAGAGAAACTCAGGAGAGTTTTCTCCAAGCACAACATCCCGGTGTATTTCAGACCCAGCAACACGCTCAGACACAAACTGGTTCACCCGAAAGACAAAACTCCAAAACACAAACTTAACAATGTGGTGTATGCTGTACAGTGCAGCGAGGAATGCTCAGACCTCTACATTGGAGAGACCAAACAGCCACTTCACAAGCGCATGGCACAACACAGAAGAGCCACCTCCACAGGACAAGACTCAGCACTCCATCTGCATCTAAAGGTCAAAGGTCACTCTTTCGAGGATGCCAATGTTCACATTTTGGACAGAGAGGACAGATGGTTTGAAAGAGGAGTGAAAGAAGCATCTATGTCCACTGTGAGCGACCATCTTTGAACAGAGGCGGGGCTTACGACACCAACTCTCTGCCATCTATAATCCAGTTTTGAGATCCTTCCCAGACGCCTTAACGCCCACTCACATCCTGGGCCATCTGACCTCAGGAAATCACATGATAAGGTGGGGCCAGGTTTCACAATGAACTCACCCGAAACTCTGGCTGATTGGGACCCACACCCAGTTTCACACCTTGGCTCAGGCGATTAGAGGATCATCAGGGGTCCTTTTGTCCCTCTGTGGGGGGAAACTCCCACTAGGTTTATATCTGGGACTCTCCACCATTTGACCTTAGAACTGAAGAAGCTTCTCGGATGAGAGGTGAAACGTCTTCAAGCAACTTAAAGAAGTCCAGACGCTTCTCTTTGCAAGCTCCTTTGACAAACTGTTTATAATAATTACAAAACAGAACTTGTTGGAACATTGTTTTCCTCTCATATATTAACCAGACAAGTAACGAGAAGAAGGAAAAAACAAACAAAAAATATGAAAAAAATAAAACAAAATAAAATAAATTTTAAAAACAACAGAAAAAACAAAAAAAAACCCAAAAACAACCCCCCCCGGCCTCAACAAAATAACAAAAGCCACAACCCAGGAGGGATTATGATATTAACCAACCCTTTCCATAAGAACCACACAGAAGTTGGCTACAACATCACTGAGCTTCACATTCCCGTTAACTCAGACAGACATCAGACCACTATAAAGAAGAAAATCCGTTAGTCCGCTGGAACATCCTTAAGTTTAGAGGCGTTTTCCAGAAAAAGACCCCGTGTTTTATCAAATGTGCCCTTTTGGTTCTGGATGGAGCAGTGGATCTTTTCCAGACTGAGACATGACATGACATCAGGCCTGTTTCAGGCCTGTAGCCTTGTTCAAAGTCCAGAAAACCTCCTCCCAAGGTTGGCTGTAGCTCAGGTGGCAGAGCAGGTCAGCCACTAATCAGAAGGTCGGTGGTTCGATCCCAGGCTGCCTCCTGGCTGCATGCCAAATATCCTTGGGCAAGATACTAACCATGTTTGCCTACTGGTGGTGGTCAGAGGGCCCAGTGGCGCCAGTGTCCGGCAGCCTCGCCTCTGTCAGTGCGCCCCAGGGCAGCTGTGGCTACAATGTAGCTGCCATCACCAGTGTGTGAATGTGTGTGAATGGGTGAATGACTGAATGTAGTGTGAAGCGCTTTGGGGTCCTTAAGGACTAGAAAAGCGCTGTACAAATGCAGGCCATTTACCATTTACATCGGTAAATGGTAAATGGCGTAAGGGCCCAAGTCCAAGGGTCCAAGTCACTTACGCAATAGATCGTTCGGACATCGCGCCGAACGAGGCTCACAACCTCCAATTAATTGACCGAGCTCCAACTCTTTGATAAGCACAAAATGCAATGTGTATAAAATGGTCTTAGCTGTACCTGTAATAAAAAGGTTAATGTAATGCCAACAGCTTCAATAAATGTTTTACTGAAATGATTAATTTGATTAATGCAATGGTAATAATGATGAGTATGAGTAGCAGTAAAATATTTCCCTTATTCCACACTAGGAGAAACGTTTCATCACTCATCCAGGCAACTTCTTCAGATTGCAGCCATTCACCAACTCTATGTGAATGGTACTCATGGCCTTTGATCATTCGTTGTTGATCAATGTTCATGACAATTTGCATATCGATGATCAAGGAACTGAGCTCACAGCCCATTGTTCCTTCAGTGGGCTGGTTTCTCCCACTGAAAACCTCCAGAATCAACCGTTTGGGATTTACTTACCTGGATGATTGAGCATGCATCAAGATATGTTAACGCACTTTGGCAAGGACTGCCTAAGGTTTGTACATCAGTATGAGCAAACGGCACATATGATCACAGATTACAGGACCCACCGGAGATTCAACCTGAGACAAAACAGGATTACTCCTAAAAGTCTGCAAGTGAGCTCTTCAGTCAGTGGCCTCCGAGCAATAACATCTCCAGAAGGCACAGCACCAGCTGCTTAATGAACAAGTGAGACAAACACATTTTGCCATCGACGTTCTAAAATCTAAAGAGGAGCGGATCCGACAGACTTACCATGCTTCTAGATGAGAATACTTATAAAAAGGTGTTTGAATTCACCAAGAAGGCTTGTCTAGCACAGCACAAGAAGTCTAAGACCAGGCAACAAAGGAAGTCTGACTTACTTGTTGTACGCTGGAAACCACAGCAAAATACGGAGAGTGTCCTCAAGAGGGAAGGATGCCACACTGAGGATGTGGACAAGTGGGTGAAGAATTTGTCTGACAGACAGCCAAACAGAGGAAAAACATCCTTGCTAAAGGGTTTAACTTTGTTGTCACACCGAGACAAATCCCGCTAGTGGAACTGATCACAGCCACAGAAACAACCATTTAAAACAGCAATATTGCAGAAGTGAAAGCAGAGCAACTACGGACGAAAGTTTCGGCCTGTCTCAGCAATGCAAAGCCCCCAGCATCCAACATCACCATGGAGGAGAGGAAGGCACATCACTTAGTGATGTCAACAACATTATCATCCTTCCGGCAGACAAGGGTAGGTGCACAGTATTGCTAAACCAGAAAGACTATCATGAGAAAATTTTGATGAACCTGAGATACAATGATCATGTCAATGGTCATTTTAATCATTCTAAATATGGAAATTAAGAAAAAGCATTTATATCTGAACACAAACTGCAGAGTATGAGCGCTCTGATATGTCTGTGAAGGTTCTTGGTCCTCGTAGTCAAAGGAGCTTGCAAAGAAAAGCGTCTGGACTTCTTTGAGTTGCTTGAAGACGTTTCACCTCTCATCCGAGGAGCTTCTTCAGTTCTAAGGTCAAATGGTGGAGAGTCCCAGATATAAACCTAGTGGGAGTTTCCCCCCACAGAGGGACAAAAGGACCCCTGATGATCCTCTAATCGCCTGAGCCAAGGTGGGAAACTGGGTGTGGGTCCCAATCAGCCAGAGTTTCGGGTGAGTTCATTGTGAAATCTGGCCCCACCTTATCATGTGAATTCCTGAGATCAGATGTCCCAGGATGTGAGTGGGCGTTAAGGCGTCTGGGAAGGATCTCAAAACTGGATTATAGATGGCAGAGAGTTGGTGTCGTAAGCCCCGCCTCTGTTCAAAGATGGTCGCTCACAGTGGACATAGATGCTTCTTTCACTCCTCTTTCAAACCATCTGTCCTCTCTGTCCAAAATGTGAACATTGGCATCCTCGAAAGAGTGACCTTTGACCTTTAGATGCAGACGGACTGCTGAGTCTTGTCCTGTGGAGGTGGCTCTTCTGTGTTGTGCCATGCGCTTGTGAAGTGGCTGTTTGGTCTCTCCAGTGTAGAGGTCTGAGCATTCCTCGCTGCACTGTACAGCAAACACCACGTCGAGAGACCAAATTGACCTTAGAACTGAAGAAGCTTCTTGGATGAGAGGTGAAGCGTCTTCAAGCAACTTAAAGAAGTCCACACGCTTTTCTTTCCAAGCTCCTTAGACTGCGCTCTGATAAGTGAATATGTTTCTGCTTCACACAGCTTGTTCACACGGTACGTACGTCTCCTCTTAGTGAGAACAAACATGGTGAGCACAGTGCAAAGACTTTGTCCACAGATGCCGACTGACTGAGATCATCGGGACAAGAGTAACATATTTGCACCTTTTTATCTGAAACTGTTGTTTTGGACGGATGTCTCCAACTGCTTGTAGGATTTTACTGAGTAACAGAAGTCATTTGTAACTAGAACGTTCCTGCGATTAATCAGGCGATGGAGGCGAGTTTGGCTTAACAGCGGCTGATAAACTCCAATGTTTCATCTGAGATTTAGAAAAAGAAAGCACAAGTGTCACTGAAGAGACGAAGCATCATAAACCATGTTTTAGTGATAAAAAGTGAGGAGTGTCTCTGACATGATCAGTGTGGAGTGGATCTGAGTGAGAAAGTGAGGGATGGTACACACACCTTGGCTAGGAACTTCTTAATCAAAAGTTAGACCCGCCCTTAATCACACCCTTTCTATCAATCTTTCATTAAAGGTCATCATCCCCTTTTTAAACTCATCTCAGCACATGATGTGAGGGCCTTTTTCCCAGCCTGTTTGGCCTGCAAGCACAAAGTCGTTCCAGCTCATTGTGCACTTAGTCTCCCTGTGCGGCTCCAGTTATGTTTACAGTGTGTAGCCAGAAGTTAGTGTACAACAGGAAGAAACAGCTGCGGTGCCTGAAGCCTTCTCTCATCAAATTTCCCACGTGTGGGACTAATAAAGGTTATCTTATCTTATCTTATGGCTGTCAGTTATAAAGCACATACAAGACAGATGGACCGAAGAGGAATTCTGTTTGTCATGAACGAGCGAAGCGGTCGGTAACGGTAGCTGCTGTCTCCTCTCAGGCTGACGACACAGGAAACTCCATCTTCACGGTGCTGAGGAGGCCACAGGAGCCGGCTGCTGACCTGAGGAGGGTCAAGAGCTGTGCCGTCTGTTACGGTAACGACTGATGCTCATACCATGAGTAGTAAACACCACGATGCTTGTGCATCATGGTGTTTGGATGGTGCTAACTTTCACATCTTTAGTTTCACTGTTGTGTAATTTATTTGTAATAAAGCTGGCTGGTCATGGTGCTGGACAGCTCAGGGAGATCCAGGCCGATGAACATGTCGGTGCCCTGCAGCTGCTAAGCTCACACAGCTTTGCCATCAAAGACCGAGATGATCAGAAACTGGTCTGTAAAAGTAGATGACCGAGTTCAACGTGGAGTCAGTGATTTACTGAGCAGCATTTCAGCCAAATATCTGGTGTATGGATACATCATCCTCTCATTAATCTGTCTTCAGAGGGAAGATACTGCTGGAATTCTTTGCTTCAGATAAGAGCGAACGTCCTGGAAGTGTTCGTTTGTTGGTTTAGGCAGGCTGTTTCGTTTTTTGTAAATGTCCAGATTAGATTTGTGTCTTTTAAATATAAATCTAGCTGCTGGGCTGAGCGCCAACTTGATTTATATTTATCTTTAATATTTTCTGAGACGCATCAAGAATATCAGACAAACTCATCTGTGTTATTTTGCGTGTCGTCTGACTGCACTGACACCTGATCGCTGACAGGCTGTCGGTCAGGTGCGCTGTGTGGCTAAAGAACGGTTTCTCAGCACTACACACAGCCCTGAGAAACTTTCATGTGACCGTAGTTATTTAACTTCACTCTACAGAATTTATTTAAGGCATTTTGACTTTTAATTCTACGTTATAGTCCTACGTACACTTCTTCAGCAGGCAAACTGTGCTTTGTTCAGAATTGTCTGTATTTAATTAAATGTTGTGATTCTCAGGCTACGTCCACACGTACCCGGGTATTCTTGAAAGCGCAGATTTTTCTATGCGTTTGCACCTTCTGTCCACACGTAAACGGCGTTCTCGGTCACTGAAAACGGAGATTTTTAAAAACTCCGGCCAGGGTGGATATTTTTGAAAACTCAGTTTTTGCGTTTACGTGTGGACGAGAAAAACGGAAAAAAACTCAGCGTCAAAGGTGTGCGCCTTTTGTGACGTCACACTGTGCGCCACGTTATTGTTTCGGTGAAATGAATTTCTACAATACTGTTAATTCTACTCTCTGCAGTGTTTAAATGCTCACATATACACACAGTTACTGTCCCTCCACACAGACGACTCGGTTCTGCTTCTATGCCCCAGCCTTGTTTACTTTTTCCCACCGAGGCTTCTAGACTTCTGATTGGCCAACATTTCTACACGGATAGGAATCTAGCGCCACCTGCTGCTTTGGCATGTTCATAGCAGCGTTTTCCTTCATTTCTGCCTTTATGTGTGGACGGGATTATTTTTTTAAACGAAAACGGAAAATCTCCGTTTTCAAAAATACCCGTGTACGTGTGGACGTAGCCGCAGAGTCAGCTTTTATTAACCAAGTCTGATAAATCTGATCAGCTTCTAAACCACACTTGTGTTCTCTTCAATAAGCGTGGCCGAGCTAGGATTGTTGGGGGGACATCATAGAGCTGCATTTTAAAAGCCTGTCATGGTTCTCAGTCACTAAAGTGTTAGCAGACAATAATTCAAATCATCGAGTCTGTGTGCTTCAATGGGACGATGCACCTCTGACTGTAAACTGATGTTGGCTGTCAAAATGTATCATCCAGAAAAATATTGTGATGACTCTTCTGCTCTGCGTTCAGTCAGGAGCAGGCGGGACGGACGAGCATCAACAACACTGAAGACAGGAGACAAGTCACAGTCAGGTAGAACGCACACACACACACACACACACACACACACACACACACACACACACACACAGAGCTAACTGTGTTTTCCGTCCACCTGTAATAAAAATGAAGACTTTAAGCCTGAGTACAGTTCAGAGAAAACATCTTCCAGCTGTTGAAGCAGAAATGATCTATAGCAACAAAAACAGCTCTAGTATCAGGGTGTAAGCATGTTCAAGGTTCTTTATTTGTCACATGCATAGTTATACAAGTACAGTGGGGCAAAAAAGTATTTAGTCAGCCACCGATTGTGCAAGTTCCCCCACCTAAAATGATGACAGAGGTCAGTAATTTGCACCAGAGGTACACTTGAACTGTGAGAGACAGAATGTGAAAGAAAATCCATGAATCCACATGGTAGGATTTGTAAAGAATTTATTCGTAAACCAGGGTGGAAAATAAGTATTTGGTCAATAACAAAAATACAACTCAATACTTTGTAACATAACCTTTGTTGGCAATAACAGAGGTCAAACGTTTACTATAGGTCTTTACCAGGTTTGCACACACAGTAGCTGGTATTTTGGCCCATTCCTCCATGCAGATCTTCTCGAGAGCAGTGATGTTTTGGGGCTGTCGCCGAGCAACACGGACTTTCAACTCCCGCCACAGATTTTCTATGGGGTTGAGGTCTGGAGACTGGCTAGGCCACTCCAGGACTTTCAAATGCTTCTTACGGAGCCACTCCTTTGTTGCCCGGGCGGTGTGTTTTGGATCATTGTCATGTTGGAAGACCCAGCCTTGTTTCATCTTCAAAGTTCTCACTGATGGAAGGAGGTTTTGGCTCAAAATCTCACGATACATGGCCCCATTCATTCTGTCCTTAACACGGATCAGTCGTCCTGTCCCCTTGGCAGAAAAACAGCCCCATAGCATGATGTTTCCACCCCCATGCTTCACAGTAGGTATGGTGTTCTTGGGATGCAACTCAGTATTCTTCTTCCTCCAAACACGACGAGTTGAGTTTATACCAAAAAGTTCTACTTTGGTTTCATCTGACCACATGACATTCTCCCAATCCTCTGCTGTATCATCCATGTGCTCTCTGGCAAACTTCAGACGGGCCTGGACATGCACTGGCTTCAGCAGCGGAACACGTCTGGCACTGCGGGATTTGATTCCCTGCCGTTGTAGTGTGTTACTGATGGCGACCTTTGTTACTTTGGTCCCAGCTCTCTGCAGGTCATTCACCAGGTCCCCCCGTGTGGTTCTGGGATCTTTGCTCACCGTTCTCATGATCATTTTGACCCCACGGGATGAGATCTTGCGTGGAGCCCCAGATCGAGGGAGATTATCAGTGGTCTTGTATGTCTTCCATTTTCTGATGATTGCTCCCACAGTTGATTTTTTCACACCAAGCTGCTTGCCTATTGTAGATTCACTCTTCCCAGTCTGGTGCAGGTCTACAATACTTTTCCTGGTGTCCTTCCAAAGCTCTTTGGTCTTGGCCATGGCGGAGTTTGGAGTCTGACTGTTTGAGGCTGTGGACAGGTGTCTTTTATACAGATGATGAGTTCAAACAGGTGCCATTCATACAGGTAACGAGTGGGGGACAGAAAAGCTTCTTACAGAAGACGTTACAGGTCTGTGAGAGCCAGAGATTTTCCTTGTTTGAGGTGACCAAATACTTATTTTCCACCCTGATTTACGAATAAATTCTTTACAAATCCTACCATGTGGATTCATGGATTTTTTTTTTCACATTCTGTCTCTCACAGTTGAAGTGTACCTCTGGTGCAAATTACTGACCTCTGTCATCATTTTAGGTGGGGGAACTTGCACAATCGGTGGCTGACTAAATACTTTTTTGCCCCACTGTATAACACACAGTGAAATGTAGCCTGACACGCTCCTCGACATGTGCAAAAATTGGGGGGGGGGGGGGGGGGGGGGCTGTAGAGGAAGAACATTATATATATATATATATATATATGTATATATGTATATATATGTATCCTATTCATGTAGCCCCTTCCGCCGGGGTTACTTGCGTAGTAGCATTCCAACAACGCCCTGTTTTCGTCTCTTGCCCACCGATGCCTTCTTGTTCCAGTAGCCCACTTTTCGTCAGGGTGCCCTGGTTCCTCAACACCTGACCGCGGACCTTGTTGATCCGGGCGACGTCCAAGCCGGCATGCCTTCATATTTATCTGTCTCGCTCATGTCTGCGGTAGGCTTGCTTAGCATAGGGGGTCTAGCCATACATATACATATATATATATATATATATATTAGGGGTGCAACGATACACAAAATTCACGGTTCGGTTCGGTTCGATACTTTGGTGTCACGGTTCGATATTTTTTCGATACAAAAAAATGTTCATGCATTTTTAATTTGTCATTTATTAAAATTATAAATATATATTTTAACTCAAAAGTACAGTTTTTAAATTTAACCCTAACCCTTGTGCGTGTTTTTTATTTTGACAGCAAATGCGCACCTGCGGACCACTTATGTGCAGCCCTGGTTATTTAGCTCATCATATTGCAGCCACAGAAATTCTTTTGTCCATGAAACCATAAAGCTGCACTTTCTTTTTGCCTTATAGTCTGATTTGTCATAACTTCTCCGTTTTGTGGTAAGCTTTTCTTTGGCTGTCACTTCTTCACCCTGACCTGTCTTATTTGGCTCAGCAGAACTGAAATGCTTTTACACACTCACTCACATAAGCTCAGTGATTCTCTGCGCGATCAACCTCTCACATGTTTAAGCTGCGGGAGATTTCACTTGTCATGTTTGCATAGTAAGCTAACGATTAATAAGACGATGTCAGAGGAATTGGTGCACAAATTATCATCACTCACAGATCAGTGCTGTCGCTCTCTATACACAGTTCGCAGGATTGCAAAGTGAAAGCAAAAAACAAAATTCAAACGCGACTTCAATATGTCACATATTGACAGTGGCTCACCGATGCCAATGACATAATTACCCAGCTACATTTCTGAAAGAATGCAAAAGCATTGACATATATTTTTCCTACAATAGCCCGACGGGCAGGGAAGAGATAGATTTTGGTAGCCCGACTGAAAAAATCGCTAGCTCCGGGACGTCGGGCTAGCGATATTGCGAGCCCTGTATCTGATTGAGGAATCACTCATCTTTGGAAAAGAGAGTTTATTACAGAGAAATGTCTCTTTCCAAAATAAAAGCTATACTATCCGCTTCTTCTGGGCTATATTCTCAGCAGCATAAGGAGAATCATGTGCTAACAGCTGTCTAAATGACTCGGCTAAAGTTAGTAGCATGCTTGTTGTTTTTGTCTTTGCACTAGGATGATGTCGGCGTAAATGTGCAGTCATATTCGTTGTGTTCCCACTAGTGCTTTCAGGTTAATCTCGTTGAAATGACCTTAACGCCACAACACGGCAAATCTCCGTTAACGAGTTACCGCCGATCGCCCCGTGCATGGGGCTAGACGGCCAACACGTTAACGAGCTAACTGCGCTAACACACTAGTTCACACCAATGTAATTAAGCATTGCATGGCACATCCAACATACTGTTTTACTTTAGTCCATGACTCGCTTACCTTCAGGGTCATACGTCACATGAAAACCAAAATAATTCCAAACGCCAGATCTGAATGAGGGTGGGGGAGGTCCATGTTACAAGGAGAGCTTAAATTCTGTCTCGCTAGCTTGCCCTGCGCTCTTCCTTCTGACTATGCTGTCTGTGTTGAGCGCTCAGTGGATCTGCGCTGGACAGTGCAGCCTAGGCGGAGTAGTCGAACGCAGATTCACTGAGCGCTCAACACAGACAGCATCGTCAGAAGGAAAGTTGATAAAATAAATTACAAATGTTGTATTGTTCGATACATATGCGTACCGAACCGAAAGCACTGTATCGAACGGTTCAATATCGATACGAATATCGTTGCACCCCTAGTATACATGTATATGTGTATACACACACTGGGTGAATGTGCAGTAGTAGCAGCAAGCAGGTGAATTCTGTACATTAATATGAATAGACATCTGACTATTTTACAGGATAGACAATATAAGCATATTTAAAATTAAAGGAATTGAAATGTACATTGTGCCTTGGTTTAATGTCTGGAAGAGTCCTGTCTCAGTCAATTATAGATGATGTGAGAGGGCGGGTGTGTGTGTTTAGGGCACGGATGGCTTGGGGATAGAAGCTCCTCTTGAGTCTCTCTGTCCTTGCCCAGAAGATGCGGAACCTTCTACCAGATTGCAGAAGTTGGAACAGTTTGTTGCCAGGATGGGACGGGTCCTTCAGTATCTGCGCTGCTCTAGTCCGGCATCTCCTGGTGTAGGTGTCCTGAAGCGGGGGGAGAGCAATCCTGCAGCAGCGTTCTGCTGTACGGATCACTCTCTGGAGAGCTTTTTGGTCCTTCACACAGCTGTTCCCAAACCACGATGTCATGTTCTGTGTGAGGATGCTCTCCACAGCGCCTGTATAGAAAATCCTGAGGATCTTTGGAGAGACCCTGAACTTCCTCAGTTGTCGTAGGTGATACAGGCGCTGCCTAGCCTTTTTGGTCTGGACCTGAATGTGGGCAGCCCATGTCAGGTCTGAGGAGATGTGGACACCAAGATACTTGAAGGACTGCACCCTCTCCACTGGAGCTCCATTGATGATGATGGGCTTGTAGTCTCTGTGCTGACCCCTTCTGAAGTCCACCACCAGCTCCTTGGTGGTTCATCCCTGCTTGTGACGAAACACGACCTCTTTCACTGCACCGAATTGGCTGGTAAGCGACAACCAATCAAACGCTCCCTGATGGCATGAGGAGACTACTAGTGGTCAGTGTGAGAGGGGGGTGGAAACAGATGACTGACGTAGAGCTGGCGGTGTGTTGTCATGTTGGGTAAAATGGTAAATGGCCTGCATTTGTACAGCGCTTTACTTAGTCCCTAAGGACCCAAAGCACTTTACACAACACTTATTAATATAAAGCACAGCATTGAGGCACTTCAGGTAATCTCTTCTTAACAGTGGACATCACATTTTGGGTTGTCGAGACCAAAAAACCACATTTTGCTCTACAAAGGGCCTGATGTGCACGTACGAGGACGTTGCACTGCTGCTGTTCTATTGAAATTTAAAACTACTGTCCTCATATGTGGATCTCATTTTTGTAAAAAACAAAAATCAAGTAATTCTTTGTTTTTACTGTCATCAGGTCCCAATCAGCCCAAATAGGAAAGAGAAATTAAAAACGAATGCCATGAAAGAGCTCGGTTAACATGTGCGGCCCACAGTGTGAAAGGCAGCGCTGAGGCGAAGCAATGAGAGCGCAGCACGACGCCCTGCCCCAGAACATCACTGCAGCCCTTTTAAAACAGAAATCTGTCATATTTCTAATAAAATCTGAATTTATTTGCTGGTAGGCCGTCCTGGCAGAACTCAGCACCACTGCTTCTCTGACTTTATTGGAAATTTGTTTCCAATTAGTTAAAAACAAACAGATTTCAACTACATTAAGTCGTCAGTGAGTCCACATCATTACAAGCACGCACTCGGATCACTGTCTGTGTTGCTGTTTATTTCTCCCCTGTGGGTGTAACTCAGGTGTGAAGGTGGAGCCGACGAAGCAGCTGGACAGCTTTGTGTCCACAGGTGAGCATCCACCTGCTCTCAGTCACACTGTCCTTTCTCTTCCTCGCTACGATGACGGGAAGAACGCTGAGTTTGAGGAACGCAGATGATCTCAGTGACATCGCACCTGCAGTCTGCAGCAGGAGTCCTCGAGGGCCGCTGTCCTGCTGCAACACACCTGAATACAATTAGTAGGTCATTAGCACGAGTATCGAACGTGACTGCATGCTGAGGTGGCCCTCGAGGACTGGAGGCTCAGGCCCCTGGTCAGCAATCATCAAATAGGCAGAAATCAACAAAAACATGAGCCATAAATATTCGGCTTAGTCTTTTATGTACTGATAAAAATAATGCTATGATATTATGAAGAGGTACAGCTTGTTTCTCACACAAAACATACTGGAAAGTAGGGGTGGGGAAAAAATCGATACTGTGTAGCATCGTGATATTTTGTTTGCTAATAATGTATCGATACAGGGACAGCAGATATTTTGTTACAAAAAGGTTTCTGTGCTCTGACTTCAGAGCACGTTGATCCTTTTTCTGAGCAAGAATCCTGACACTGTCCAAATGTGTTTAACTTTTTTTTTGGCAGCAATAAACATGACAGTTTACTTATTTTAATTTAAGACATGTTTTATTTTAATTAAGTATAACTTTTTTATTTAATGTAAAATTATATTTTGTTTTAATTTACTTTCAAATTCTTCAGTTGCTGAATGGGCTGCATAGTTTTCATAAATAGCTATAATTGTACCAGATGCATTCAGTTAAGTTGGACTAGACTGTAATACAAACTGTT
>NC_140536.1:38459245-38491745 GCF_057382185.1 Mchenga conophoros
ACTGCAGGCTGGTGGGAGGAGTGGAGACAGCAGCAAGGCGTTTCCTACAGAAAAAGTTACAGCTCCCTATATGGCTAACCACTCGTGTGCTGTATGTGTGGAGGGCACGGACGCAGAGCGGCACATCTGTAAGTGACTCGCAGCCTGTGCATGGGTAGGATGGCTGCAGCGATTTATCTGGGGGAAAGGAGCAGATAGTGATTGATTCAGAGGCTGATGTTCATGCAGCTTCTCTGTGCAGTTTTCATTGGTTCAGAAACTCCTCAGTTTTAACCTGTGAATTCATTTATTTCAGTTTGAACATGAATGTTGTGTCAGACAGTAGAAAGGTGACGCTTAGCTATGAATGTTTCCTGTAAAGGACGACAAGTGTGGGAAATGATTCATTCCTATTGCTGATTATTATTCATGCAAAGACTAACAGGAGCTGATGCATTTAAAGTGCTTTGTTTGCATTTCATCTGTGAGGTAAATGAGTCTATGGAGGCTTTTTAATGCACAGAATGTGCAAAGTTTTTTTTCCTGCAGCAGTTTTTGTGATGATTGTTTGATTTTTAGTCAGAGACAGTCGTTCAGATGTTTTACTTTGTGGTTCATCAATGAGACGCGATGAGGTGCAGTTTTTTATTGCTGGTTGGGTTTTGTGGTTTGTAGAGTCTTTGTTAGCCTCAGCCTGCGGTGCTGCAGTGTGACTGTGGCTTCATCTGAATACTGCTGACTCTGAAATGTCTCAAATGCTCTAACGTCCAAAATCTAAAGTGCTTTTTCATTTCAAGCAGAAACTGTTTGGCAAGGACATCAGTTTAGTTTTTATCACAATCAAACTCAGAGTCAACTTTTCAGCTGTTAGCTTTTACTGCATGAGAAAAGTTTGCTGGAGGCTCGGGTGGAGTCAGAGCCAGAATGCATGGACGATCAATACTTTCTGATTAGGGCTGGGTGTCCTCACCGATTTCTATCATCGAGTGTGAAAAACTCTGATCGTTTATCAGCACGTATCCATGTATAAGACAAAGCTGACGCTGTGAGGCTCCATCAGAGGTGTGAGCATCACCGCAGACGTCTTTGTGTCAAAGTAACTGAGGATAAAACATGAAGCAGGTTCTCCTGTTCTGGCTTTTTATAGCAGAGAAGCTTCAAACTCTTCTGCAGTCGATCAAAGACTGAAGCAACCTGATGCTGCTGAAGTGAAGCAGAGTCACAGAGGTTCGATCACAGCTGAGCAATCATTGTGTTTCAGCCCCGACGGCTGTGGACGATCCACGCTCTGTGGACGATCCACGCTCTGTGGACGATCCACGCTCTGTGTTTCTGCTCTCATCTCCTGGTTGAGCTGATTCTGGAGTTTCTGATTAATTACATTTATATTTAAATCCAGGATTTAATGAATCGAGATCACTTTATTCAGACCAAAATCGATTTGAATCAGGAAATAGATTTTGTTTTTAAACACAACCTTATTTCTGATCGATTCCTCTGTTTCAAACATCCTGAACTTATCTTTGGGATGAAGACGCTAAAAACAGATTTCTGAGAAAACAACATTTGCACAAGTTTTATGAGATTTTTATTATTTAAAAGGACACAAAACACATCAGTTAAAATATTTAAACATGTTAAGATGTGACCGTCTGTTACAGACAGACACAAAATATAAAATGAAAACATTTCTTATCATTCTGTGAGGTGTTATTTCAGTTACCTTCATTTGGGTCCCCTGACGTGAGCTCATTTGAATATTGCCTACACCACCAAGATCGCACTTAAGTTTGTTTGGTTTTTAATTTATTGATGAAAGTTAGTGGGTCCTCCTCTCAGCCAGGAGTCATGAAATCCATCCCAGCATTAATCTGAGGATTAATCTGGGGTAGGAGACAAACACAAGTCACTGCCTTTGAGTAACATCGAGCTTAATGTCCACTGAAAAACACCAGAAACAGACAAAGTTCAGATAATCAAATAATAATCAAACAAATGTGTTGGAGAGGAAGTCAAACTGTTTTTAAGGATGAGGCTGAGGATGGCCGTGCGAGTCTCGCCGCGTGCCGAGGCTCTGCAGGCCCTCGCGAAGATGCAGACATTCATGGACGCTGTGGGATCTCAGAGCTCTAACTGCTGAGCTGTGAATGTAAAAGCTTCGAGTTGAAGCTGTGCTGTGTGGTTAATGTGTTCGTATCTGTAGACTAATATTTAAAACAGGACAAATGACGCTGATAAAAGCTGACATCTGTAAAACAAAGATTAGTTTCTCTGCAGGTTTGTGTCGTGTTTTTGTCACTGTTGAACTTCCATACTGTGAGCCCCCATCCTCTCCATCTGCAGCTCCTCTGGTTTCCATTTCAGTCTTTGGATGGCGCCTAAAAAGCTCTGCAGTTTCATCATATAAGAGCCTAAAATGTGTCTGCAGTGCGTCAGTGAGGTCCCCTCAGCTCCAGGAGAACATTCCAGAATCAGCCCCGCTCTCCAGCATTTTCTCGATGCTCTCAGCCTCTTCTGAAAGATTTTATTTATGCAAGCATGCAAATTTGCATTAATAGGGGCGTGGCCTCTGAGTGACGTTTAAGAAAGCTTTTATTCTGAAAACTGAGGGTGGGGGTTTCCACTGTATTCCACTCGTCAGCTTATTAAAATCAGTTTATGACACTGATCTGACACACCACACCCACAACGATGGACACGCCCACACTGTCGACTGCAGCCATGTATGACCTGCTCATTTTATAGCTTAGATCCCCTCCTGTGAGCCATACGAGTGTGTGTGTGTGTGTGTGTGTGTGTGTGTGTGTGTGTGTGTGTGTGTGTGTGTCTGTATAGACTGTTGGGCCTTTTTTGGTCAGAGTTTACATTTCTAGGCAAGGCAAGGCAAGTTTATTTGTACAGCACAATTCAACAACAAGGTGATTCAAAGTGCTTTACAGAGACATTAGAAACAAAAACAAATAAAAAGCATGATTTAAAATTGAATAAAACAAGCAAATAAACTAACTAATTAACAAACAAACAAACAACAGTATATAAAATCAAAACAGATAAAATCAGTAGTTAAATGTAAGTTTTGAAATTTAAGCTTAAAGTGTGGATTTGGTGCTTTATTCAAATGCAGCTGAGAACAGGTGAGTCTTCAACCTGGATTTAAATAAACTGAGTGTTTCAGCTGATCTGAGGCTTTCTGGGAGTTTGTTCCAGATATAAGGAGCATAAAAGCTGAATGCAGCTTCTCCGTGTCTGGTTCTGACTCTGGGAACTGATAAAAGACCGGATCCAGATGACCTGAGGGATCTGGAAGGTTCATACTGGGTCAGGAGGTCACTGATGTATTTTGGTCCTAAACCATTCAGAGCTTTATAGGCCAGCATCAGAACTTTAAAGTCTATCCTCTGACGGACAGGCAGCCAGTGTAAAGACCTCAGAGCTGGACTGATGTGGTCCACTTTTTTGGTCTTAGTGAGGACTCGAGCAGCAGAGTTCTGAATGAGCTGTAGTTGCCTGACTGATTTTTTAGGTAGACCTGTAAAGATGCTGTTACAGTAATCAAGCCTACTAAAGATGAATGCATGGACTAGTTTTTCCAGGTCCTGTTGAGACATCAGATCTTTTATCCTTGATATATTCTTGAGGCGATAGTAAATGTAAAGTCATTAGCAGGGAAAGTTTGTGAAGGCAGGGACCAATCAGATCATGAGATTAGAATCAGACCCCTCCTCCTGTGTGTGTGTGTGTGTGTGTGTGTGTGTGTGTGTGTGTGTGTGTGTGTGTGTGTGTGTGTGTGTGTGTGTGTGCTCTCGTCTCGGTGGGCTGTGATAAGCAGCACAAATTCAGAAATTCCTCCACAAACAGTGACGTAGCCTCTGCAGAACGATCCAATCTGAGCTGAACAGCTTGGGTTTAAGGACAGCTTTCCTCCCGTCGGACGACCTGTGTGGTCACTAGCAGTAGAAAGTGGAGGCTGTGGAGATGGTGTCTGTCACCTGAATCCAAACTGGAAGCTGGTTCCACAGAAGAGGGGCCTGAAAACCGAAGGCTCTGCCTCCCATTCTACTTTTAAATACTCTATTTTGAATTTAATATAATTATAAAATTTAACGTGATATGGTGATATTTACATTGATGCATGTGTTTGATAGTAAAACGAGACCTGTACGGGGAGCGGGCTGGGCCCGGGTCTGAACTGAGCTCCTGAGTGTTCTTGAAACTAAATCAGTTTGTCAGCTGGTCATGATTCACGAATGCCTCCCACTGCATCATGTGACACGGTGTGAGGCACATTCACTGTCTCACTAAAGAAACACAATCATACTTGTACGTGTAATCATCCCACTTGGAGGGATTATGAAGTGGGAGTTTTCACCATAGTTGAATCTGTCCAACTTTCATTGTTTTATTCTGGGAAACATGAACCCAGCAGCCGCCGCCGCCAGGGTCTCATAATGCTTTAGTTTTGGCGCATGAACAGAAACCGTGAGCGAGTTTCTTACTGGAGGACATGGACCTTTGGAGTCTTTTTAACATCTGCTGATGTTCTGAGCTGAAACTTGTGCATCGGGCTCTGCTCTGTTATGATGGGAGGATGTGACTCTCGCTGGCTCAGTTTTTGCATCTGGCCTGTGTTATATTCACAGAGCATCAGCTGATGGCACGGACATACAGACATGTTGTGTTCTTTAATTTTCTGCTGCTTTAATAACCCTCCTGCCTTCTTGGGACCTTTTTGTGCCACTTACATGTGTTAAATAATTAGAATCTAAAAAAAGCTCCAGGTACAAACTCAGCGACAGTTCGAGAGGCACCGATGACAGTTTGTCCTGGAGCATACATCGAGATGCCAAATTAGGAAAGACCTCGTCGTCCCGGCAGTCGCCTGAGAGCAGATGAGCCGAGCAGGTGCGATGGAGGCTTTCGTGTACATGTTGAGTGTGTTTGGGGGAAGCGGAGACGTCCCTGCAGACACGCCACTCCTCCGCTCACATCTGATTTATTTTTTCCT
This sequence comes from Mchenga conophoros, assembly GCF_057382185.1. Taxonomy (NCBI): domain Eukaryota; kingdom Metazoa; phylum Chordata; class Actinopteri; order Cichliformes; family Cichlidae; genus Mchenga; species Mchenga conophoros. The sequence continues at coordinate 38,464,230 of NC_140536.1, forward strand.
GTTTATCTGCTCTCGGGCAGGACGCTGGCCTCGCAGCAGGAAGCTCCTTTGGTTTTGTGTATTTTCTGTGTACACATGTGAGACTGATGGATCAGCAGCAGCTTTGGAAGGTGAAGCAAAAACTGAAAAGTGGTTATGCAGTGCCCCGTCTGATGGATTCATCCTCACATGAATGGAAATCTCGTCAGTGCGCCATAATCTGTACTTTGATTCTAGGACTCAGCAGCTTTGCATGATTAGCTGTCCAAAATGAGCCTTCTTTATCTCACACTGGGCTACAGCTGTTCTCACCTTTCTTCTGATTGGCTGCCCCTGAAAAACAGAGGGCTTGAGGTGGGTGTGGCTTCTGTGCCATGAAAGCAGAATGCAAGCACTGAGCTCAGTGTTGGAAACAGTCATGTTTAACATGAAGGTCCACCAAAGAGACAAAGTGGACCTAGTGTGCTTTTCATGACTTCTTGTCATATACCAGCATCGGATGTGAGCTGGAACATCACACGGGAATATTTCTAACACCTTGAGTTATTTTCCAGTGTTAGAAGATCAGCACTGCTCAGTGTTAGCCTTTGTTAATCTTCAAAACTGACTAGGTTACTTTTAAACATATAACACTGTCAAAAATGTAAATTTAACACTCAACAGTGTTGTATTTAACACTCAGAGGAGTGGACCCATATAGACACTCTAGTGTTAATTTAACACTGGAGATTTTGCTGTGTAGCTTAATTCTCAAGCTGGGAGCGTCACACAAAAACAGGTTCCTGCTGATTAGTGTTCCGATTTTTACTCTGCAAAACCGGAGCTCCGCCTTCTTCGATGGTCTGTTAGCACAGTGACTTCACAGCAGCCATGTTATGGCCCCGCCCCTCCCCGAACCTGATTCTGTCGGAGGTTTCTTCCTGTTAAAAGGGAGTTTTTCCTTCCCACTGTCGCCAAAATGCTTGCTCATAGGGGGTCATATGATTGTTGGGTCAACCTCACAATATAAAGCAACTGTTGTTGTGATTTGAAACAGGATCCAGAGGTCCAGCTGCTACGTCTTCTCTGCTAATGTTTCATTAGCGCCCCTGCTGCAAACCACAGGAACACCTGTGAAGTCCTTTTGGTAAACCACTCTGCCCTAACCCTAAGTGTAACGGACTTCAGCTGCTCTACAGTTTCTGTGACTGTGCTGTTACTAGAACAACAGACACGTGACACTGTCTGTACTTTAAAATGACAGAGGAAAGGGTACTGGCACTTCAAATAAACCTCAGAGTCGACCACATCAAGACGAGGAAACCAAACGCTGTTTTGTTTTTGATTTGTTTGCCTTACAATCTGAACATTTGTAGCTTCCCACACATGTAAATTAGCAATGGTTTCCTTTGACAGAACATGAGGCAATACCTGCACTTCAAACGGGGCAGCTTTAATCCCAGAACAGAGCAACATCAGTCTGACACAGCATAAAAGGTGGTTTGCAGCTGTGCAGCAACTGTACGCAGGGGAAAGCAGCTTTGATGTAACATCCAGCAAAAATCTTTCAAACTGAATCCGACGAAATTCATCAGCTAATGACATCTGGAAACGAGATCAGCTGACCTCACAGCTTTGTCTGAAGTTACATGTTAGATGGCCCTTTGACCAAAGCGGAAACCAAATCTGAAGTCAAGCTGTTAACTGCATGATGGAAATGTGTTGTAGACACAGCTCTGCGTGCAGCTGCAGCGCCTCATTGAACAGATGTCTAAACAAAACGAGGTTAATTAGATAAACCCAGAGTTCCTCCTGCGAGTGAGCGTTTGGCATGTCGAGGCAGCGCTACGGGTGAAGCTGCTGGTTGCTGATGCTGACTCTTCTTTGTTTGTTTTTGCGATCCAGGATCATCAGAGTCTCCTGACCACCCGTCATCCAGCTGAAGTGTCCTTGAGCCAAGCGCCGACTCTCTGCCAGGTAGTGATTTATGTTTAAAATCCTGCTTAAACGTTTAATAAAGAAGAAGAAAAGTCAGTTACCGAACTGTAAAAATTTAAAAAACTGAATATATTTTCTAATTTCTGGCTGTGGCTCAGGTGGCAGAGCAGGGCAGCCACTCGTCAGAAGGTCGGTGGTTTGATCCCAGGCTGCCTCCTGATACTATAGCGCTATACAAATACAGGCCATAGTCTCGTCACTTCTATCCTTGGCCATGAGTGTTCGTAAACATGTGACATCTGTTTGGTTTCTCCTTGCACCTCGCAGCTGATTCACTGCACACATACACTGACACCTGAAATAAGCTGTGAAACCTTCAGTGTTTAATTAACATTTCATCACAGATGCTCGAATCTTTGTTCTTCTTCTTTGGTGCTTTAATCTCGCCTCAGAGGGATTCACCTCCTCCACTGCTGCGGTGACGTTTGTTGGTTTGGGAGCTGATTGTGGAGTTTTATTGGTGGCTGAAGCTGATGTTGGGTCGTCTCTGATCCTCTGTGGTTTTCATCTGTTGCTGCTTAGTTTAAGTTGTGACAGGAAGTAATTACATAATTAGCTTTAGCTCCGGCTTTCTCCAGGATGTTACTGCAACAAATCCATAATGAGGAGTTTCCTGCAGATAACTATCGGTTTTAGTTCTGAGCCCTTCGAGTTTGCTGTTTGATTTTCTCTCACATTGGGAACATTGTGAGAGAAAATGCAAACAAACAAGTCAAAAGTGGTTTTCTCACATTAAAAAGTGCTGAAAAAGCTGCTCCAGTGTTCAAAAGGAAAACATAAAAAGCAACATGTCAGTGTTCATGTGGTCTTAGATTAGAACCAGGCCCGCGTGGTTCTGTGGACGGTCTTGCAGTCCTCCCCTGCAACAGAAATGTAATTTCTGGTGAAATGCCTGCGTTCGAGTAAAACACAAAAATCAAATGATACTTCAGCACTTTCATGTTTTTACTGCCTGGGACAAACACATGCATTTTAAATACTAACCATTCGCCCTGAAATCCGCTGCTATGGCACTGCATCAATATCCACACCAGCCGCCTGATTCACATCTTTGTCTTAGTGTTTACGTCTGAACTTAAAACGCACAAAGCAAAGTTGAAAACCAGCAGACGACTCTACAAACACGAACAGGTAGAAACGGAGGCTGCGTGCTCGTCGCTCAGGCTGCGTGCTCGTCGCTCAGGCTGCGGGCTCGGGTCGGCGTGCGCTCAGCTCTAACACCAGTCTGGGTTCTTGGCTAGTTTAGCGTTAGCATGCTGTCTGTGCAGACACTTGCAAAGACCAAAGCTGTGTTAGCAGCTTCTGTCCAATTTTACTGTCACACTCTTGTCCTGTTGTGCAATAAAAATAAAAGTAACGTCCACATCTCCGCTCTTCAAAAGCTGTATTGCTGTAGTGCTCCATTGTCTGCCTTCCAGTCGATTGCACAGGAAGAAAAATGTCACGGTGCGACCCAGTACCAAGACATTTTAGTTTTATTTTGTTGATTATTGTATTTTTTCTCCATGTTTCCTGTTTTATTTTGAAGGAGTTTTGTGTTCTTTGTTCAATGTATTTAGTTTCACTTCCCCTGTCCTGTCATTAGGTTCATGTCAGTTTCCTGTTACTAACATAATCACTTCCTGGTTTTGAACCACCTTCAGCACAGAGACCGAATCAGCCCAGACTCCTGCTGCTGTCTCTGGCTGCACCGACCTGATGTTTGAGCCAGTTTATGTCCTCGGTGCATTAACAATACTCCGTAATTTATGTTGTTTGTTTTCAGTGGCGACTACCGATATCAGATTTTAGCCCCGGTGAGAATTCTGCGAAACCACAAATATTTTTAAGTAACAGAGCTTTGGTTGGTTTCCTAACTCTGAACAAAAACATGCTGAGGGATTTTAGTTTTATGGAGTTCTCCTCTTTGGACCCTCACTGCCCTCTTTTCAGGCTCCATTAACATTCGTTCAGCTTTAGAGGCACTTTCAGTAAATTAAGCTAATGCGAGACGCCTCGTCAGAGCTGCCAGACACGAGGGGGGGATTTTTTTTATGATTATAACTCTGTGGGTAACACCAGTCTGCTGGTTAGCTAACGTGTGCTTACAATGCTTCCTTTGTGTTTGTATCACTGTTACAGCTGTGCATATTTTTATTTTCACATCTCCAAACTCTCAAATAAGAGGAGAAACATGCATAAAACGAATCCCAGGCGTTTGGGCTCTGAATATTCAGTTTTAAATCTGACCACACCTCGTCGCAGATGTCAGCTGGTCAGGGTAGAGTAGGTGGTCAAGTCTCTGGGCCACCTGCAAGGTGATGAGCCCACTAGGAATAGCCAGGCCTCGCCAGCTTTCAGAACAGAAGAAAAGGCTCGGATGAGGTGAAACAGTCGGGTTTCCTTCAGTTCAGAGTTTAAGATTCAGACACGAAGGACTGAGAGGCTGCAGGAAGAGCCGGAGAAAGGTCATTTGTGAGCAGAGATGGGCAGTAACGTGTTACTGTAATCCGATTACTTTTTTTGACTAACGAGTAAAGTAAGGGATTACTATTGCAAAAACAGTAATTAGATTACCGTTACTTTCCCGTAGGAACGCTGCGTTACTGCGTTACTAAAATCGTGATTTTTTGCGAGAATGTCTCATGACAGTGACGTAAGCGAGTGCGACGTTCGCGACAACCAGAGATGGGCAGTAACGCGTTACTTGTAACGCGTTACTGTAATCTGATTACTTTTTTCAAGTAACGAGTAAAGTAAGGGATTACTATTGCAAAATCGGTAATTAGATTACCGTTACTTTCCCGTAGGAACGCTGCGTTACTGCGTTACTAAAACCGTGATTTTTTTTGCGAGAATGTCTCATGACAGTGACGTAAGCGAGTGCGACGTTGGTGACAGCAGCTGTGTGCAGATCAACAATGGATAATATATCGAGTGCAGAGAGAGTATGAGCGTGCAGCGTTTAAAGTGTGGAAGTACTGACCTTACTTTGAGTTTGATTCCATAAAAAGTGACAAAAACATTAGTGTCCGCTGTGCGTGGGAAGAAAACTTCTTTTTACAGCGAAAAAAACCCCTAAACTTCCAACAAGCACCGAGTAGCTACGACGTAATGGGAAACTCAGAGAGACACTCGCGCAGATTCTTCAACTGACCGCAGCACACCTACACCAGGGTAACCCTCCGCCTACCCTGCTCCTGCTTTACAGGTGAAAATAGAGCAACAGGACCGCTGAGTCTTTGACTTTATTTATTTTCTGCTGTGTTTTACTTGCATCTGTTTGAAAGAGTGAGTGTAAACACAAAAATATTTTATTTTATGTGCTGGAATGTGTAGAAAATAGGTTTAAATGTTAAACTAATTTATTCAAGTCAGAGAATGTTGCAGATAATTAAATGTTTGCTTGATGCATAAAGTTAAAAGATTAAAACTGATAAAACAAGTTAAAAAAAGAGACTTTTCCATTTGATTACATTTTGTATGATGGATTATGCAGAAAAAGTAGAATTGGGCTGAAAGATCTATCACTTTATCACCTCTTCAGGTTGTAAATCGTGTTTTTAAAAAGTAACTAAGTAACTAAGTAACTAAGTAATTAATTACTTTTGAAAATAAGTCATCAGTAAAGTAACGGGATTACTTTTTGGGGGGAGTAATCAGTAATTAGTTACTGATTACTTTTTTCAAGTAACTTGACCAACACTGGTGACAACAGCTGTGTGCAGATCAACAATGGATCATATATCGAGTGCAGAGAGAGTATGAGCGTGCAGCGTTTAAAGCGTGGAAGCACTGACCTTACTTTGAGTTTGATTCCATAAAAAGTGACAAAAACATTAGTGTCCGCTGTGCGTGGGAAGAAAACTTCTTTTTACAGCAAAAAAACCCCTAAACTTCCAACAAGCACCGAGTAGCTACGACGTAATGGGAAACTCACAGAGAAACTCGCGGATTCTTCCACTGACCGCGGCACACCTGCACCAGGGTAAACCTCCGCCTATCCTACTCCTGCTTTACAGGTGAAAATAGAGCAACAGGACCGCTGAGTCTTTGACTTTATTTATTTTAGTAGTAGTATTTATTTATTGTCATTGTCAAGAACAATGAAATTGCGTTTGGGGCTTCCATACAACCCAAAAAAAAGAAGAAAATAATAAATACCCCTTAAAACCCAAGTGTACATATTTAACCCAGTGTGACTCCAATGCAATAAGACAATCCTTAGCAATAATGTTCGTAGAAATTCAGACAAAGACCTGAGAAACATGACAAAGTACAACAATGCAACCCATTCAATATTATTGTACTGTGAGATATGATATCAGATATGATAGTTATCTATTTAAGAAAGAGGGGGGGGGGGCAGGAGGGGGAAGAGAATAAAGATATGATGCACCAATGCAGACCAGTTCATTGCTATTAAGAAGTTGGATATGGTTATTGTCCGTGAGAGGGGGGCAGAGAGTTCAGGAGCCTCACAGCCTGTGGATACAGGCTGTTGGCCAGTCTGGATGTTCTGGCCTGTATAGACCTGTACCTTCTCCCTGAGGGCAGCAGATGGAAAAGGTGGCGCGCAGGGTGATGTTGGTCCCGCAGGATACTGTGCACCCTCCTCAGACAGCGAGTGGGGAAGATATTACTGATCTCTGGCAGACTTGTTCCAATAATTCTGCCAGCTTCTTTCACCACCCGCTGGAGTGCTTGCTGATCGGCCTTGGTGCAGCTGGGGAACCACACTAGAAATCCATACGTCAGAACGCTGCTGATGGCACAGTTGTAGAAGTTCAACATCAGAGATCTGGGAATGTGTGCGCTCCGCAGTCTCCTCAGGTAGTAGAGGCGCTGTTGGGCCTTCCGTGCAACTGAGGTGATATGGTTGCCCCAGGACAGGTCCTCGGTCACAGTTACCCCCAAGAATTTAAAACTGCTCACCCTCTCCACCGCCTCACTGCCAATGAAGAGAGGCAGATGGTTGTTATGACCCCTCTTCCGGAAATCTACAATGATCTCCTTGGTCTTTTTGGTGTTTAAGACCAAGTTATTGTCGTGGCACCATGACTCTAGTTGTTGCACCTCTGTCCTATAGTTTGTCTCATCATTGTTGGATATAAGTCCGAGCACTGTAGTGTCATCTGCAAACTTAACAATGAGATTGGACGCGCAGGAGGAAATACAGTCATGGGTGAAGAGAGTGTATAGCAGAGGGCTCAGGACACACCCCTGAGGGGCACCGGTGTTGACCACAAGGGTGGAAGAGGTGTTCTTACCCACTCTGACACTCTGTCTACGGTTAGTGAGGAAGTCCACAATCCAGTTGCACAGAGAGGAGTTAAGTCCCACTTGGTGGAGTTTGGGACGGAGTTTGCATGGCCGGATGGTATTAAAAGCCGAGCTGTAGTCTACAAAGAGGAGCCGTGCATAGGTGTTCCTGTGTTCCAAGTGCTTCAGTAATGTGTGCAGCACTGTGGCGATCGCATCCTCGGTTGACCGGTTCTCCCTGTATGCAAACTGGTGCGAGTCCAGGGATGGTGGACTGTGTTTTACTTGCATCTATTTGAAAGAGTGAGTGTAAACACAAAAAATATTTTATTTTATGTGCTGGAATGTGCAGAAAATAGGTTTAAATGTTAAACTAATTTCTTCCAGTTAGAGAATGTTGCAGATAATTAAATGTTTGCTTGATGCATGAAGTTAAAAGATTAAAACTAATAAAACAAGTTTTAAAAAGAGACTTTTCCATCTGATTACATTTTGTATGATGGATTATGCAGAAAAAGTAGAATTGGACTGAAAGATCTATCACTTTATCACCTACTCAGGTTGTAAATCGTGTTTTTAAAAAGTAACTAAGTAACTAATTACTTTTGAAAATAAGTAATCAGTAAAGTAACGGGATTACTTTTTGCGGAAGTAATCAGTAATTAGTTACTGATTACTTTTTTCAATTAACTTGACCAACACTGTTTGTGAGTCAGAGCCACTTTAGTAAAAGCAGAGAGCTGACATGAGCTGACGAGGCGAATGAATAACAAATGCATGGCGCGTTTTTCTCCTCGGCTCTTTTTGAAGTGGTGAAATTTTCCCTTATAATTAAAATCTGATTTAGCAAACTGGTGCATCTGAGTTTGTACTTTAAAAACATCCTGAAGTTAACTGGTTGGATCCAGTTTGACGGACTGGTAAGAGAAATTGGCACAGATCTCAGATCTGCATTTCCAGTGAAAAGCAACAGAAGGGCTGGATTTGCTCTCATTGGTCAGAATAACCAGCCCCTGGAGTTTGTAGCCATGGAAACGCCGGCTTTCCCTGCGTGAACAAACACGCTGACAGGTTTCCATGCTGAGTGAAGAACCTGAACAAGGACTGAAACCAGATATGACAGATCTGTGCGACCCGGGAATCTAAACCTCTAATAACTGATGTAAACGTCAGTGGTAGAGATAAGATGAGCGGGCAGGGATTTGCATTTCAGATTGTTAAAAGAAAAAGATGTTGTGTCACACTGAAAATTGTTCCTTGGAACAGAAAAAAGACTCTTTGCTTTCCAACCAAACTTTGACTTTTTTAAATGTCTCAGAGTGTCGCCTGTCTGACCAGTTTAGCCTGACCAGTTTAGCCTCCTCTATCAGAGTTAGAACAAGCACAAAATGATGAACGGTGGACTCGAAGGCTCGCACACTCGCATAGTTTTGAAGACGTTTCTTGGTCGGACCTGCCTGAAGTAATTTTTCTCACCACATGAGTTCAGAGAAAAACTGCAACGATTTCTTGGAAGTCCATATTTTTCTCGATTGTGCCTGTAAGTGTGTTAACGAGCTGCTGAGTGGCTGAAACATCTGGATCGTTTCACAGGTCTCCAAAGTCCTGAACAAATCCGTCACATCCATCTTTTAGCTGCCTCGGGTGTTTCATTGTTCTATTCAAAGAGTGGGTTTAAAAACTGAGATGAGCCGGTGCAGTTTTCCATCATCAGTGCTTTTCCTCGAACCTCACAGAGTAGACGCATAAAGATTCGTCTGCTGGTGCTGAAGGTTTAAACTCCCATCAGCTGCTGAAAGCAGAGCTGAGGCTGCTTTCTGTCAGAGTTGCTCCAAACTTTGGTTTCTATACATCAGAATAACAAATTCCTGGGTTTAGATTATCCAGAGCACAAACATCTGGCTTTCAAACACTTCTTCAATCAGGGAGGGAAGTGCATCATCCCCCCACGGGCGCCCGGGGGTCCTGTGTGTTTGACAGAGACTTTACATCATGCAGCAGAGCTTCAAGCTGTGCATTCTTCACTCTAAACATTAAAACTGCAGTGACTCAGACTGTGCACGTTTTTCTTTTTGAAAGTTTATGTCTTCTTCACGTAAACTTTCACGTCTTCTTCTCAGCCCACCCACCTGCTGGTTGGTGCAAATGTTCCCTGATGGAGATGTGCTTAAAAAAACCACATCAGATCATTGAACAGCCAAAAGTATGTGGACATCCTGTCTATGCTCCAGCTGTTCTCCTGCTCTGACGGCGTCTGCAGGGATTTCTTCCCACCAGCTTCACGTGTCTGACATCATTGAGTCCACTGATAATTTTCTTGGTTGCACTTTTACTTTGGAGGGCTGCTCAGGTATTGACCACCCAAGGATTAGTGACTCATTCTAGCCATTTTTCATTTTTATTCTTCTGTAAGAACATCACTGTTTGATTTACTACTGGTCCATCCCTTGGCTCTTACTTTGAAACTTCAGTCACTGCTTCCTGTTTCCCCACTGGCTCCCTTGGTGCTGTTCTGGTGCTCCTCAGCATCATTTCCTCTGGTAATTTCTCCTTCCACCTCCGCCATGTTGGCCTGCAGTTGGTGCTGCTCTGAAAGCGCTGTAGTTTAAGAATATAATCCACCCACTGTTATCATCTCCAATGCCCTGTACCAACACAGAGCAGAGCAGCTATCTGAACCCTACCCCAACAGAGGTCGATCATCTTGTTAATAATTTCACCTCCTCACTACGTACGACTCTGGATACTGTAGCTCCTGTGAAAACTAAGGTCTCTAATCAGAAGTACCTGACTCCGTGGTATAATTCTCAAACACGTAGCCTAAAGCAGATGACTCGTAAGCTGGAGAGGAAATGGCGTGTCACAAATTTAGAGGATCATCATTTAGCCTGGAGAAATAGTTTGCTGCTTTATAAGAAAGCCCTCCGCAAAGCCAGAACATCTTACTATTCATCACTGATTGAAGAAAATAAGAACAACCCCAGGTTTCTCTTCAGCTCTGTAGCCAGGCTGACAAACAGTCAGAGCTCTTTTGAGCCAACCATCCCTTTAACCTTAACTAGTAATGACTTCATGAACTTCTTCATAAATAACATTTTTATCATTAGAGAAAAAATGACCAGTAATCATCCCACAGATGTAATATTATCTACAGCTACTCTTAGTACCATTGATGTTAAGTTAGACTCTTTTTCTCTAATTGATCTTTCTGAGTTAACTTCAATAATTACTTCCTCCAAACCATCAACGTGTCTTTTAGACCCCATTCCTACAAAACTGCTCAAAGAAGTCCTGCCATTAATTAATGCTTCGATCTTAAATATGATCAACCTATCTCTAATAATCGGCTATGTACCACAGGCCTTCAAGCTGGCAAACATGTCACCTGAACACAGACTCTCAGATCTGATGAGCTGGATCATCAGAGCAGGAGAATCTTAAGGCTGAAGTGAGACAGTCGTCTCTGTTCAGACATGTGCTCTCAAGATGTGGATCTGTGGAGGTCGCTAATCTCCTCCAGGGTCAGTCCTAATTGCTGCTCGGTCTTTGCCTCTTCGTGCATCCTGGCAGCTGAAAACAAACAGTGATCATTAAATTGTGTTTGTGAATTTTTAACCATGCGTTGTTGTTGATGATGGTCGCTGTTAGACCCTCGCTTAACGATGTTAGTAGTGCTGGGAAACTCAGCCAAGTATTCCGAGCAGCCAGACTGCTTCCAGCTGGACAGGTAATCCCTGTCTGAGACCCGAAACAGTCCCGAGTCCACCTCTGCTCCTGGCGAGCGCGATGGCTGCTGGAGCCAGGAGGCGATTTAGGTTCAGTGTTGGTGGCAGGCTTCATGTTAGACATTAACTGACGGACATTTGAGCCTCATTATTTTCTTGTCTTCAGCTCTTTCTGCTCAGTGCATGTAATGTTACGCTCCATTTAGACGCTGGACCGCTCCCTGCAGAGGCATCGCAGGAGCAACAACAACAGCAGAGAAAGGGGGCAAGCCCAGTGACTGTGGTGCAGAGAAAGACTCCTAGCAGTGACACTCTGTGCAGCGATCTTCAGGATTGAAGCTCATATATGAATGAAAGATGGCCGAACTTCAGTGGTCACTTCACGTGGATAACCACCAATAATTCAGAGGATCAGTCACGTTTTCCCTCCTGTCACATTTCTACGACACACCCACAAACTCTGTCAGCATGAATGAACTGGTCTGTGATGACCTTTAACAGGTTGGTGAAATGAGACAAAGACTGACAGGGACAGACGCTCTGTCTTTCTGCTCTGAGGCCTCGCCATGCTCACCGTTCATCGTCCATCATCTCTTCCTTTTCTCTTCACCCCAGCAGAGACGTTAAAGAAGTCGCTGTGTGGTCACAGCAGAGGTGTGCGACTGTTTCAGCTGTGTGGTGTTTATTCTCTGTCTGGATGGAAGTGCAGGTTTAGCATCGGCCGCGTGCATTAGCCTGTGTTTGTTCACGGGAGCAGCTCCAGGTCCTCCTGACCGTTTCAGTGAAGCTCGTTCATGTTCTGCATCGTGAAAACGCTCCTGTCTGAGCTCCAGAGCAAGCGTGACGTCCAGTCTCACTTTACCTGCACGCATGTAGCTGTCGGGCCTCTCCTTTCTCCTTTTTCATTCATCGCTAAAAGACGGCTGATGAGTGTCTGATGTCCGTGACATCAGGAAACTCCACAGGAGTCACAAAGTCTTTGACCTCTATAGATTTGGAGCTATTAACGCTGTGTGAGATGCACATTTATGATGTGATTAATACAGAGCTGTTTTTGTCAGACGCCTCCTCCTCAGGACACGCAGGGACACGCTGACATCGCAGAGTCGGCTTTTGGAGGTTGGCATAAATCAAAAGTTCAGCCACTGCTCAGATCGATTTGCTCAGTCCAGGATTTCACTTTCAAGTACCAGGCTGAGCTTTTGCCCCATCACAGCAGTAACCCCGCTCATCCACAGGGATGCGAGGCTGATGCTTGGAGGTGTTTCCATTGGACGTCCAGAGGATGAGAACGGGCTCAGCAGCAACACCTGGAGAAACGAGCAGCACATTGAGTCAGACGGAGGCTGGAAAGAAGAGGTTGGGGTGGGCGTGGGTTCCAGAGCGTCCTGCAGACGCACAGCGACAGTGAGCAGGTTAAAGCAGATAAACAGTTCACTCGTATGTGGGGCGGACCATCGAAGAGGGGGGACTTGGCTGCTAGATTCAGGGTTTGAACTGAGCCGTCAGCTCATGTGGGCTGGCACGAGACCTCTGTGGTCAGATGGCATTTCTTAGTTTCAGCCTCTCCAGACAGCCGCGGCGAGAGGGGGGGCTCGCTCAACACGAGTCCAGTCTCAGCTCCTCTTTGACCTCCACAGCTGAGGCTTTGAATGCGGGATTGTTGTTCGGACACAGATTCATGTTAGAAACGCTCCAGCTTCATGCAGCTGTCCACGATGCAGCGTTCTCCTAAACGCTGCTCGGAGGGCACAAACTGTCCTCCAGCGCGCCTGCAGAGCGTCAGCTCTATAATGTCCTCATCAGCGAGGAGAGCCTCCTGCATGTGTGACACCAGTTTGAACTAGAAAGCATGAGGCCCTTCATTCTTTAACATCAAACATCTACGGTCCATAGAGCCAACAGGAAAGAGCCGCTCACGCTCCGAGTAAATACAGTTGGAGGTCCGTGTAACTAGAGCTGGACCTCGCTTCAATCAGCCTGTCACTGGAGCGCTGATGACCTCCACATGCCTCGCATTAGAATAACCCTCCCCCAAATCCGCCTCCACTCACAGGGCCAAGAGCATTTGGCCCGTGATTAAACACAGCTCTGAAATACGCTCGTGGGCGAACACATGTTCATACATGTAGACGGAGAGAGGGAGGCGTGAGCGTCCAATAAATGAAGCCCACACAGATCCAGAGCTGCTTTTGCTGCCTGGAGGACGAAGCAGATTTATCTGCAGCACCTTGGAAAAGAATCGAGACGAGTTTGAAATCTTTATTAGCTGCAGTCAGCTGGTGAAATTCACTGGAAGTGTGTGGCAGCAGGAGACTGGAGGAAACCATGACTCAGGACAGATCACTAACATATTAAACTCTTTATTCATCGGGAACTAAAAGCCAGTAAAACCTTCTGGTTTGTAGTAGCCACGCCCAAATCCTCACTCGAGCACCATCCAGGACGCACGTTAGTCAGATACGTTATTTTGGTTTCACGGCTCACCTGCACGTCGTGCACGATTGTGTCGCCGTGTGAACAATTCGTCCAAGACGATGGTCCTCTCTCAGTAAACAACGTTCTTCGTTCTCACTGCTGTTCGTGAATCATGCGAGGACGTGCACGCCGCCCACGCCTCTGATAGAGATCTAACAGGTCCGTCCCTGCTGGGACAGGCAGGAGAAGATGGACGGCTGTGCAGCGGTAACAGCAAACACCCGAAGCTAACGAGGCTCATTAATCCCACAACTCTGATTAAAGTGCATCAGAGCGGCTCACCTGTGTGTGGATGACCGTCCTCTCGTCGCCTCGGTGAACCCAGCCCGTTCTGCTTTGGAGAACCTCTCGGGCTCCTCCAGATGTGATGACCTTCTGGCGTGGACCTCGGTCTTCAGGTCAGCCCACAGTCAGACCGGACAGTAGCGCTCGCTTTGGTCTTCTGGAGGTCGTTCGTTGCAGTATCACAGTGTAATCCTGCCACTGCTTCCCTGTGGGACATGAACCTTTCTCCGGGTCGTCCTCGGCACACTGCAGTCTGACTTGAAGGTGTCTCTTCTGCAGAAGTTTTTGGCGTCCGTTCCTCTGCAGGGTTCTAGCGATCGTCTCCTTTGAGACTAAGATTCTCATCTGGGCTGACCCGTTCGCTCGCTTCTTCTCGGCTCTTTAGACTAATCGATTTTTCATCGTCATACATCCACCTCCTGCTGTGTGAGCATCACCAGATCTTTGTCTCAACGCCGGATCTGATTTCTTTTGTTTTTGTCCTGATGTTCTCTCAGTGACAGCTCCAACCTGTTTCGTACTGTGCCTCAGTTTGAACTTTGTTCACAGCAGTGCTTCGTGCTGTGAGTCACTTAATAAAACTGATCCTGGTGATTTTATAATTCTGTGCAAATAGAAAAAGTTTGTTTGAAATGCTTTGCAGAAAAAAAGCACAAATGCAAACAACGTGTTGACAGCTTCTTAAACTGTTGACATGTAGATTCTGTCATCTGTGCTTTATGGTCTGGTTTGCATGTAAAATTTCTGAATGTGTTTGGTTAGCATGTGGCTAAATGCATGCTAACCATGACCCAAACCTGCAACACCAGTCCGCTCCTCTCATCGTTCACTCCTCAGTGTTTGTCCTGCTCTTCTAATGATGGTAACTGAACACGGACAGATTAAATACTGATGTTGTTTTGTTGTGAGGTGATCTGAGCAGGAGTTCAGGGAGGACAGAGTTTGAAATGAGGAAGTAAACAGAGAGCAGAGACTTTATGGAGGCGGGCGTGAGACAAGAAAGTAGAGAGGCAGTAAAAACCAGCAGGGAGCTCCTCTGCATCTGAAGCACCATCGTCCAGAGAACATTTAAAATATTCTCTCATTCATCCGGCCTGTGATGTGGCCAGACACTGTCTGCTGCCTACAGATCTCAGGAAATGGCACCGTGAGGCCGTGAGGAGAGCCAGATGATGCTCTGAAGTCTTCTGGCTGCAAACACCAGAAAGAGTCTGACTCATCTGGCTGCTGAGGCTGTGGAGCTGCACGTGGAGATATCGCGTTTGGCCCAACGACAGCAGAAACCAGCCGAGGATGTCTGAGGGTTTAGCCTGTTTTACACACACTGTATATAAAAGATGGACATAGCCACTGGTTGGTGTGGTGCTGACGGTGGATACGAGTAAGTGAAGGACACAGAAGCATTTCATTAACCTTAGAGCGTACCCCTCGATCATCTCGCTCGTCCTTTCTGCTCTAATGGGATTCGTTTCCAGAATTATCCTCATGGTTTTAATTACATCTGACCTGAAACCAGCGACTGAGACCTCATAGTTCCCTGAGCTGTCACACCAGAAACACTTCAATACAGGAGTCGCCCCCTGCTGGACATTAGAAAGAACCCAGCTTTAACCCGCTAACAGGCTTCCCGCCTGGATGCTACGGATGCTGCTCCATCTAGATTCACAAAATGCTTTTGACTAAATTACAATTTCCTGATTCCTGCTGGCTCCTCCCCTGCCGTCTCCACGGCAACGCTGATGTTATTCAAACTGAGCGTCACATCTTATTTCCTGTCAGTGCGCTCACACACGCCGAGTTTTAATAGTTTCCCCGTGTCTGACACTGGTTTACAGACGTCGCACAGACGTGATTGGTGACCTCGTAGCTGTCGCTCGATGATTTGTAGCTTTTATTGCGGTGCTGCGGTTCTGGTTTCACAGCACCCCGAGGAGATGAGTTCATGGCTGCGAGCAGGAATGTGTCGTTTCAATAATTATACTGAAACTTTCAACATCAGTGGGCGAGACACGCTGAGCGAACTATTTCAGCTTGATTAAAAACTGACCAATCAGGACGCTCCATCATCATCATTATGAGCTACATCTCACGTCTCAGCTCAGAAGCGGGGCTGGAAGTGATTTACTTTACTGGATGCAGGAATTTTTGGATGGCTTCTTTACTGTTACAAGATTGGGAAACATCAGATGATTCCTGTCATATCTTGACATGCAAATCCATATTTCCTGTGTGTGTGTGGAGGGAGGGTTCATCCTCGGCTGCAGATGCAGACTGTGGACCGTTCTCCTGATGCATGCTAGTTTTTATTTTCATGCCTTACGAACACTGTGTGCATTAATAAACAACATGTCGTCCATTCATGTTCATTCATGAACAATTTATTAGACGAATCCTTCAAACCTTTATTTAAAAAATTAAAGTTACACATAATTGTCCAATAATTTAACCTGGACGATTGTAAGTATCTTAACTGGGGCTGAAATATCCCATAATTATCATAAATATTGTTCCTCCCCTCGTGTCTCTGCTGTGTTTCTGTCTCTGTTATATAACGAAATCCTGTTTTGGCACAAAAAGCTTCCGCAAACATCTACTCAGCCTCACGTTCCTCGTGGAGCAGATGTTTGGAGCAGCTCCCGCTGTGATGGAGCTGCTTCCAGATGTGAAACAGACTCTGTTTCTGTCGCAGGTACAGAGAAACCCGATCCAGCATGGAGTGGAGGCGGGCTGCTCTGGTCGGCCTCATCATGGCGGCGTGTTTCTGCAGCAGCGGCGCTCAGACAACAGGTGGGTGTGATTATGCAGCTTATGGCTCCACTTCCTGCGTCCTGGTGAAAGTATGACATCAGTGGAAGCTGTTTATACCATCCATACACTGACACACACACACACACACACACACAGGTAAGTTTTGAAGTTCACACACGGAGCACTAACCCTGCACAGGAATGTGTTTGCAGCTGAGCACGTGCACACGCACAATTAACAAGCTCACAAACGCACAAACACAAAGCTTCGACGGGTGTCTGGCTGCATAAAACATTTTCCTTCTTAGGTCTCAGGCTCCAGATTAAAACTTCCTCCACTGATCCTGTCGTTCCAGCATCGCTGCCACACAGAAACATTTAGTATCTGTTTAACCACAAATTACTTCTCCAACATTATGTAGAGCTGGACGTTTAGGTGCAGTCCATGGTCACTGTCAGTAATTAAACTAATACATAAGTTATCCCTGAAAAATGTAGCATTAACTTGTGGATGATGACTGGAAATAAAAAAGCAGATTGAAGTTAGCAGCGTGTAGCCAGGAAATGTGATTCGTCAGCAGTGCTGAGACGTCTGCAAAAGGGATGAAGTCCACTAGAAGACAGAATACATGTGTGTGAATGAGAGGGGGGCAGGTGAACATGCAGGAGCAGAAATGGTGAAGGTTTAACATCCACAGGACAGAGTGCAGGCAGGGTGGAGCGGGTGGAGGCAAATGTGACTGAAGGATAGCAGCAAGAGTGAAAGGGAAGGTTCAAGGATGGAGGTGAGACTTGGGACAGTGGAGCTGAGCTGAAGGTGTTCAGTGAGCAGGATGGAGGGAGGGTGGAGAATGAAGATGCAGCTGCAGGCAGGAGAAGAGGAAGACGCTGGGATAGGTTGAGGTGGGTGCAGATGATCCACCGTGAGCAGCAGAGAGAAGGAAGGCCCGGTGCGTGGCTCTGATTGGCTCCTCGGGGTGTGTCCCCTTCTTCTCCACACGCCCGTTTTACCATAATCAAGCTGCTGATGAGGGAGCAGTTTTCTGGGTTTGAAAAGTTGTCCAGCAGCTGTACTTTAAAAAGGACCTCTGTAAAAATAGATCTGACTCGCTCTTATTCACCAACAGTATCTATTAAAAATGGGTGAACCTGACCTGTAGTGCTGTCATTGGGCCTTTGCTGTATTACAACTGGAGCACGCTCACGTTGAACGTGTTCAAGGTGTTTCTGAGACGGCCCCGAATTATTAGGGTTAGTGTGGAAATGTTTTTGCAACCAGGCACATGAATGAGATGCGAGGGTTAAAGGTCGGGGTTTCGTTAGCAGTCAGGTCACTGCTAACGAAAGCAAAGCTTTCTGAAGGCAATGAACACCAGCTGTAAGCCACACGCCGCTTTTTCTCATTTTCCTCACGCTTTTCCACCCTGAAGGTGAGTGCTGTCAGCAAGCATCCCTGCTCCAGTCCAGAGGCTTTTCACGAGCCGGCGGCAACATGCCCATTTTTCTTTTCCAGCAGTCACATGGCACAGCCCACCTCTGTTGTCTATAAGCCACGCTGACACCTCACGCTGCCAAACGTCCTCAGCTACTGAGAGATTTCCTTTTAGCGTCCAGCAGTTCCTCTCCGTGACTTAAAGACCTTTCCTCTTAGTCTGTACCGAAGAGGCCGTGGCAGACATCGTCTTCCTGGTCGATGGCTCGTGGAGCATCGGCGCTGAGAACTTCGAGCAGATCCGCCAGTTTCTGTTCACGCTGCTCGATAGCTTTGATGTCAGCCCTGATCACGTCCGCATCGGCCTTGTCCAGTACAGTGACAGTCCACTCACAGAGTTTCTGCTCAACACCTTTGAGAACAAGGACGACATCCTCAA
Source organism: Mchenga conophoros (assembly GCF_057382185.1). Lineage (NCBI taxonomy): Eukaryota > Metazoa > Chordata > Actinopteri > Cichliformes > Cichlidae > Mchenga > Mchenga conophoros. Next base: position 38,482,533 of record NC_140536.1, read on the forward strand.
CAACATCATCAAACTGCCTTACAGGGGGGGCGGCACCATGACCGGTAAAGGCTTGGAATTCATGTCGAACGAACACTTTGTGGGGAAAGCTGGAAGCCGAGCTGCGCAGAAAGTGCCGCAAATTGCTGTGGTGATCACTGATGGCAAATCCCAAGACGATGTAGAGTCTCATGCTAAGAACCTGAGGAGAAGAGGGATTGTTTTGTATGCAATTGGTATCAAAGATGCAGATGCAAGCCAGCTGAGGGAGATTGCAAATGACGATCAGCATGTTTACAGTGTGTCAGATTTTGCAGCGCTGCAGGGAATTTCTCAGAACATCATCCAGACGCTATGCACAACTGTAGAAGAAGCCAAACGACAACTCCTGCAACTGTCTCCAGGTAAACCCCAAAAGCTTGATTCTGTTCATCTGGACATGGTGTTTTCAGAACGTTTGGTCACTCATCCAGGTGACTTTATCGGTCTCAGCTGACTGCAGGTTTGAAACCAGCCCGCTGACTAACAATGGGCTCATGAACTAACAGGTTCATCATCATAAACATGCAAACTGTCGTCTCAAGGTAAAATAAGTCTGAGTAGAAAAGTGTTATATAAGAACCAGTCCATTGACCATTTATTAAATATAAAACCGGGAAAGCCCCGCCCAAAGTTTTTATCTTTCTCGAGAAATGTAGGTTTCACTGACTTTCCTCTCGTGTTCCTGACTTTCTTCTTCTTCTTTTCCAGAATGTGCCAGAGCCACCGTGGCAGACATCGTCTTCCTGGTTGACAGCTCAAGTAGCATTGGCGTTGATAACTTTGAGGAAATTAGGCAGTTTCTCCGAAGTTTCATTTTAGGCCTTGACATCGGCCCTGACAAAATTCGGATTGGCTTGGCTCAGTATAGCGACGAGACCTACCAGGAGTTTCTGCTGAAAGATCACATGGACAAGGATTCTCTGCTGGCCGAAGTCGATCAGTTTCCATATCGAACAGGAGGCACAGAAACAGGAAAGGCCATTGACTTCCTCCAGTCAGCGTACTTCACTCAGGAGGCAGGGAGCCGGGCGAGCCAGCGAGTTCCTCAGTTTGCTGTAGTCATCACAGACGGGGACTCCACGGATGACGTAGTCGAGCCCGCCAAGCGCCTGCGCGATCAAGGAGTTATCATATTTGCCATTGGGGTGGGAGATGTTAACCAGCAGCAGCTCGAGTCTATCGTAAACCTACCTGCACACCACTTCCTTTACACTATCGATAGCTACCAGGCTCTACAGCGGCTAACAGACAGTCTGCTGAAAACTGTATGCATCTCCGTGGAGAGTCGGAGTCAAGGTGAGACAAAGAAAACGTCCTTACAGAATTGTTTATTATAAGAGAAGGAAATGAATACCTGAATGCTGCTTAGTTCTATTTTCACTGGTCAGGGATTTAAAATGTAACTGCGTCAGAGGATTTCTGCTCAGTTTGCATTGATAGCAATCGGGAACGTATCGGCTGATCATTTAGAGATGTTAGTCGAGTTACCCGCAAGCTGCAGCAGAACCCCTGAAGGCTTTTCTCATCCACCACTCAATGTGTATGAAACAGATACGTTCTTTGCTTTAAAGCGAATAGAAAGAAAACCCCCGACAGTCAAAGACAACATGTTTTCAGTGTAACAAATGCCACCCCTCGTTCAAACGTGGACTCTAACGTTAGATTTTCTGACATTCTTAATTCAGTCTTTATTATTTATTATAATTGAAGAAATTAGGTTGCTTTACTTACACTTCCTTATTTTTAATGACATTATGACCAGTTTTTCTTTTTTTTTAACTGGTTAACCATCACTGCTGACTATAACTTCTTTAGGTAAACTTAACGGACCATTGTCCAGCCTTGCTGGAGCCCATTGCAGCATAACTAAGGGAGGATTCAGGGTCACCTGGTCCAGCCCTAACTATATGCTTTAGCAAAAAGGAAAGTTTGAAGCCTAATCTTGAAAGTAGAGATAGTGTCTGTCTCCTGAATCCAAACTGGAAGCTGGTTCCACAGAAGAGGGGCCTGAAAACTGAAGGCTCTGTCTCCCATTCTACTTTTAAATACTCTAGGAACAACAAGTAGGCCTGCAGAGCGAGAGCGAAGTGCTCTAATAGGGTGATATGGTACTACAAGGTCATTAAGATAAGATGGGGCCTGATTATTTAAGACCTTGTATGTGAGGAGCAGGATTTTGAATCCTGGATTTAACAGGAAGCCAAAACAGGAGAAATCTGCTCTCTCTTTCTAGTCCCTGTCAGTATATTATAGCACCTAAGTTAGTACCCTAATATGGAGAATATGATCCGTCGTTCTGTGTCCTCTCTGAGTGGTTTTGGAAAAAACACAAAAAAGGAAATTAGAAGCAACAAATGGATCACTCTGAGACAGCGTGTGTCCAATTTTAAAAATATTGTGCAGATGAAAGAGAATCGTGCCATCCAGGGCAGGGTTGTGGTTACAAACTGAAATTAAAACAACAACAATTCCAAACCTTTGTCTTTTAGACCTGCAGGTAGTTTAATTTCATATAGATGGAAATGCATATAATAATAGTGAAGGACTGTTTTCTTCTTAATTTACAGCGTTGGCAGAAAAGTTTGCAGACATTTTCTTCCTGGTGGACAGTGGCATCAGTCAAGCAGATTTCCAGCAGGTCAGAACCATCCTGGTCCGACTGGTCAATCAACTCAACATTGGAGCTTCTGGCAACCGTCTCGGACTGGCCCAGTACAGTACGGTTACCAAAGTGGAGTTTCTCCTTAATGCTTTCCAAACCAAAGAGGCGGCGCTCACTGGTGTAAGGTCCTTCCGCCAGAGCCGACTTAAGCCCAATCAGCCACGCAACCTGGGCAGTGCACTGGAGTACGCCAGCTCTAATTTCTTCACGAATGAATCAGGAAGTCGGGCATCCCAAGGCTTCCGACAGTTTCTGGTTGTTCTAAGTGGAAAAGACTCAGATGATCCAGTTTTTAAGCAGACACGTCTGATCAAATCACTAGGCGTAACTATCGTGGGAGTGAGCTTCGGTGCATCAATGGACGAAATGCGTGTAATAGCCACGGCGCCGTACGTGTACGAGTCTACCTTCAATGCAGTGCCCACGCTAAAGACCATTTTTGAAAGAGAGGAAGAGGAGATCACTCTCACTCACGGTGAAAAGTCTTTACTTTCATTATTGTTGTCATCAGTCATAAAATCAACTCCTGTGCATGTTTGAAAAAGGTTATTCACAAAGGAACAGTCACGTAAATTACCTGTTTTATTACCTTTAATCTTGATGATAAACTTATCCTGCTGGAAACGCCAGCATGCTGTGGCGAGAACATCTGAGATGTCTTCATGCTTCCATATTTTCACCCCAGGACATCAAATATTTTAACATTTATTTTTACTTTCACGTTTTCAGTCTGTTAGATGCAGATTGACCTTCCCTGCAGAGAAATCACAGCCTTCTAGTCAGATGAAGTCTGTTGTTGTGAGAAAGTCACAGTTTTATCATATGCTAGCTTTAGACAGTGCAAACACAAGGTGACGGTTTGTGTTAAATGTACCACTTCACAACATAGATGTGTTTATTAGTTGCATTTAAATGTGACAGTCATTCATGAGTGGAAAGCCAGCCTGTATGGGTGGTAAGAGACAACTGTTGCTAGCTTCACGGGCAGTAGAACCGACATCATTGAGATATATTTAACCGAAACTGTGTTACACTTCAACATCGTCAAAACGCTTGAAATGCTAGTGTCACTTCTCAATTCAATTCAATTTTATTCATATAGCGCCAAATCACAACAAAAGTCGCCTCAAGGCGCTTCATAGATACAGAGAAAAACCCAACAATCATATGACCCCCTATGAGCAGCACTTTGGCGACAGTGGGAAGGAAAAACTCCCTTTTAACAGGAAGAAACCTCCTGCAGAACTAGGCTCAGGGAGGGGCGGGGCCATCTGCTGTGATTGGTTGGGGTGAGAGAAGGAAGACAGGACAGGATTCTCAGCATGTAGTGGGTGTCCCACTGTGACTGCCTACATGAGTTATTAAAACAAATAACATGGATCTGTTCGTTCTAATGATCCTCGACAGTATATGTGGACTAATTCTTTAGTTTGATTGCGGAATATGAGGGCAATACAGAAACAGGCACCCTGGATGGGAAACCTTTATTAGCTGTCACGTACCTGGAATTCTGTGCCAAAGAAACAACATCCAACCAAATGACCTACTAGCAACACATATTTAACCCTAATTCCAAAAAGTGTGATGCTGTGTACTGAGATGTGAGGTTGTATTCTGCTGTTATTCCCATTTTGTACAGCATCCCAACCTTTGTGGAACTGGGGTGAAGCTGCACATTAACAAAAAGTAAAAAGAATTAGTGTGGCGTCATCGTCACATCCTGAATCAGAATGCTTGAGTGATAACGAGATTATGATTCCCTTTACAGACTGCAAAGCAGCCAAACTGGCGGACTTCGTCTTCATCGTGGACGAGTCGGGAAGCATCGGCTCTGAGAACTTCGACCTGGTGCGCTCTTTCCTGCTGTCCATTGTCAGCGGCTTTGACGTCGGTGACAAGAGAGTTCGGGTGGGTATCGTTACGTACAGCGACCAAGCCACAGCACTGGTCTACCTCAACAACTTTAATGAAACGGACAGTTTGCTGAATTTCATCAAAATCCTGCCTTATCGCGGAGGTGGTACAAACACCGGAGCTGCCCTCGACTTCACTCGCAAAAATATTTTCACGGAGGACGCTGGAAGCAGGAAAGATAAGGGCGTTCAGCAGGTGGCGGTCGTGATCACAGACGGCGAATCGCAGGATAACGTCACCGAGGCGGCAGCTGCTCTCCGCCGCGCTGGCGTCACCGTTTACGCTGTAGGAGTCCAAAATGCCAACGAGGCTGAACTGAACCAGATAGCGTCCTACCCCCCCAACAAGCACGTGTTCATAGTGGACACTTTTGACAAGCTGAAAGGTCTGAAGAAGAACCTGCAGAAGACTCTTTGCTATAACATCATTCACCAGGCGGTCTCAGTCAGCACAAGAAGAGCTGGCATCAAAGAAGGTGTGGACCAGCATGTTCTTACACTTTCATGACTTAACTTGAACATCATGACTTCTTTAACAAATTTAAAGTTGCAAAACTCAGAATGTTTGCTTTTCCTTTCCAGGCTGCGTGCAGACCGATGAAGCAGACATGTTCTTCCTGATCGACCACTCGGGAAGCATTCACCCCACTGACTTCTATGACATGAAGAAGTTCATCATTGAGTTTATTAATACCTTCCGTATCGGGCCTCAGCATATCCGAATGGGCGTTGCCAAATACGCAGATTCGCCAAACCTGGAATTTGATCTGACCGATTACACAGATGCATCCACGCTGGAGAAAGCTGTGGAGGAAATTAGACAAGTAGGCGGCGGCACACAGACGGGGCAGGCCCTGGAATTCATGAGTCCACACTTTGAGAGAGCTGTGGTCACTCGTGGTCACAAAGTCCCCGAGTTCCTGGTGGTCATCACGGATGGAAAATCTCAGGATAAGGTCAAGGTTCCAGCAGAGCGACTGAGGAAGCAGGGTGTCATTGTCTACACCATTGGGGTGAAAGACGCCGACGTGCCTGAGCTGGAAGAGATTTCCGGTGACCCCAAGAGGACTTTCTTTGTCAATAATTTCGATGCCTTAAAGTCGATCAAAGATGAAATCATCACAGATATCTGTTCTACAGACGGTGAGGGGAAATGAACCACACTCATGTTACAAATGCATGTCTAGAGGTTACAAGCAGCACATACTGCAGCTGCATTTTATTAATTTTCAGTGTTTAAGTCATTGTATATCTCATTGGGTTTAAGTTTAATGAAAAGAGCCGTATAAAACTGCCGTATTCAGCCTTAAACCAGTAGTTAAGAGTAGAATGAAACTGAAATAAGCAAAGTGAAAGGAGAACAGATTTTACTGATGACATAAATCGTTGGATATCAGGGAGTTCGTCACCTTAACAGAAATGAGTTTTTACACTGAGAAAGACACTGTTTTAAGTGTTAGCATAAAATACTGAATTAATATGCATGAAATTGTCGTACTTATCAAATGCCACCAGAGGAATAAGATAAAAGTGAGCAAATATTAGCCAAAATGTATCTATACATAGAGACAGATATATAGATATAATATGCTGCACATGGTCATAGAAGGCTGGAGAGGACAAGAGCCGTTCAACACAGGACACCTTTGTTTCTTGAAACAGGGTAATTATTATTTAACATACAAGCAGCGATGCTAACATGGATGTGCTACTCTGCCTACAGTTTGTAAAGATATACCAGGCGACCTCGTCTTCTTGATTGACAGCTCTGGAAGCATCTATGCCGAAGACTACACAAAAATGAAAGAGTTCATGAAATCGGTCATTAGGAAGTCCATCATTGGGAAGAATGAGGTGCACGTAGGCGTCATGCAGTTCAGCACTGTCCAAAGCCTCGAGTTCCCACTCAACGTCCACTACAGCAAAGAAGAAATGTCGACAGCCATCGATAGCATGAAGCAGATGGGTGGAGGCACGTACACGGGCAAAGCCATAAGAGAAGTATCTCAGTATTTTGATGCAGCCAGAGGAGGACGGCCCAGCCTGAGGCAGAGGCTAGTGGTCATAACAGATGGCGAGGCTCAAGATGCAGTTAAACGCCCCGCTGAAGATCTGAGGGCCAAAGGAGTGGTGGTCTACGCCATTGGAGTGGTGGACGCCAACACCACCCAGCTGCTCGAGATCAGTGGATCCCAAGATAGGATGTATGCTGAGAGGGACTTTGATGCTTTGAGGGACTTGGAGAGTCAAGTGGCTTTGGAGCTCTGTGATCCGGAGAGAGGTGAGAGGAGACTGGGACCAACCCGAAACGTGAACTATATCCTTGTTTTTGTAAATATAAAAATCTTTACAGTTTGCAGTCTAGTGCCAGGCAGAAGGGATGAGATCATTCAAGTCTGAGGCTTCTTACTTTAACAGGTTAATTCAGTAGTCTGCCAGTTAATGGGCTCCTTGCTGTAATGAGAAGGATCCTGTTCTGTAATATGTGTTTGTGTAAAGACAGGAAAGATTTTGTCATTCGTCCACTCATCTTTCCAAGGAGGAAAGGACTCCTCTTTGAATACATACTTGTTGAGTCCCACATTAAAAGGGTCCTCTGTTTTTCCGACCTGTGTAACATGAGAACTACAGTATTATAATGAGGTCAATGTGGTGGTTAGGAATGAATTCAATTTTATTCATACAGCGCCAAATCACAACATCAGTCGGCTCACGGTGCTTTATATTTTAAGGTAGACCCTACAATAATACATACAGAGAAAACCCCAACAATCATATGACCCCCTATGAGCAGCACTTGGTGACAGTGGGAAGGAAAAACTCCCTTTTAACAGGAAGAAACCTCCGGCAGAACCAGGCTCAGGGAGGGGCGGGGCCATCTGCTGTGATTGGTTGGGGTGAGAGAAGGAAGACGGGATAAAGACATGCTGTGGAAGAGAGACAGGGATGATTTTAGCAGCATTATAGATTAGCGGGGAACTTCTGGAGCAGATCCGGGACTTTCTGTTTGGGTGTTTGCAGCTTTCTTTCAGTGGCTCCAGTTTCTTCCACCATTAAAACCTATTGTGGTACATCAACCCTACATGATAAAGAGATCCTCGTCGCCTTCACTTTAATATTTTAACCTTCTAGGACTTGACGTCCGCATATGTGGACATCACATTTTGGGTTTTCTAGACCACAATACTTAATATTTTTCTACAAGGGCCTAATATCCACTTACGAGGACATTACACTGCTCTATAAAAATTAAAAACGAATATCATTCTTCTCAGAAACAAAAAAATAGGTAAAAAGAAAATGTTTTTTACATTCATCAGGTCTTAATCAGCCCAAATAGCAAAGAGAAATTAAAAATGCATGCCATGAAAGGGTTTGGGTCTTAGGAGGTTTTAAAGAGCTGTTCCTTGACGTTCCTGCTCCCATTCCCTCTGACCAAACATTTGTGCTTTTTACCACCAGAATGCAAGAAGACAGAAAGAGCTGACATCATTTTCTTGGTGGACGGCTCCACAAGCATAACCCTGGAAAAGTTTCGAAGCATGCAGAAGTTCATGCAGTCAATGGTGAACCAAACCACAGTTGGCAAAGACCTGACCCGCTTCGGTGTCATCCTCTACGCGAATGAACCCAAGTCTATTTTCACTCTCAATCAGTTCAGCTCCAAGCAGGAGGTTTCCCAGGCCATAATGGCTCTCAAATCCCCGTATGGAGACACGTACACTGGCAAAGCTTTGAAATATGCTCTACAGTTCTTTGATGCTAACTATGGTGGACGGGCAGAGCTGCAGGTGCCTCAGATCCTCATGGTAATTACCGATGGCGATGCTACTGACCCACACAGTCTGAATGAACCATCTGCGGCTCTGAGAAACAAAGGGGTCACTGTCTTCAGTATTGGAGTAGAAGGAGCCAACAAGAAACAGCTGGAGGTCATGGCTGGTCAAGATAAAGCCAGAGTTTTTTACGTGGATAACTTTGACGCCCTGGAAAAACTCTACAAAAACATCACGGAAGTCCTGTGCAACTCCACCAAACCAGGTAAGCAACTAAACGTCTAATTACATCAGGCAAAAGAAAATGGATTTGCAAGGATACAATAAATGATTATACTAACAGCACATTTCTGAATTTCAGACTTGACGTAAATAATCCTCAAATTGATTGAGAAGAAGCGTTTTAAAACACGATTCTTCCCACATCATTGTAAGAAAAGCAAGCAGGAAGATTTTATGTTGGCAACAGTAACTTCAGAAGTTTTCTGGGTTTTTACACTCATTAGCTCAGATATTTCTACAGTCAGTACAGCATACTGGATGTCTTTAAACACCAACATGACACTGATAAATCTATGATTAGCAAAGGCTCACAAACATCTGACCGAAGTTTGGAAAACAAAGTGGATCACTTTATAGCTTTATAGCACTTGTTTCCACAGCCTGTATGGGAGCATCCCACAGATGCTAATTAGTGCATAATAAAGTCCCCAAATTTCACTCAGCACAACTGGAGCTCAGATTTCTTGATAAGTCTGTTAGTACTATTAACCTAACAGCAGCCATATTATTGGTTGGTACACTGTTGCATTAAAAATGCTTCAGTTCAAAGAATTAGCTG
>NC_140536.1:38499245-38504245 GCF_057382185.1 Mchenga conophoros
TGGTCGTCGATGCCAACGGCTGCCTCTGCAGAGACTCTGGTGTCCAGCTCAAATTCAAATGTTATTTGTCACATGCACAGTCATACACAGTCCGATATGCAGTGAAATGCTGAACTGTTGGGCTGCAGCTGGTGTTGGTGGTCCAGGTCCGGCAGCACTGGGAGAGCTGGTTCCTGAGCTCAGGACTACCAGCTGCAGTCCATCCACAGAGACAGCTGCTGACTGCTCTCATATGTCAGCACTGAGTCAGGGTAGTTTCACTCTCCGCTCGGCTGCCATCACAAACATCATTTATCTGAGGCAGATCCCTCTTTTTCCAAAGTCTTCCTTTGTTCCCCGGCAGCTGCAAACATCCTGATAACGCTGCAGCGCAGATGAAGTCGGCAAGCTCTCACACAGACGTCACAGCTCTCTGAAACGGCCCTCGGCCATTCAAAGCTCAGAGGCAGTGAACACGGAGAGTACAACACCCGGCATGTCGGCGCGCTGCTTTTCCTGCCTCGACGGTCAACTTTCATTTTCATCATGCATCAAATGTTGATCATATTACCGCCACCATAAAAAATTATTAGTAAACAGCCCGAAGAGTCAGTGACAATCAGAGATGGGCAGTAACGCGTTACTGTAATCTGATTACTTTTTTCAAGTAACGAGTAAAGTAAGGGATTACTATTGCAAAAATGGTAATTAGATTACCGTTACTTTCCCGTAGGAACGCTGCGTTACTGCGTTACTAAAACCGTGATTTTTTTTGCGAGAATGTCTCACGACAGTGACGTAAGCGAGTGCGACGTTAGTGACAACAGCTGTGTGCAGATCAACAATGGATCACATATCGATTGTGGGAGAGAGTATGAGCGTGCAGCGTTTAAAGCGTGGAAGCACTGACCTTACTTTGAGTTTGATTCCATAAAAAGTGACAAAAACATTAGTGTCCGCTGTGCGTGGGAAGAAAACTTCTTTTTACAGCGAAAAAACCCCTAAACTTCCAACAAGCACCGAGTAGCTACGACGTAATGGGAAACTCACAGAGAAACTCACGGATTCTTCCACTGACCGCGGCACACCTGCACCAGGGTAAACCTCCGCCTGCCCCACTCCTGCTTTACAGGTGAAAATAGAGCAACAGGACCGCTGAGTCTTTGACTTTATTTATTTTCTGCTGTGTTTTACTTGCATGTATTTGAAAGACTGAGTGTAAACACACAAAATATTTTATTTTATGAGCTGGAATGTGCAGAAAATAGGTTTAAATGTTAAACTAATTTCTTCCAGTCAGAGAATGTTGCATGTAATTAAATGTTTGCTTGATGCATAAAGTTAAAAGATTAAAACTGATAAAACAAGTTTTAAAAAGAGACTTTTCCATTTGATTACATTTTATATGATGGATTATGTAGAAAAAGTAGAATTGGGCTGAAAGATCTATTTATCACCTCTTCAGGTTGTAAATCGTGTTTTTAAAAAGTAACTAAGTAACCAGTAAAGTAACAGGATTACTTTTTTGGGGAAGTAATCAGTAATTAGTTACTGATTACTTTTTTCAAGTAACTTGACCAACACTGGTGACAATGATCCAAAGGTTCAGATTTGACTCACTGATGGAGAGACACCGATGAGTTTCTGTCCTCATCGTGGAGGAAACGAGCGGGCGTCTCAGGAAGGGAGCTGATTGGGGGGGTTTCCATGCTTAATGGAATTCCTGTGTTTCTGTGTCGGCAGGGAGTGACGGGACGGGATGGAGCCCGAGGAGAGAGAGGACACCTCGGCAACCCGGTAAAAGAAAACAAAAACTATATAATGTTATTTTAACATCGATACTTTATACTGCAATTTTCAAATGAATTCTGAATTTCACTGAGTCAGAGAAGGGAACCAAGAATGAGGCAGCGGTTTGGTTTGCACCGTTGGAGGTTGTTTGGACAAAAACACAGGCACATTTAAAATTGACTCACAGGGATAAAGGTGGGAGAAAAAGTGTGAACTAAAAGGTATTTTACATGATTGGATGGCAAATTTCAAATACTGCACACTTCAAATGTTTGTTCACGTAACGACCGACCTCCTTAAAGAAACCGTCAGAGCCGAACACGAGAACCTCGGGACTGAGCTGGAGGAAAGGAGAGAGCAGATAGCAGCTAGCCCACGGCTAACACGTGTGATGCAAACAGACCCGGACTGAGCCCTGAGGGATGCCTTAGCACGAGGACGTACAGATGTTAGCATCAGTTCTGAAACATCTGTCAGTTTAAGATGAGAGGCTCCTGAGAGCAGCCAGATCAGTTAGTGAGAGTGTGACAATCAAAGGGGTCAAAGGTTGCTGAGCTACAACCACCTGTATCATGTCGTTAGTGAGTTTCAGTAAAGCCGTCTCGGTGTCTTTACAAATGAGGCTGTAATGATCCGTCTGTGAAGGTTCTCGGTCATCGTAGTCAAAGGAGCTTGCAAAGAAAAGCGTCTGGACTTCTTTGAGTTGCTTGAAGACGTTTCACCTCTCATCCGAGAAGCTTCTTCAGTTCTAAGGTCAAATGGTGGAGAGTCCCAGATATAAACCTAGTGGGAGTTTCCCCCCACAGAGGGACAAAAGGACCCCTGATGATCCTCTAATCACCTGAGCCAAGGTGTGAAACTGGGTGTGGGTCCCAATCAGCCAGAGTTTCGGGTGTGTTCATTGTGAAACCTGGCCCCACCTTATCATGTGATTTCCTGAGGTCAGATGGTCCAGGATGTGAGTGGGTGTTAAGGCGTCTGGGAAGGATCTCAAAACTGGATTATAGATGGCAGAGAGTTGGTGTCGTAAACCCCGCCTCTGTTCAAAGATGGTCGCTCACAGTGGACATAGATGCTTCTTTCACTCCTCTTTCAAACCATCTGTCCTCTCTGTCCAAAATGTGAACATTGGCATCCTCGAAAGAGTGACCTTTGACCTTTAGATGCAGATGGACTGCTGAGTCTTGTCCTGTGGAGGTGGCTCTTCTGTGTTGTGCCATGCGCTTGTGAAGTGGCTGTTTGGTCTCTCCAATGTAGAGGTCTGAGCATTCCTCGCTGCACTGTACAGCATACACCACATTGTTAAGTCTGTGTTTTGGCGTTTTGTCTTTCGGGTGAACCAGTTTGTGTCTGAGTGTGTTGCTGGGTCTGAAATACACCGGGATGTCGTGCTTGGAGAAAACTCTGAGTTTCTCTGATACACCGGCTACATAGGGGATGACAGAGTCAGGCTTCAGGCTTAGATGGAACATGTTGTGTGGTGTAGGGTCCTAAGGCTGTAATGATCCGAAACAGTGGGATTTTTTTTTTAAAGTAGAGGAATGATGCTGGTGGTTGCTGACCTCTGACCTTTGCTTATATTGACGGGCTGAACTGTTGTCCTTAGGGTATCCCAGGAATTACGGGGGAGACGGGGGTGAAAGGACAGCAAGGACTGAGAGGAGATCCGGTGAGTGTCAAACATTTCCTCGTCTTCTCTCGTCTCTCCTCCTCTCTGAACTGTTTTTCTCTCCTCCTTACATCAACATTTCTTCTTCTTTGATATCCTGTCCCGTCTGGCAGCTTCTGCACTCTGAACTGTGATGTGAATGCACGGCGATGCCGAACACATTTTGCTTTTCCAAGACCAGATACATGTAGGCTCCTCTAGTTCATGTTTATTTATTCATTTCAGTTATGACTTATTATCTGTGCAATAGCACGGGCAGGCAGGGGTAGAATGAAAGGATGCACAGAGACAGCAGCCCCCCAAACCACCAAGAGAGCAGGCCAACGACCACATCAGAACATCCAGCCATGCACCCCGGGGCCAAGAAGCACCCTCACCCCAGGGAGGGGCAGAAGTGTCCCACAGGGGGAAGGGGCGTGGGTGTGGGGGGGTGCACATTCTTCTTCTTTCCTGTATTTATTGAAGCAAAGCTTTGAGCTGTCGGGCCTTTTAATAGCAAACTGTGATGAAACCCAGACAGCCAGGATGTCCGTCACACACGAGCGTATTAATCTGTGCATGCAGAGCAGATGGTTAAAGTCATCGGCGTGATTGTGAAACACACAAACAAACAGATGAGACGCTCGCACGAGCATCTGTCTTCAGACAGGAAGCTGTGAGAGCTTCAGTCTGGATGTTTCTGCGCAGGAAGCATCGAAGCTGCACCAACCAAAAGCAGACAGTCTTAAACTGTGAGGTGGGAACATGAAACGGTGTTCCGATGATCAAACGGGCATCCAGGTATATTATGTTTATCGCCTTGGAGGACAACTACAAGTGTTTGAGCACCACGAGGGTTTTTAATGTGGCACAAACGGGACCGAGGGCAGCGGATTCCCGCTCTGTAATCCTGCACTCTGGAGCGGTCCTCGCTGACGCCGGCGCTAACGCGAGGCGAGCTGCGACCGAACCACACACTCAGAGTAACCGCAGCCCGTCTGCCGTCACACAAAGTTTTTAATAAATGTTTGCATGAAGCGCAGCTGGGCCACAGCTGGACGCTCACTGTTTAATCTGTGGCTTCATCTTTCTTCTGACAGGGACAACCGGGGGCCGACAACACCTCGCCCGGAGCCAAAGGCGACCCAGGAAACCCCGGCCTGCCGGTGAGACACGTCCCAGAGCAGACGCAGCAGAAATGTGTCTCAGATAAATAAAAGTAGACGCCTCGTTTCTCTCTGTCTGTGTTTGAGGGCAAACCTGCTGACATCTGCTTGGAAACGACTTCATTTCTCTGATTTGCAGTACTGATGTGAAACCTCACAGTCTGAGCTCAGACTGCGAGGTTTCTTTAACAGATTCCTGCTGCGTATGCACATCTGTCTAAAGAGCGTGCTGGTGACATCGCTGTCTCAAATCCTTGCTCTGAAGTGTGATGTGTTCAAATCCACAGGGAGCACCCGGGCAGGACGGCCGGTTCGGAGATTCCGGAATCGTCGGGAACCCGGTGAGCTTCTTCATTCTCAGCACGAGGAGCAGATCTTGTTATTCCAGGATTATTAAAGCAGCTACGATGAGATAT
>NC_140536.1:38506745-38564245 GCF_057382185.1 Mchenga conophoros
TGCAGATCAGCCTGGTGGGATCAGCTGGCTCTGGGACTGTTGCTCAATCTGGAGGTTTAGATTTCCCTCACGTCGGCTTTGTGGTAGAAACGTCTCGTCTCAGCAGTTTGCACCTTAAACAGTGGCCCCCGATGTGTGTTCAGCTTCTCCCAAAGATCCTGTCTGTGTAGCTGAAGGCCCAAACCCTGAACCGTGGAGTCTGCTCATCGTGACGACTTGAACCCGAATCTGCCCTTTATTACACAAACACACTTATGAAAGCTGCAGAATCACGAGATGCAACACAGAAACGGTCGATTTCCAAATCCACGGCCTGGTTTGTGAGTCTCTGGAGACGCTGAGGTTTTCGTTTCTTCATCCTGGTTAAGGCTCGTTTCGCTGTGGGCTCATTTTGTGGTCGTCGGATTTGAAGCCTTCATCGCTGCGTTTCATAAATCCCGAGTGTGACGGTCGCTGCTGCAGCTGCCAACATCTGGACCTCTGCGGTCTGGGCCGATCTTCCCCGAAGCCGCTGTCATGTCATCCCTTTAGAACCTGCACATCTTAAAAAAGTCCTCTCGTTAAATGCTCGTTTTATTTGGTGTAAGTGGTTTGAGCTCAGCGATCTGTGCACTGCTCTGCGTTTAAACCAGAGAATTTCTTTACATTGAGCTAAACGAGGACATGAATTCCACCGCCAACAAGAACGAATGCTCTCGAGTGCTGCTTGCGCCCCAGAGTCGTCACTCTCCGTTGCAGCATGATTGGTTATTAATGAATAACAGGGCGGTTCAGTTCGTCTGGCCTGCAGCGCTTCTCATCCAGTGTTGGAGATGTCAGCTGCAGAGGAGAGGAGAGAGGTGACACACCATAAGTGACACATAAGTGTCCCAAAGATCATGACCCAAACTTTACATAGGAACTATTTTCTTCCAGCGTATACATCCGCCAACCAAAAGAGTCTATAGCTTAGAGCCTGCTTTCTCACTGATGTATTCATTCACTTCGTTTTTGATGAGCTGAGTGGTCAGTAAGAGAGAACGATACAAATGCCAGGAAGATGCACGATAATGTAACAGAACATAACAAATATAACAAAGAGTGAAATACACGTTTTATGTGTGTAACCAGGTCCTGCAAAGACACGCTGCAGCTGAGATTTCGAATGTAATTTTCGGTACTTTGAGCTGTGCGGTCTGTTATTTAACAAAGCCGTCATCCGTAAAGCTGGACACAGGCCGGAGGCACCGAACAAACGGCCTGTCCCCACAGCGCCACGAGTCTTTACGCTTGACTGTCCAGCGTCCCGCTCAGAGGAAACTTTAAACAGAACTGATCCGAGTTTAGTCTGCAGGCAGCTGTCGCTGTGTTTGCTTCAATCACCATCGAAAACACCGACAGACAGGTCGAGTTCGGCCCAGAGCGACGTCTGCTCGACTCTCCCTCATTCAAACGCAGCGTCTCAGTCTAAGCTTCAACTCTTTTACCAGACGCGCTCAGTCCTGAGCCGCTGTTAGAAAATCCAAAGAGGACATCTCATAAAGAGTCACTGAGGAGCTGCCGAGCAGAGATGTAGGACCAATGAAGCTCAGATTTATCACTTGGCAGCGCTCAGCGGCGGCCATGTTTACTCTTCACCTGTTTGGATAAGCGCCGTTAAAGTTGATGACGAGCGGAGATTTATGTGAGGCTCTGTGACCGACGGGCTCTGTCCACGGTGCATTCAGGGATAATCAGGTAAAAGGGAACTGTGTGTGGCTCTGACTCTGCTGGTTTTTCCTCCAGGGTGGACCAGGTCCCGCTGGAGACCCGGGCTTACCTGGACGGATCGGTGGTAACGGACAGAAGGTGTGTGACATCATCATCGTTTAACATCTGATAAACGTCCCCGCTTCACGTCAGATAAGATCACATTTATGAGAATAGCTGACGAATACTCCAAGAGGTCAGATGAAGAGATTACATCCTCCACAGTTTCCACCCAGCAGGGCCTGAAGGCAGGAAGTTGGTCATACACGTACGTCCATACAGGGTACATGGGGGGGCGTGGCCACCACAATGTCATCAGCTTTAATTGTGAAGCCTCCAGGTTAGCCTTCTAACCACAGTTATGGGTAAATGCCAGCTGGCCTGGTTATCAGTCTGCACCCACACATATAGAGACAGGGGGGTTAAATCCAGTTGGTGTGAAGGGGGAGGTTATCTTCACCATGACAACCTGTTGTTGCTGTTAAAGGGCCAACCAGGCGATCCCGGTGATGAGGGCGCACCAGGACCAGACGGACCCCGAGGAATGCCGGTAAGGAGCCGAGAGCCCGCTCTGTTCAGACAAACAGTTTGATTGGATGTCAGTGGCGCTGACTGTCTGTGTTTCAGGGTCAGGACGGTCGGGATGGTTACGGACCCGCGGGCCCCCGAGGTGCAAAGGTGACCCTTCATAATACACAATCCTGTATTTCATCCTTCTGCTAGATCTCTGCTTCACATTCATAACAACGTTCACGTTCTTGCCGTGTCTTGCAGGGCGATCCCGGTTTCCCTGGTTACCCTGGTCTTCGGGTGAGTTCACAGCAGATCAGGTTGAATCCATCCTGGCATTAAATCGCAGTAAACACGCAGACAGGAAATGAAGGCGGCCTGCTGGGAACGGATCAGAAACGAGTTAGGATCCAAACATCGGAGCGTTTTCAGGCTAACAGAAGTCCAACGAGAGTTTTTAAGTCCACCGAGTTCAGGAGCTGACAGAGCTCCACGAAAATGCTGCGAACACGAAATAATCTGCGTGTTTGCTGCGATGCACGTCGAAGCTGAGCAGAAACTCCTGCAGGTGTAAAGCTGATGTGTGATTCTGCTGTTCGCTCTGAGAGTGACGCAGTGAAATCGGCCTCTTGCTCTCTCACATCATTCAAACGGATGCAAACAGCAGGTGCTGCTCGCTCGCGCTGCTTCGGGACGACAGCGGGTGTTCGTGGCGCGGACCAATCAGAATGGACCTGTGAGCTCAGCGGGTTCAGAGATTTCACTGCAAACGTATCAAAGCTGCACTGAAACTTCAAATACTCACAGACGGTAACACAGAAACACGGTTTAGGAGCTCTTCAGTGGATCGAGTCATTGCACAGGCTGATGTAAGCCACGCCCACCTGTGCAGGATCCAATTAGGACTGTTTCTCTGTTAGTAGCCAAGAAACTTTAATGTTTGTGGTCAAATAAACATTTATTTCTGCTGTTGGACGTGTTGAGGTGGGAGTGTGTGGGCCGGACCGCCTGCTGGAGCCTCTGCTGGTGCTGCGTGGCTGCAGCCCAGGACCCTTTAATCTTACTGCTCCTGTAAAACTAATACAAGCCTGCCTACACTGGTGGCTCATAAACACCTCGCCGTGCTGCCTGCAGCTTTCACACATTCATACACAAAAGGTTGACAGCAGAGCATCACTGAGCTCTCACAGCTTTGTGGTAAAGTCGACTGGATCCTTTTCGAGGATTTATGAGACAGGCCGCCTTAATAAATAAGCACATTTTCAGTTTTACTCGCTGGTGTTTGTCCAGAAGCTTTTCGAGGCCGGAGATAAGAACGCTCTTGTTTATTCTTGGGATGAGTGTGGTCAGGAAGTTGACTTGAGGGCTTGTGTTTGAATTTGGAGATGCGTTACCTCACGAGCCGTGTTTCTTTCTCTGCAGGGCGAGGAGGGGCTGCAGGGACCGAAAGGATATCCAGGGCCCAAAGGGAACCGCGGCCGAGGGGTGAGAGTCCACTGCTCAGATAACTGAATCAAGCTCGGTCTTTGAGTCCGTCAGTGACGTTTGTTTGTGATCCCGTCACGTAGGGTAACGCGGGTTTGCCAGGAGAGTCAGGAGTCCCCGGAGAACCGGGATATCCGGGACACAGGGTGAGTGTGGAAAAGCTTTAGGAAGCTGCCGACTTCATGCTGCACAAACTGAGCGCCTGGAGCCAGAAAGATCACTGGATGTGGATTAATTTATAAGAAAACTTTTTAGTTTTCCTCTAAATCTATTTTGTCCTCTCTTACAACGATAAAGGAAAATGTATTTTTTACCCAAACTTAACTCTAAAGGTTAGTTTAAACAGGTGCAGAGGTATTTCTGTCCTTTACAGAGCTCAGTTTTCTCGCTGTCTTGTTTAAAATTACTGGAAAATCCTTTGTGTGGTTTTTAAAGATCTCTGAGCTTCACGCAGCGTTTGGGGTGGCTGTAGCTCAGGGCACCTACTAACCAAACGTTGGCGGTTCAGTCCTCGTCTGCTCCGCTCTGCAGGCCAAATATCCGTGTGCAAGATCCTAACCCCAAGTGCTTCCATCGGAGCGCGAATGTTTGATAAAAGACTTTACACGAAGGGGTGAATGAGGCAAAAGGTGTCGAGATCTTCGTTTGTTTGATCAAATGTGAGGAACATTCTTCTGTCATGTTAGTCAGATATCACACTGTTCACAGGGCCCCCGAGGTTCTCCTGGAGGCAAAGACATGACTGTAAGTCCACCTTAAACCCACCTCACCCACATTAAGGAAACATTAGTACAGGATGTAATCACAGGTCTTTCCTTTTGACTCAGGACTGTCAGCTGATCACCTACATCAGGGACAACTGTGGTAAGACTTCCTGACATCCTCACATCATCTCAGGAAATGAAACCTGCACGTCTCTAAATGCTGTTTGTTTTCCCTCCAGCTTGCTCTGCTGGTACGTGTCTCTACTCTAACAGTCAGGTATCGTGGTGAGTACAGCTCAGCAGCCACGTCCACAGACTGGATCAAAGATGGACACAGCTGCACTCTCTGAAGCTTCAGCATTTGATTCAGCACAGTGTTGTTGTTGTGATTCTTCTCCTCAGGATTTTTCCTCATTTATTGCTGTCGTTAGTGTCAGGATGGTGAAAAAGGTTTTCTTAACCTCCTCGGACCTGCGTCCACATATGTGGACATCGCATTTTGGGATGTCTAGACGAAAATAATTAATTTTACTCTACAAGGGCCTGATATCCAGTTACGAGGACGTTATACTGCCACTGTTCTATCAAAATTTAAAACTAACGTCCTCACATGTGGCTCTTATTTGTCTCAGAAAAAAAAAATGGAGGAAAAATCCACTTTCTGACACCAGAAATGATGACGTCAGCGTATCGAGTATAAAAACATCTGTTAATGTCACAGCGACTCATGCGGCTACCACGGAAACTTGAAGAGTTTCTGTGGAGCAGGAGGAGTCCCAGGAGTTTTGCCTGGAATCGCGTTTGTGGCCTTGACCAATGATGTCTCATGTTGCTGAGACGCTCCTGCTCTGTACAGACATCCACTCACTGTTTTTCTGGCCTACCCATCTGTACACCCAGAAATGCTTACAGGTTACATGACAGGTGAGGTCCCGTTGGGTACGTTCTGCCTCTGCACACATAAAGACCACAAAACAAATGTCCAGACCATCCATCCATCCATCTTCATCCGCTTTATCCGGGGCCGGGTCGCGGGGGCAGCAGCCTAAGCAAAGAGGCCCAGACCTCCCTCTCCCCAGCCACCTCCTCCAGCTTATCCGGGGGAATACCAAGGCGTTCCCAGGCCAGCCGAGAGATATAATCTCTCCAGCGTGTCCTGGGTCTGCCCCGGGACCTCCTCCCGGTGGGACATGCCTGGAACACCTCACCCAGGAGGCGCCCAGGGGGCATCCTTGTCAGATGCGTGAACCACCTCAGCTGGCTCCTTTCGATGTGGAGCAGCAGCTGCTCTACTCTGAGCCCCTCCCGGATGGCCGAACTTCTCACCCTATCTCTAAGGGAGAGGCCAGCCACCCTTCGGAGGAAGCTCATTTCTGCCGCTTGTATCCGCGATCTCGTTCTTTCGGTCACTACCCACAGCTCGTGGCCATAGGTGAGGGTAGGGACGTAGATCGACCGGTAAATTGAGAGCTTCGCTTTTACACTCAGCTCCCTCTTCACCACGACGGACCGGTGCAGCGTCTGCATCACTGCAGCTGCAGCCCCAATCCGTCTGTCGATCTCCGGCTCCCTTCTCCCATCACTCGCGAACAAGACCCCGAGATACTTGAACTCCTCCACTTGTGGCAGGAACTCATCCCCGACCCGGAGTGGGCACTCCACCCTTTTCCGGCTGAGAACCATGGCCTCAGATTTGGAGGTGCTGATCCTCATTCCCGCTGCTTCACACTCGGCTGCGAACCGTTCCAGTGCGAGCTGGAGGCCCTCACCCGATGAAGCCAACAGAACCACATCATCCGCAGAAATCAGAGATGAGAGTCTGAGGCCACCAAAGCGAAAGCCCTCCGCCACTTGGCTGCGCCTAGAAATCCTGTCCATAAAAATTATGAACAGAACCGGAGACAAAGGGCAGCCCTGGCGGAGCCCATCACCCACCAGGAACGAGTCCGACTTATTGCCGGCAATGCGAACCAAGCTCTTGCAACGGTTGTATAGGGATCGAATGGCCCGTAGCAATGGGCCAGACACCCCATATTCCCGCAACACCTCCCACAGGACACCCCGAGGGACACGGTCGAATGCCTTCTCCAAGTCCACAAAACACATGTAGACTGGTTGGGCAAACTCCCATGCACCCTCAAGTATCCTGGAGAGGATAAAGAGCTGGTCCAGTGTTCCGCGACCAGGACAAAAACCGCATTGTTCCTCCTGTATCCGAGGTTCGACTAACGGACGAACTCTCCTTTCCAGCACCCTGGCATAGACTTTCCCAGGGAGGCTGAGGAGTGTGATCCCCCTGTAGTTGGAACACACCCTCCGGTCCCCCTTCTTAAAGATGGGGACCACCACCCCAGACCATGTGAAAAACACGTCCAAAGTATGTCCTTTAACATGGGTTGGGTCATTAACCCACTGAGCCAGGTTAAAAGAGTCCGTTAAAGCAAGGAAGTCTTTAGCAAATGAGTCATCCTTACAGCAAGTGTGTATGTTAAAATCTCCCACAATGAGAACACAATCTGGTAATTCTTTGTTTTTACATTCATCAGGTCCCAATCAGCCCAAATATCAAAGAGAAATTTAAAATGCTGCCATGTGGGACAGCTGTGAATATTTCCACCCCTGATAAGCTCAGCACCCCACAGGTCTCTGTACTGGAAACACACGTCTCTCTCTCTGCACCACTACAGTGGTCTTTGAGCATCTTTGACTCATTCGCAGATGTATTTTTTTTAATTATACAAACTTTGCACAAAGAGTGATGCAGGTCCAATCACACGTGGCGTGCTTGGTGTCAGGCTGCAGCTTGTGTTGGGTTTTTTGCACTACTTAGAAACCTGCTGGGCAGCTGTACTGGTGCCCAGTATCCACCACAGCCACCTCTTAGCTCAGTTTCTGCTCAACCCAAAAATCTTTCTCCTTTCAAACGTAGGGAAGAAAGCAGCA
The DNA here is from genome assembly GCF_057382185.1 of Mchenga conophoros. Lineage (NCBI taxonomy): Eukaryota > Metazoa > Chordata > Actinopteri > Cichliformes > Cichlidae > Mchenga > Mchenga conophoros. The sequence goes on from NC_140536.1 coordinate 38,514,116, forward strand.
GTTTAACAGCAAAGAAACAATCAGCCAAACGCAGATTTCCTGTGTGACCTCGACCTGAAACACTGTCAATGGAAAATTGTATTTAGTAGTCAGTATAATCTTTTAGTGATATAAGTTTGCATATGGTAGAATACTGCGTGTAGTTATTTGTATTAGGAAATATGCAACCATGTATACTTAGAGGCATATAATTAATTGTGTAGTGACAGGATGTGTGATCTCTAGCAGGCTGCAGGCTTGGTGTGCACTCCAGGAATGCACCCCCACGTCCTGGGAGCATGAGAGGTTGCACCTTGTTTTATTGCTTTAACATAGCTATGTCTGTTTTAGTCTAAGTGCCTTTTTGTTTAGATGAACTGCTGGACTTCCTCGCCGTGTTATCTAGGGTGAACCATCTAGGGTGGGGGAGACTACCCTCTTTGTGACCAAGGATGTACCTTTTGTGCTTTCATGTTATATGACCCTTTGATCAGCAGGACACACACACACACACACACACACACACACACACACACACACACACAGACACACACACACACACACACAGACACACACACACACACACACACACACACACACACACACACACACACACACAGACACACACACACACACACACACACACACACACACACACACACACACAGACACACACACACACACACACACACAGACACACACACACACACACACAGACACACACACACACACACACACACACACACACACACACACACACAGAAGTATAAATAAGGACCGGGGCAGTTTCTTAGCGCGAGTCTCTGGAGGCTGCCCTTGCTAGCAAGAAGTTCTGTGTGTTTCTCTTCTCTGAGTCTTTACTGAAGAAGTGTTTTAGAATGTTTTCCCTAACAAACACTTTCATTAGAAAGTATATTTAAGTATAATTAAGTAATTAAGTATATTTAACCTCCTAAGACTCTTTCATAACATGCATTTTTAATTCTCTTTGCTATTGTGACTTTATGGTGTTTGATAGGAAACTATAAAGTCACAGTTGAGCAATGATGTGCACAGGAGCAAAATGAGAAACAACAATATGGCTCCTGTGAAAGCAAAGCTTAGTATTTTTGTCTAAACAACCCAAAATGTGACGTCCCCATATGTGGACGCCAGGTCCTAGCAGGTTAATGAACTAGTTTTATTTTTATGGCTTCACTGCAGAAACAGGAGCACCAGGTTGTATCTAAGAATTACACAGATGTTTGGTCTCCGATGGTATGAGAGCAGCTTTGCATGAGCAAACAGAGCTGAGGTTCATCAGTGTGGACGTTAGCATGAGAGGCGTTCACAGCCTCCCTTTGATAGATGCTGCTGGGACTGCTCACCTTTACCCCGACTCACACTTCTGTGATTAAAACGTTTAGCTCTACAGTTGTAAAATATCCTTTATGTAAACAGATTCGTATAATCCGATATAAACGTGACACCAGCCTGGTGACTGATGAACGGGTGGCTGCTGAAAGTTTAACACAAGCTCCTCTTTGCCCGTCAGATCAGTCGGCGTGCCCGGCCTACCCCACCGAGCTGGTGTTCGGTCTCGACATGTCTGATGACGTGACCCCGGGGGACTTTGGTAGGCAGCGCTCCGCCCTCCTCTCCCTGCTGAATGACATCAGTATCGCAGAGAGTAACTGCCCGCACGGCGCGCGTGTCGCTGTGGTGGGATACAACACCTACACCAAGTACCTGATCCGCTTCCAGGACTACCGGCGCAAGGCACAGCTGCTAGAGGCCGTGAGGAACATCGCCCAGGAGAGGACGTCCAACAAACGGCAGCTGGGCGCCGCCATGCGCTTCGTGGGTCAGAACATCTTCAAACGAGTCCGAGCAGGAATAATGATGAGGAAGGTGGTCGTCTTCTTTTCTAGCGGGCCTACAGAGGGCGCTAACGACATTGTAACGGCCATGATGGAGTACCGGGCCCTCAACATTGTTCCAGCGGTCATCTCTCTGAGGAACACTCCCGATATTGAACAAGCCATGCAGGTAGGTGTCATTTACCTGCAGCTACCTGCAGATGTTTTTCATCCAGATGTTGACTGAGTCAGTCTCTTCAGACTGTTTTGCCTTCGGTCTGAAGCGGGGTGCGGGTTGCACATTAGCACAGGACTAAAGGAATCGCAGCAGTTTTCCCAATCCTTGCTGAAGCTGGAAAACCGATTACGAAATCCAGCAGGAAAGTGGAGCGGTGTCAGCAGTAGGCATGAAGAGGGAGCTGAGCCAGAAGACCTGGAAAGAACCACATCACGAGGAAGATGAAGATGTGTTTCCTCTTTAGGAGACATCTGACGATAGTGCTTGAAGTGCTGCTCCTTTACTTCAAACAAACTTCTTAAATAAAGCCTCATTTATACTAACTCTGCCACCATTTAGATTTCCTGAAAGTTCTGAACTCTTGGGGGGAAAATCCACTTTCTGTATGAGACACCAGAAATGATGACGTCAGCGTATCGAGTATAAAAACATCTGTTAATGTCACAGCGACTCATGCGGCTACCACGGAAACTTGAAGAGTTTCTGTGGAGCAGGAGGAGTCCCAGGAGTTTTGCCTGGAATCGCGTTTGTGGCCTTGACCAATGATGTCTCATGTTGCTGAGACGCTCCTGCTCTGTACAGACATCCACTCACTGTTTTTCTGGCCTACCCATCTGTACACCCAGAAATGCTTACAGGTTACATGACAGGTGAGGTCCCGTTGGGTACGTTCTGCCTCTGCACACATAAAGACCACAAAACAAATGTCCAGACCATGTGAAAAACACGTCCAAAGTATGTCCTTTAACATGCGTTGGGTCATTAACCCACTGAGCCAGGTTAAAAGAGTCCGTTAAAGCAAGGAAGTCTTTAGCAAATGAGTCATCCTTACAGCAAGTGTGTATGTTAAAATCTCCCACAATGAGAACACAACCATACTTAAAAAGAACGGAGCCTAGGAGATCAGCAAAGTCCGTGATAAAACATTTGCTATATTTAGGCGGTCGGTAAACCACCACGCAGAGTGTGGTCGTGGATGCAGTCATCCCCAATAACTGGACTTCAAAACTAGTGTAGGTAGGTGAGGGTAGCTGCCGAACTGCATATGAATTTTAAAAACCGAGGCTATGCCGCCACCCCTACCAGACCGGTGCAGGGGAAGAGGAGAAGGTGCCTAAGTTAACCTCCTGGAAGGAGGGAAAGAAGATCAAATGTCCAGGCTGGCATGTGGGTAGCCGGTGCTCTGGATTTAAAGTAGACCCTGAGGCGAACGCGACAGCCGCTCCTTCTACCGCATTTCCTGTAGCGTTTCTTGGTTAAGAAGAGGTAGGTGGAAGAAGCCGGTCGGAGGGTCCAGTTGGGGCGCGGTGGCGTCGCCCAGATTCCAGCAAGGATCAGCCCGAGAGGAATGGGAGAGTCTTAGATTTAAAAGTGTTTGCCTGTAATCAGTGCTCAGCCATTAGATGAGCATACAACTAAAAGGATCAAAAATACAATGCCAAGGTCCGTAAAAGAGCGTAAAGAGGGTAAAAAGCAGCGAAACAGATACAGCCGAGGACGGCAAGCCATGTGCACCGGCGCCATCTTGACTGTAGTTTGCACCTTTATGAATCAGTACAATTAGTTCCTAGTTAGAAGCTGTCTGACAAAGTAAAGCAGGCTAAAAGATCACATCACACCAAGACCTACAGAAGCAGCTGAAAACAAAGCCAGTAAGGTCACAGAGACATTTCTAAGGCTGTGAGACTCCACAGCGAGAGCCATAATCCACACATGGAGAAAACCTGGAACATGCTGAACCTTCTCAGGAGCAACTGGACAAGCGAAAGACTCCAAGAGTGCATCAACGATTCAACCAGGAGGTCACAGAAGAACCCAGAACAACATGGCCTCCGTGGGAGCGATCCCAGGAGAAAACTCCCGCAGACCAAAGACATTAGGACGGGGATAAAGAGTTTTCCAAGACGCTGTACTACATATGTTGAGCAGAAGTGATGGACCGGGACCGGTGCTGACTTTGCAACTTTCCTCTCTCCAGGAGAAAGTAAAGCATGAGCCACTGATGGTGCACCTCCAGGGCCGCTCTGCTCTCCTTTCACTAAGATCAAACTAACACATTTCACACGTGGAAACATCAGGACAACATCCGGCTCTGCAGAACAAACAGCCGATGCTTCACTGCGAGCGTCTCTGCAAACAAAGGAAGCTCAGATTCAATCACTTAAGATCGTTTGAGTCTGAACAACGATGTCTAATGAGTAGATTTCATTGTAACCTTGTACTCAGCGCTTTGTTCAATGTTTCCCATCAGGTTGATGACTCGAGAAACTTTGTGTTCACGGTGCTGGGAGAACGGGCCACTGGGCTCAGGAAGGTCAGGAACTGCGCCATCTGCTACGGTGAGCATCGTTTTCTGCTCTGATCTCTCTTCTGACTTTTCGTGGTTGACAGCGTAGGCGAGCAGAACGCTGTCAAACTAATACTGACTCCTTGTACATGAAAAATGAGCCCACTGCAGTCTTTTTACCAAAGAACGTGTTTTCAGTACTCGGGGTTGAGAGTCAGTGATAATAAATGCATAATGAATGATCTGATGGATCTGTGTGCACAACAGGGATGGGTATCGTTTAGGTTTTATCTGATACCGGTGCCAAATCAGTACTTTTGAAACGGTGCCGGTGCTCAAACGGTGCTCAAACCGGTGCTTAAAGAATGGAGAACACAAAATTGGTCCAAAAACCTCTCATGTTCAGCTGGTTTTTGTAAAAAGATAACAATGTTAGCCTTTTCTGCAGCTATGGGGCATATATGGTATCACTCTTGGCTGGAAGCAGTGCTTAAACAATGGAAAAAACACAAACTTTGTCCTAAACCTCTCATGTTTAACTGTTTTCCACTTTTTCTTTGGTCATTTTAGCCTTTTTGGCCAGGGTGAAGGGAGTATCTGCCATCAAACAAGAAGACAGCCGCATGTAGCTATGATGATGTTTGCTAGTTCACCTTACATGCATTAATGTAATAACGTGGTTAGCCTACTCAACGTAAATTACACACGAACAACATTATGCTACTCACGCAGAGAAGAACGGCTGCTGCTGCCATCAAATACGGCGCATTTCTCGGCTTTTAAAAAAACGCTATGCGTCGCCAGGTGTTTCATCGGATTCGAGGTGTTGCCTCCTTTGACAGTATCACAGTATCAGCTTAAAGCACTTGTTGCTGCTGAGTTTGCATATTTTGCTGTGAAGTACAGCCAGACTTTGGACCGCTTCGCCTTGGACATTTTTAATCTGTAGCTCTGCTCTAAAAGAACGTACGTACCTGGGCCCGCCTACTATCCTCAGAAACGTAAAATGATTGGCTAGAAGTGTATCACAGCTCAGGAAAAAAAAGCACCGAAATGTGCGCTGCTTTTCGGTCTGGTTACTACTGTTTATGATGGCACCGGACACCGGTACCCATCCCTAGTGCACAGTGCCAGTGTGTGCTGTGTTTCCTGTTGACCTTTGAACCCATGGGTAACAGCACGCTGGCTGATATCAGAGCACACTGTTAGACCTTCCATGAGGTTCAATAATTAGAATATGCTGGCGTCTTTTCTAAATGCTTCTGTGCCACAGCATCCTGGTTCCTGTCGAGTAGTCCGAGATCTGATGTGCACAAACATGACGGGTCACTTGTAGCTTTTGTAGCTTCCTGTCATCAGCATCACGCTTTCTGATGTCTCTGCAGACCCCTGCAGGCGTGCAGAGGAGTGCACCTTCATCCAGGAACCAGTGCTGCCTCAGCAGGCGGATGTGGACCTGGTCATGGTGCTGGACAGCTCCAGGGAGATCCAGGCCGATGAATACGCCGGTGCCCGGCAGCTGCTGAGCTCTGTGGTGGAGCAGCTGGCCGTGAGTCCACAGCCCCGCCGAGCCGGCCGCCAGGCCCGAGTAGCTCTGGTCCAACAGAGCACCAAGGTGGAGTTCGGCCTGCAGACCTACCAGAATGCTGGAGACATGAAGACGTACATGATGCAGAACATGCAGCAGCAGGGCGGCTCTTTGGCGCTGGGACAGATGCTGGACTACACCCTGAGGGAGGTGCTGCTGAAGGCCGGCCAGTCGCGCAGCAAGAGGGCCGTCCTGACTGTGGTGGGCACCAAGACGGCCTACAGAGACCAGGCCAAGCTGCGCTACATCTCCCAGAAGGCCAAGTGTGAGGGGGTGGCGCTGTTTGTGGTGACGGTGGGTGATCGTTACAACCGGACGGAGGTGGAGGAGCTGGCCAGCGTGCCGATACAGCAGCACCTGATCAGACTCGACAGGCTGAAGGCCGACGAGCAGGGCTACGCCCAGCGCTTCATCAGGGTCTTCCTCTCCGCCCTCAACAGTAAGATGTTTCCCATCTGCAGCAGTCAGATTAGATTACTGGTGTTCTGGAACACCTGAAGGAAGGGGTTATTATCATTTATCATTTCAGACTTTGCTTTAAACATTCACGGTAACCATCAGTTCCTTTCCCGTTTCACCGCAGAGTATATCTCACCATCACTGTTTTTGTCCCGTGATTGTTTCAGAGGGAGTCACCTCGTATCCTCCTCCCTCTCTGAGGCGAGCATGTGACCAGCTGGGCGGCCAGGAGGGAGGACAGATATTCATAACGGGGTAAATCACACACTCGCATCGCCATCACGTGGGCCTCAGCTAAAACGAAAGTTTGCAGCTCCTGAAATTTCTAATTCTTGGTTGATGTTTGACTTTGGGAGAATCAAGAAGAGTTGTTGTGCATTAGGAAGCTGAAAGGCTCTCACATGGTGATAGTGTGTCCACACATGTGGTCGCTGTGTTCAGTCAGGGCGTGGCACAGCTGGAGGACGTGTTTGGAGAGGAGGTGGAGGAGGACTTCCAGGAGCAGACCGGAGGACAGATTCAGACCGGGCAGTTGGACGTCATCGACGCTCTGATCAGAGGAAATGGCCAGAAAGTCATCTCTGACACGCACGCCAAAGGTAGCCGCACACACGGCGCAGACACACTGCTGCAGGTGAAGGACCGCTCTGACAACGCCTTACATAATGGCAGGGGTACACGACCTCTGACCTCTGAGGTTCAGCAGGAAAACATTCTTTATTTGTCACATGCACGGTAATACGAGTACAACATATACACAGTAAATGAATTCTATACAATAGAGGACGTCGTGTGCAGGGTTCAGACAAACTCTTTTCATTAAAGTGTGTACAGATGTTCTCTCCTTCAGCAGCTGCACAGATGTGGTGGGCATGTCGCGTGTCATGTATGCTTTAACCTCGTGTCTTTGTTCGACTGCATGAGCAGCGGGTCTCAGCCACAGACTGTACATAAAAGACGGACGTAGCCTGCATTCTCTCAGAGGCAGTAAAAGCAACTCAAGGAGGCGGAGCATCATCACGTACAGGAGCTCGGGGTAGGAGGGTGTGCTCGTTTGTCAGCCATGATGGATGACAGAGCTGATGATGGAATAAAGGTTGCTAACAACAACACTGGCTCAGGTGGATAAATTCTGGTTTCAGAATCTGAACCCCAGAGTTGCAGCCGACTGCTCCGTCGCTGTATCTTTATGTTTGAAGGTGTTTCTTGGGGCCGAGGCAGTATGGTCACAGTGGGGAAAAATTGGCATCCCTCCCTCAAAAAAGAGACTTTCTCCCAAAGCTTCCTCCTCCTGAGTCGCCCCCTGCTGGTCATCAGAAGGAATGCAGGCGTTCAGTCAGTCTGTGCTGGAGCCGCTGCCTGTTTGTAGTAAATGTGTGTGTTCTGCTTTCAGCCCGGTGTCAGCTGCCCGCTGATATCGGCAACCAGTGTAAGAAATACGCCACAGCCTGGTTCTTTGACACAAACGTCGGTGCATGCTCTCGGTTCTGGTATGGCGGCTGCGGCGGCAACGCCAACCGCTTTAGAACGGAATATGAATGTTTCCAGACATGTGGGAACCAGCGTAAGTCCAGACTGCACACAAGCTGACCGCTCCACGTCTGTGGACCCACTAACCTCTGCTATCAGCGGACAGCTAACAGGATGCTCTGCGTGTTGCTTCCTACTAAAGTCCTCTGTGGTCGCGCTGATAACACGCCCTCTGCTACTGCTGTCCACGCTCAGACTCCGTCTGCACACGGACATGCATACACATGTATGTACGTGGGGGACAAAGGTCACAGTAAAAGCGACGCTCTTCTTCTCACGTGCCAGTACTTCCTGCTCAGTGACAGAACACGCCGACCTGTGAGAAGCCCTCATCACTGCTCGCCTGCACAGCTATCGCCTCTCTGACTTTACTCTGTCCTCGCTCGCAGATCCCAATGTGGTGGAGAAGACTCTGCCTGCCAGCTTCGCCTCTCAAGGTAAGACCCGCCTGTGCGATGGACAGCGGTGACAGCTGAACAGTGTGAGCGCACACACGATGTTTGTGCCAATAAATACAAGTTAAAAAAGGCAGCGAGAGAGAAGGAAAGAGGAGGAGCTATTTCCCGGTTGTTCTAACAAGGACGAGCGTGCATGTTGAGATGTTTCGGGTCACGTCTCGCTCTGCAGTGCTCTAATATCCGTCTCCTGTTGTCCTCCAGATTCCTGTATCCTCCCTCAGGACCAGGGCAGCTGCGACAACTACACGATGATGTGGTTCTTTGATGCCGCACAGAAGGAGTGCGCTCGCTTCTGGTACGGCGGCTGCGGCGGCAACAAGAACCGCTTCCTGACGCAGGAGGAGTGTCAGAGCCTGTGTGGGACGAAGATCAGATGAGGAGGACGAGAGCGTCACGGCTGAACACGCATAAGGAAACCTGCCGAGGCCACTCAATGAATTAGTCACAGCATTTACCCGCCCTCCCCCGCCGCCATCAGGGAAACGGCTCGAACGCTTTCAGTCATCTGTCGCCTGCTTTTTGTTTGTTTACACGCATGTTCGATTTAAAGAGGCCCAGAAAGGTCACAGGAACGATCGCCTAAGTCTCAGTCCCAGCAGGTGTGACCTGTAACAGCTGACACGGTCGCTGCTCATTGCACTGGTTTGTCCTCGTCCACATTAGGAAACATAAAAAAGTGAGACATACAAATTCGGGACTTGCTGTTTGTACAGTTAGCCTCAGTCAAAGAGGCCACGCCCCCTGTAACACAAACTTTAAAACAGGCTGGAAAGGTTTAACGTGCGATTCTATGGCGACTCACTCACTGCTGCCTCTGCTGGGCACAGGAGAGATTGCAGGTTGGTGCTCAGTTCTCAGAGATGCACGGTGCTGTATCATAATCCAGCTCACAGGAAACGTGAACGTTACTGTGACCTTTCAGGGCCTCCGTAGTTTTCCCTCCAGAGCACATCCCGTTATCCTCTCTGCTCGACTCCCCTCACAGACCCCGCCCACGCTCCTTTCTCTCCAGTCAGGTGCTACTTTTTATAAATCAGGTGGAGGCTGATGTGAGAACAAGGTTAAGACTTGAGAGAAGTTAATGTGTTGATGTGTAATTTTCCATGAACCTGAAGCAGCCTTAAAAACACAGGTAGAAGTGAAGCGTGTACAGTATCGCTCCCACAGACGGGACTGTGTGGACTCCATGTAACTGCAGCTTTCACACGTCAACGATGGTTTAAGAAAATAAAATGATCTCAAGTGTCCGTCTGACTTCCTCTTTGTGACCAATCAGGAAACAGCCACGGTCTCTGATCACGTGGTCTGTGTGTGTGTGTGTCTGTGTGTGTGTGTGTGTCTGTGTGTGTGTCTGTGTGTGTGTGTGCGTGCGTGTGTGTGTGCGTGCGTCTGTGTGTGTGTGTGTGTGTGCGTGCGTCTGTGTGTGTGTGTGTGTCTGTGTGTGTGTCTGTGTGTCTGTGTGTGTGTCTGTGTGTGTGTGCGCGAGAGAGAAACTTTATTTAAAAATGTAAAAAAATGAAGAAAGACGTCTAAATGCACCTATGCAGGACATACACACAGATTCTCGTCTTCATATCTTAGTCGGGACATGTAATTGACATAATGCTTCTAACCCTGAGCCTAACTATAAGCCTGACACTAAAACCACACTGTGAGTCTAAATAACACCTTCGATGTGGCATTTTGGTCCCCACAAAGACGTCTGGACAGGTGCACGTGCACACAGAGTTCTCAGGTCTCACTCAGTTTGCTTCAGACCGTAAAGCATCGTTTCATACATGGTTTTATTTTCACACACACAGATTCTGCTGGTTTGTGGAGCTCTGACAGTGTTCGATGCTTCTGAGCAGCGTTCAGGTGAATCATCACAACGAGACAGGAAGTTTACCTCAGGTGACTAATCTGTGCTCCTGATGTACGCAGTCCTTTTGTTAATAAAGCACTTTCAAATGAAGCCAGAAGAACGTCACACGGGCTCAACAGCAGTTCCCAAGTTGTGGATGGGGACCCCTGGTGGGCTCTGCAGGAACAACGTGGAGCTCAGCTGGAGGCGTCGCTGACGCTCCGATTTAAAGAAGCTGAATTACACCTGCACATGGAAAACTGAACTAAAGATGAATCAAAACAAGACTACATGTCCCATAATGCAACTCAACAGATTTACTTCCCTAAATCATCAGCGCAGCTATCAATCGTGGTTCTAAAAATCAGGTTTCCTTCGTATCCAGGCAACAAGACTTCAGAGTGAAAAATGGCGTGTTCATCCGGCAGGAGCGAGATCAGCTGCACACCTGCACTTCCTGTCACCTGACACTGACGGACATGAAAAGCACAAACTAGTCGTCAGGGCTCAGAGTCTACAGCAGAGCATTTCACTTCCTGTTTGAACCACGTCTCGTGATGATGATGTAACCGTGTTCATGGGGAACAGGAGCGTGTGTCCATAAACACACGCCTCCCTGCGTGCGTGTGCTGTGATGTCATCGGGGGCCCTCATTTCCAGACTTTGACGATGCCGTCTCTGGACGAGGTGACAATGAAGCCCTGCGTGGTCTGGAAGGTGGCGATGTCCGTGATGATGTCGTGGTGACCTAAGGGGAGGGACTCCGGGCCGCGGCGGGGCGAGTCCTCCACCACGCCGCTTTTCTGTTTGCTGTGGATCTCCTGCAGAGACGGCAGTGTTCAAAGGTGAAAGCAGGAAGAGTGTGTGCGTGCGTGCATGTGCGTGCGTGCATGTGCATACCTGTACGACCTCGGTCCCTTCGATGATCTTGCGGCTGTAGAGGACAGACGGGCAGTGCAGCGAGTCGTTGGCTCCGCCCGCCACAATGTACGACCTTTCCGGATACGCCAGGTCCCAGAACCTGAATGGAGGTCAGCAGAGGTCAACGGTCGCTCAGAGAAACTGTTAAACGAACAGAGCCGCGAGCTCGTCCTGCTGCCATGTTTGATGTTCTGTGGGCCACAGAGCGGCGCTTACACCTGAGCGTCAGCTGACCCGATGACCCAGCGGTGTCAGCTGCACAGCTACGACATCATCTCTCCATGACTACGACTTCCTGCCAGGACGGAGCTTTGTAACTGTGGAGGGTGAAATACAACCCAGCCAGAACCAGAACTTCCTGTTGAGCTTCACTGAGTGAGTCTGGCTAATCTTAGCTAATGTTAGCTTTCCTGCTAACACAGGTGAACGATGTGCTACCAGCTACAGCGAGCTAACCTCAGCCAACCAGTCTGTGTGAGCTGGGCACCGCTCGCTCGGCGACGTCAGCGATCCGTGGACTCCACCTGTGAGCTAACGATGCAGAGAACTGTGAGGTGGAGTGTTTGTGTGGATGTTTCTCTGTGGGTCACACCTGATCCTCATGTCAGAGCCGGCTGTGAGCAGCAGAGGGTTCCCGTCAGCAGGACTGCAGTAGATCCCGTTAATGCTGTGTGGGGACGGCTGCAGACACACAAACACACACCTCAGTGACTTACACGCACACACGCACACACACACGCACACACGCACACACACACACACACACACACACACACTCACCTGCATCTCAGAGAGTGGGGGTGCCGAGCTCGCCCACAGGGTGAATTTGCGGTCTCCGGTCTCCATGTCCCACATGGACACCTCATTGTTCCCCTGCACAGCTGCACACACACACACACTTATGACTCTGTGGAGACTTTAACAGAAACGAACTCTGAGGCGACTCAGCTGACCTGCGATGACAGACGACTGGTAGAGCGGGTGCATCAGCAGCCGTCTGATTCGTGCTCGGGCAGGGTGGGAGTGGTTTGAGATGGGCAGCTGGAACCGCATATCCCAGCAGGCCATGGTGCCGCTGCTCGTACCTGCAGGAAACACAGAGACGTGAATGTTTCGTGCGACACCTGGACGCACGTCTTTGTTAAAACCGTTTTGCCGCCACCACAAACAGATTTCATGTGAGGACTCACGGACCGAGGCAGAGCCAGCACTGGTGCATGTCCACGGCAAAGGACGTGATGAGTCCGAGGCGGAGGTCGTGGCGCAGCGTCCAGGCGTTGGAGTTGGAGCGGAGGTCCCAGCCGACCAGCGAGCCATTGACGGTGGCGTACGCCAGCACCGACTGGGCGCCGGAGTTGAAGTGGTGGATGTCGACCGTGCAGCCGTCCTCCTGCAGGTCCAGAGACCTGAAAGAGCACAGACCGACTTCCTGTCAGATATCCTGGTGCTCATCTCAAACACGGCTATCTTGAACTGTGTCGTCGGGTTTCTGTTACCTGCTCTGGAACGGCTGCACTTTGGGGGATTTTGGCGGTTTGTTGGCTTCGACGGCGAGCAGCTGGATGGATCCATTATCCGAGGCCACGGCTAAATAGTGCGAGCCCTGACAGAAGGTCAGCGTCTTCACGTGGCCGCCGATGCGAGAGTACGTCAACACAGACCTGCGGAGACACGGTGAGGGTGAGTGACTCCGCGGCGCCGCTTCTGCATGCGGGGCAGGCACACCTGAGGGCCTCACCTGGTGGTCGTGGTCTTTCCCTCCATCTTCTGGCTGTCCCACACTTTGACAGTACCGTCGTTGGAAGCCGTGGCGAAGATGGAGTGCTCGTCGGAGACTCGGATGCGGTTCACGGCAGCTTTGTGTTCGTGCAGGTGGGCGACCAGCAGGCCTTTCGGATGCCACCCTGAAACAGTCACAGCTGTGTGAGGTGTGAGCTCGCCCGCGCCCCGCCCGAGGTCCGCTGCGAGTGCGGTGGCGCTTACCTGGAGGAGGAGGTCGGCTCTCCCACTCAGCGCTCTCCATCATCTGCTTGGCCATGCGCTCGGCACTGCACTGCTCCCTCTTCTGCTGCACCAGCTGCTGAAGCTCGGCCTTGCACGTGTTGAGGCGTCGCTGATAGGCGGGGCCGCTTGCCACCGACTGCAGCACGGGCACCGCCAGAGCCGCGGTGCTCTTCCTGATCTGACTCCCCGGCCCGTCGGCGGCCTGCGAACAGGACCCAAACCCAAGTTTAGCGACTGAAAGGAACCAGAACCACAGAATTATCTCCCATCATGCCCCGGGGCGCGCGAAAGGAAGGCGTGAAACCTTAGTCGAGCAGGTTTCCTCCCACTGAAGATGAAATCTAACGATGGTTCCTCCTCCACAGCACTGACACACAATTACGTTAGAATATGATGACGACACAGCTGCAGGTGTGATGAAGAACCCAGAAAGTTTACCCACAATGCATTGTTTTGAGTGTTGTCTGGTGAGCAGTCAAACTACAAATGTCCCTGATGCTTTTAGACCCGCCCCTCTGTACCTGCAGCCTCTAAACTCTGAGAATAGTCGTGCACATCTGCTCTCAGACTAAATGGGACCCGGCACAGCAGCGTACGAATGTCGGGTGGCGTTACCGTGGCGGGCTGGCTGGAGGGCGGCTCCTGAGATCCAAACATGCTCTTCCACTCCTCGTTCATGGTGGAGTCCTGCTTGGTGTGCTTCCTGGCTGTGGGACAGACATGCAAACAGGACGTTAACCACGAGCTCAGATGAAGCAGCTTCCACAATCGGTGAAACTAAATCCGAGGAGAAGGCGAAACAAATGTCACACAAAGAAAGTGTGACGAGCACATGAAGTTCGAATAATTCTTCATGTGCTCGTCGAGATGAGATACTTTTATTTTGGAGGGCTTTGATTAGATGCAGTGAATCTGTCGGCCGCTCTCTGATCACAAAGCCAAAGTGATTAATGAGACAGACCAGAGAGCGTCTTTCTTCAACAATCTGCTGCTCTCACATGTGTGGCTGCAGATGGAGCCGATTACTGTGGCGGAATTACACAAAAACATCTGGAACAGGATTGTTTCAAAGCAGCGGGACCTTTTACATACCCCACAAGAGACATCACAACAGACACATGGAAACACTCGACAAAACAATAAGCATCAGAGCTGAAACCCTGCAGTTCCCCTAACGTCCAGCAGAGGCAGCAGTGGGTTGTGTTTACGGCCTGATCAGCAGACCAGCTGCAGGAACAGGAAAGTGCAATGAAGCACAAACAAAACAACAACACTGAAGTTCAGTTCAGTTTCATGTCACTCAGCTGTGAAACTGTAAAAAATGTGGGAGGAGCTTACCCGCCTCTAAGACCAGGGCTGGGTTTTGAATATCGATCTTCTGATTAAAATCGATTCTGGCTTGGTTAACGTGATATCGATTCATTAAAATCCTGAATAGATTTTTAAATATAAATTTATTTTGCCCGAAATGCCAGAATCTCAAGTTCAATCTCACAAATTTTCAACAACCACCAAAACAGTGAATGAGAGCAGGAACAGGCTTCTGCACAAAGACGTAAACACACAGCGCCGACGCATCAGAATCAGTGAGACGTCGCCTTTCTCACCCGACGGCACGGACACGGTCGGGGCTGAAAGCCGACAGCTCGCTGATTCCAATGTGTCGGCGGGTCGAGCTTTGTGTTTACACCCTTTTTGCACCGATTCTGAAGCTGTTAGTTTGATGTCTCTCCAAACATTATTGACCGAACCAGCAGCAAAAGAAGATCCAAACTACGCTTCACATAAACATCGTCATGGACTCACTCTGACTTTTGCTGTTTTGCTTCCACCAGGATAAAATCACACTTCATGCACAGCTCTCTCTCTCTCTCTCTCTCAGCAACAGTTTCCCGTCTGAATCTCTGTTTTCTGCATTTTTCGCTTGTTTATTACACACAAGTCTACAGCTGTTTACAGCCTGTCAGCTGCTGGTTTTTTACATTTAACTGCCTTCCGAGCAGAAAGCCTCACCTCTGTTCAGACTGAAGACATTTAGACTTCAGTGATTGCTCAGCTGTGATCGAACCTCTGTGACTCTGCTTCACTTCAGCAGCATCAGGTTGCTTCAGTCTTTGATCGACTGCAGAAGAGTTTGAAGCTTCTCTGCTATAAAAAGCCAGAACAGGAGAACCTGCTTCATGTTTTATCCTCAGTTACTTTGACACAAAGACGTCTGCGGTGATGCTCACACCTCTGATGGAGCCTCACAGCGTCAGCTTTGTCTTATACATGGATACGTGCTGATAAACGATCAGAGTTATAACATTTTTGGCTGTCTGAGGCAAAATGTCCCCGATTCAAATCGAATCAGGACCTTGTGGATCAGAATGGATTCTTCGATACCCAGCCCTACCTAAGACCGACTCGAACATTGGCTGTGGTGCCGCGGACACGCTCCACGACGAAAACTCTAAAGCTCCTCGATTTAACATGGCCCAGGCGTGCAGTGTAGAGTGACCCCATACCAAGTTGATCCAATAAATCCCGAGGAGGAGTCTGCAAAAGTGTGACACCTGGAAATGGTCGAATCCGCACCAGAAGGGCATTTTTAATTAAAAATGGCCGACTTCCTGCAGGTTTGGGACGTGGGTCCGGTGGATTTTTTGGTCCATGTTAGCACGTTACAACTGTGTACCAACTTTCATATGTGTATGTGAAACTCGCTGTGTGGATGGGATGTGGGTTACCTCGCTTGTCCTCGCCCTCGGCTTTGGGTTTGATCAGGTCCACTTGGCGGCCGGTGATGCCGAGCGTGGCCAGGTCGATGACGCCGGTCTGGCCCGCCTCCCCCGCGTGGCTCTGCTCGCCCATGTTGGCTTTGGCCTTGTTGGATTTCAGCATGAAGTCTTTGAGCGCCAGCAGCTTGTCCTCCTCGGCCTCGGTCATGCCCTGAGAACAGAGTCCGCACGGCGGTGATCATTTGCTGTCAACAAGTCGTGTGAATAAAATGAGGTGGGAGGAGTTAAAGCACATCGTCTCCCTCCACTCGTCTCTGCTGTGAGCAGAAAGGCTCATTCACTTATTATGAAGGTGGAAACGATCAGTCAGGCTGTAAGCGTGTTCATTTTAACACGGGAGTCTATGGGGACTGAGTCGCTGCTGCCTCTGCTGGACGCCAGAGGAACTGATCATGATCACGCAGGAGGCGCTCTGAGACTCAGCAGACTTATCCTTATCTACACTCCTCACACTGACGAGGTGATAAACCTCTGGATTCCTCAGTTTGAACTTCTGCCGTCCACATGATTAATCATCATCTCTGTTTCCTCCTTTCCAGTAACAGGAACTGATCAGAGGCGAAATGTGTTTAACTGTGTCGAGAAGGTCGACCACATCCAGTCAGGAACAAACACCGACAGCCGCAGAAGAATTTAGCTTTCAAATCAGCTGGACAAACAAATCCTTTATCTTCAGAGAAACCACGACATGAAAAGCCTCGGCCTCATGTCAGTGAAGAACGTGCAGGTTTCATGCATGAAGCTGAGCGAGGGCGGAGCCGTGCAGGAGGCTAAACGCTGCTCGTCGTTTTCTTGTTGCTAAATGTGTTTAATTCATTAACCTGTCAGATCTCGTGCTGGCCTCTCACTGAGCATGCTCGTGATAGATTGTATAAAGTGACTAAAAGCATGCAATTAAAATGTGAGTGCAGATTTGTGTGTGTGTAAACAACAGGCTAAAAGCTGTGTGTTGCTGCCCCCTTGTGACTGCAGCCAGCATTGCTGCAGAGAAACATCATGGCGCAGCAAGCACAGCCTGCAGTTCCTGTAGCATCCAGCAGAGGCAGCAGTGAGGCGGAGCCCATAAAACGTGTTCTCACCTGTGAGAGCAGCTTCTTGAGGAGCTGGGCGATGGCCGGGTCATCGGGCGTGGGGCATTCTGGGATGGTGCCCGCGCGCTTCTTCTGGCGCAGCAGCAGGTGTCTGAAGAGCGTGGCGATGTCTTTGGAGCGCAGGGCGTAGTCGAAGATGGAGCGACTCACGGGCTCCTTCAGGACACTGAGCAGAACAAGCTCCTTATCGATCTGCGGGGAGATGAAGACGGATGAAGTGAGGACGACGCAGGAGGCGCGAGCGTGACGACGGTGGCGCGGACTCACCTGGATGATGGGCTGGGTGATGAAGGGGTTGAGGTGGGGCATCAGCTTGCAGTAGACGTCGGCGACGTTGAGGTGCTGTGCGACTACGGTGATGAAGCCCACGGCGCCGTAACGGATCCACAGGTTGGGGTGACACAGGAACGGAGCTATGGCAGGCGGAAGGAGACAGACCGGGTTAGTGACATCACGTCCACGGCTAAAACACACGAAAGCCGCTGGAGGGAAACAGCTCCTGAGACTCGCTTACCGATGTCGCCGACGAACTCGTAGAGGTGCGGTTTCTGCAGCAGACCCAGCTGGCACATGCAGGTGAGCGCGTTCAGGGCTTTGTAGATGACGAACTCCTCGGTGTCGCTCAGACCCTGCTGCAGCAGCGGCTTCAGGATGGACGAACTCTGCCAGCCGACGTACGCCGCCACGCCTGCAGGCACACACAGGGAGAGAGAGCGTTTCTTATTTCCTGCTTTATTTTGTATTCATCAGTTTCACTTCCTCCCCCTCTTAGTTGTTTGCCCCGCCCTCTTTAGCATCACCTTCTCTTCCACGTCCTTACATTTACATTCAAAGATGTCTTTATGACCTCGGATCATGAGTTAATGTTTATGCTCTCCTTTGTTTGTTTGTTTGTGTTTTTCCGGAGAACTTGAAGCTTTTGACTCCTCAGAATTGAAAAACTGATTGGACTTCTATGGCGATGTCACCGAGTCTACATCAGTTCAACGAGGCAGAGAAGCAGAAACGCGCACAGGTATCCTAAACGATCTGTCTCAGCGGCTGAGAATATTACTCTTCCAGCCAGAAGATGTTTGTGGCGTCGAGACTGAGGAGCTTCTACGTCTGCTTCACTCCAGCCTCCAAACACTGGCCTCTAAAGCCTGTAAACTGTGATGGAAGAGAACTATACTCGTCTTTAGCTGCTGCTGGTAGCTAACCTCACAGCACACCAGCTGCAGTTCCCGCTTCTGACCACAGAGGGCGCTGCTGTTAAGTTTGGCGCGCTTACCCACGATGCTGTCGAAGAAGGCGCCCCGCAGGTGCCAGTCGTTCTTGTCGTTGAGGAAGGTGATCATGTGGGACAGCAGGACGTCATTGGCTTTCTGCCGGCCGAAGAAGACGCACAGGCACGTGATGCCGTTCTCCATCAGCGACTGCTTGACGATGTTCTCCGAGTCGCTGAGCAGCGTCACCACCTTCTGCTGCACCATCTCGTGCAGCGCTTGCAGCTCTGCACAGCACACATACAGCGAGCTCGTCACATGGACGCACAGCGACGCATTTATAAACAGCACCGAGGGCGGGGCATACCTGAGTCGTAGTTTTCGTTGGGGTGGAGCGCTTCCTCCGCGTCCTCGCTGCTCAGGTCCTGCTCCGTGTTCACGTTGTTTTCTTGGACCAGCTCCAGGAAGCGCAGCGCGCTCTCGGCCAGGTGGGCGATGTTTTCTGAGAGGACAAAGAAGGTGTCAACGATCTAAACCTGCGCGGCGTGCGTCTGCGGCGTTTCTGAGTCACTGACCTGCGTACGCCAGCCTGACGATGGTAGCGTCGTCCTGGGCGAGATGGGCAATGCCCGGCAGGATGTACTCGGGGTAGATGTTCACATCGTTCCTCGGGACCTCCTTCACCAGCGCCAGAACCTTGGCCAGCGTCCGCACGGCCTGGGCGCGCACGCGGGGCATGGGGTCGTTGCAGAAGTGCAGCAGGTACGGCGTGATGCGGTCCAGCAGGACGTCCACGTTGAGCCGGGGGGCCAGGTGGAGGACGAGCTCCAGCGCGGCGAGCTTGGAGTCGCAGCAGTGCAGCGTCTGGAGGCAGGAAGTGATGACGGAGACGAGCACGACGAGGCCCTGCTCCTCACGGGAGCTCGTCACGCCATCGCTGCCATCCTGGGGCGAAGAGGAGGCGGAGCCTGAGGGGAAACAAACAACAACAGTCAGGTTTCGGCAGCAGCAGACTTTCACCCTCTCCAAGTTTCACCCTCAAAGACGCGTGACCTCCGTGCAGGTTGTGCAGGATGTTGTCGAGGTCTTTGCGGATGATGAGCACGCGCTCGTCCGCCGACTGGAACGTCTCTTTGGCGAACTGCGCCATGTACGGCTGCAGGAAGGTGTAGAAGATGTCCGGGAACGCTTTGCCTCGCTGCTGCTTCAGATACTCCTCTGCCGTCAGCCGCTTCTCGGGCTCCCGCTGCACCATCTGGGCCACCTGACAGGAAGCACACACACACACCGGTAAAGACCTCGCTGTGGGCGCTGCACTCGCCGCCTTCAAAGTAAGACCAAGTAAGAGCTCCACACGACCTCAGCTCGACCGGGAAGTAAACGCTTCCATTTGATGAAACATTTATTTTTACTTTGTCAGGACTTGCCGCAGCGCTCAGACGCCGTTTCCTTCCTTAAGAGCGGTTCTTGTAACTTCCTGTTTGTTTTTGGCCAAACGTCTTTTTATTATAACACCGAAACATTTCAGAATATAACACACCTGCACCACATCCTGCTTCCAACACACACACACACACACACACACACACACACACACACACACACACACACACACACACACACCCTGAGCCTGGTTCTGTTGGAGGTTTCTTCCTGTTCAAAGGGAGTTTTTCCTTCCCACTGTCTCCAAAGTGCTGCTCACAGGGGGTCATGTGATTGTTGGGCTTTTCTCTGTATGTAGGATTGTAGGGTCTATCTTACAATATAAAGCGCTTTGAGGCGACTGTTGTTGTGATTTCGCGCCGTGTAAATAAAGTTCAATTGAAAAAAGATTCCTGGCTCTTTCACCTGCCCAGGTTTTAAAGACTTTTCCTGTTGGTGGAAAATTCCACAAAAGGCAGCACCTCAGAGTTTTTTAATGCAAGTCCAGAATAACCTGATTGATCAAAGAGTGAGACTCTAACATTTGTCAGCCTGAAGTCACAACAGCTCATCTTCAGCTGCTCTGTGCTGAATTACCAGCCGGGTCATAAATCAGTACCAGCTCTCTGACGCTGCGGTCCTCGATCTTCATGAGGACCTGCTCCGTCTGGAAGTGTCCTTTACGATACGCCAGCAGCTGGGACAGATCGAAGAGCGGGACGCCTTCTGTGAACAGCTCAGCGATCACACAGCCTGAAAACACACACACACACAGATGAGGTCTGGCGTTCCTCTGAGTGCAGAAGCACACAAACATTATCACCAGAAGTGTGATGGAAGCTTGCAGCAACGCCTCCGTACCTGCAGAGAAGATGTCCATGGCCTGCTTCAGCTCCCCTCGGCTCCTCTGGTTGTTGTTGGTCAGGTCCACCAGCGGCGTGTTCTGGTCGCTCTCCGTGGTAAACATGCTTCCATCTACGAACCTCTCGGGGGCGATGTAGCACGTCCTCCTCCTAGACGTGTCGAAGAAGTAGTTGAAGTCGGCGGGGTTGTCTTCGGGCAGGTAGGTGGGCTTGAAGCTGGCAAAGTCGGTGAGCAGCACCCAGTTCCAGCTGGTCACCATCACGTTCTCTGTCTTGATGTCCCCGTGACGCACGCCAGCCTTATGAGCCTGGTCGACGGCGTTGAGGATCTGGAAGGCGAGCC
This sequence comes from Mchenga conophoros, assembly GCF_057382185.1. Taxonomy (NCBI): domain Eukaryota; kingdom Metazoa; phylum Chordata; class Actinopteri; order Cichliformes; family Cichlidae; genus Mchenga; species Mchenga conophoros. The sequence goes on from NC_140536.1 coordinate 38,534,965, forward strand.
AGCGCTTCTCCACGTTGTTAAGGAACGGCCGCGTGCTGATGCGGTCGTACAGGTTGTCCCGAACGTACTGGCGGAACAAGATGGCGGCCTTCTCGGTGAGAGAGGTTTTCTGGAAAGGCAGGCAGTTCTGGCAGGAGTGCAGGCGAATCTTCAGCTCCTCCAGCTCCTGCTTGTGGCTCGTCAGCGGCAGCGACGGGTCCTGGATGGCGAAGACCTTCACCACCACCAGGCCCTCGCGATGTTTGGCCCGGGCCACCTTGAAGAAGCGCGTGCTGCCCAGGCTCTTATCGTACTCGTGATCGACGATGTCGGAGAAGTAGCTGTCCACGGACAGGATCTGAGAGGGGGCGATGCCCGCTAGCTGGTTCCCCATCGTGCCTCGAAGCTGCGCTGCAGAAAGACAAACAGAAGGAGAGGTGTACACGCACATAGTGAGTGAAGAAGAAACACCCAGTGCATCATGGGAATCCCCCGGCAGCCTACGTCTATTGCAGCATCACTAAGGGAGGATTCAGGGTCACCTGGTCCAGCCCTAACTATATGCTTTAGCAAAAAGGAAAGTTTGAAGCCTAATCTTGAAAGTAAAGATAGTGTCTGTCTCCTGAATCCAAACTGGAAGCTGGTTCCACAGAAGAGGGGCCTGAAAACTGAAGGCTCTGCCTCCCATTCTACTTTTAAATACTCTAGGAACAACAAGTAGGCCTGCAGAGCGAGAGCGGAGCGCTCTAATAGGGTGATATGGTACTACAAGGTCATTAAGATAAGATGGGGCCTGATTATTTAAGACCTTGTATGTGAGGAGCAGGATTTTGAATTCTGGAGTTCTGAAGATCACAGAGCGCCTGTGTGGACATGTCTTTACTTCAGGGCCCAGCTCGGCTATGTCGTGTTTTCCGGGTTTCTTTCGTTGGCCTCCTGCTCCATATCAGCCTTTGGGGACGAGCTTTGCATGAAACGTGACTGATCCAGAAGCTGCTTAGGGGGAGAGTCTCTGCTGCCTTACTGAATAGAAGGTTTGAGAATGAAAAATGTGTTTGACCCTCGAGTATGTGCCTGCAAATATTTTTAGTTCTTGTAGGTTTTATTTGGAGGGTGTGGTCAGGGTCAAACAGGCTGCCAATCTGTAGTTTTCCATGTAAATATATCAGACGTCAGCTGTCGGTGTGATGTTGGGTTTCATTGTGCTGCTGTGGTGTTTAATGTCTCTGTGCAGGAGTCTCGGGCTCTGCTGCTCGGCGTCCATCCTCCCTCCTCTGTTTGCCATCTTTAAACCATGACGGTAGAAACACGAGCTACATCTGCTCATTTCCTACAGATTGTTGTGAGGACGACACGTATCTGCCCACGTTAAACTGTGACATCGCTAGGTAACGTGGGCAGGTATTAAACCACCGACGGGCGAACAGGCGTGTAAACTGGAGTGTCCGTGGAGCTGATCGGTGGTGTGTGAGGAAAATGTCCGCTCGTTATTTACGTTACAGAAACACGAGACCAGGCGTTAGACTTTCTAATCTCTGTTTTTAATTACAAATAATTTCGCTGTAGTCTGGAAATAATGCGTGTATGCATTTGCACGAGCTGGAGATCTTTAATCTGGAAGATGTAAACGGATCCAACAAGTTAAGCTGGGACACCGGCCTGACCCAGAGGAACATCAGCTTCCAGAGCTCGGAGTGAAACCGGCTGTGAGACCACAAACACACTAAAACACTCGGAGGCTAACAGTTAGCATCTCTCTGAGGGAAGTACACGGTAAAAAGCAGACAAACCTGCAGCCGTTCGCTCTCACTGGACCACAGCTACTGCTGCTATTAGCTTCAGCGTGCTAGCAGCGCTAGCCGTAGCACTAATGCTAAAGGCTGCTAACGGGAACAGGCTTCAGGCTGATCCGCCAATCCGGGTCTTCATGTCGGCTCTCCTCCTGCCACCGCAGTACCGACCCACCGTGCTCAGATAACCGAGGATAAACAACAAACCAGCCGGACTCGCTCAGCTAATCGATCCGCTGTTTCCAGCTGTTATTGTGTTTCCGGGTTACAGCGGAACCGGAAGCATCCTTAAGCACTAACCGCGGTAGTTCCAAAGATCGTATAGCAGCGTGTGAGGCTCTCTGTCGATTCAATTATCCGTGTCGGCTCACTGACAGGTCTGCGCGGTGGAGCAGCGCGTTACTCACAGAGATCCGGGGTCCGGGTCCAAGGTCCGGGGTTTGAATCCGGCTGGCTCTGTCTGTGCGGAGTTTCCGTGTTCTGCCTGTTCCTGTGGGTTCCTCCCACAGTCCAAACATACCTGTGAGGTTACCTGAGAGTCTTCTTATAATTATGTTTATTTATAAATGATGAAAAGGTGAGCAATAAAGTGTTGCTTTCAATCAGACATTTCCTAAATCATTGAGCCAGGTCATGACCTCCACCAAAACATCTCCCAGACCCTGTTTGTCGGATTTTTTTAAAAACTTTATTTATCACATTTTAGACATACAGTCAAGTAAAACAGGAATCACATAAAAGATGACATTGTGGTAGTACAATGAGGAACAGAGAGAGGGACAAGGACAGTGAGACAAAAGTGAGTACAAAAAATAAAATAAATTAAGGGGAACATAAATAAACAGAAATTTGCAAGAGCCAAAATCAAGTTAGCAGTTTCAATCGGTTACAGATGTTAACAGTCTTGAGAGCCTTCGTGTTTTTTGATGAGGAGATTGTCCTTATATATTGTGCAAGTTCCATTTTAATACAAGAAGTTCAGGCTTTCTGCCGAGGACTTTGCTTTTGTGTATATGAAATTTTGCCAAAAATAAAACCAAATTTATAAAGAAGAAAGCATCATTGTCCTTGTCTTTAAAAGTATAATAGCCAAAGATAACATCCTTATAGTATAGTTGAAGATTAGGGAGAACAGAGTCAGTAATAAACTTGTGGAAATCCTTCCAGAATTTACATGTAAATTTACTCACGTGACCAAAACAGATGAGAAACTGTTTCAGGTTGCTCTTGACAGAAGGTACAATTTACATTTATTTCAGCCATAAATTTGGACAAATATTGTTTGGTAGGGTAAAACTTATGAATCACTTAAAGGAAATCTCTTTAATACCCTGTTTGTCGGATGTTTGGGTAACTGATTGAAAATGTGACGTCATTCAGGGGTAAAACCGCAAAGGATTCTGGGAACGAGTGGCAAGCGGTACTAGCGCGCGCAGGCTTTCACGTGAAAACAGTCACACAGCGATAAAAAGAAACACAAAGAATGTCAAGAAGCTGTTGTGTTATTAACTGCAATAGCCGGTCGCATGACAGCCACAGGAAGCCGACGGGTAAAGAGATCGTTGTTATCGGATTACGTCGTGGAAGAGAAATTGTTTAAGCCACGTTTCCGAGGTAACAAAGAGCCGACGGATGGCCTGGATTGCAGCCATTCAAAGAGAAAATATAACGTCTCAGAGCACTCCAGCTCACAGGTTAGCCTGCTCCAAGCATTCCCACAGAGGTCAGTCTGCTGTCATTTATCATAATTGTTGATGTAGGTTACAAATAAGTCTTAATTTGAATTGAATTCGTTGCTATGCTGCTTTGTTCACGGTGGCTTTGCAGGCTAATGTTTGTTGTGTTTTGTAGGAAAACCAGCCTACAAAATGCTGGGATGTGATCCAGGCTGGGCCCCTCCATCAGCCTGGGTCAGACCGAGTTTAAAGCTGCTACCACAGCCAGATCTGATCGGTGACGAGAGAGAGCGAGATCGAAACAGCCATGAAACGTCTGCATATATGTGTCGAAGGGTTGTACTGAAGCAAGTGATGAATAACTGTTTTCCAGTATGTTGTTTTCTTTTTGGGTTTTTTGCATTGTTGATTTGTTTTTCACCGAAGCAGCTAGTAAAGCAGGATGGAGTATCTTGTAAGATTCTATAATAGAATGAAACAATAATGCTGTGAGATGGAATCGTCCAAATCACCAAAGTAAACTGGACCTGGGCTTGTTGCAGGATCTGAAGTTACTAAACATGTTGTGAGTGTGTGCACTCACACTTAGGACCATATAATAATAAATATGTGCGTGATGACAGTTGGGCAGCAGGCTGACATCCTTACTCCACTCTGTGCTCGTGCGGGTCTGACCCTTCCACCCCTTTGATTTGTTCCTCCTACTTTATGTTGCCTTTTCGTCACGTCTGTCTTCGTACGGAGCTGCAGAGTTCTCCGTCATTTTGTACAGAACTATTTTTGGGGCAAATAAAATGCAAGTAGGGATTAAAACTGAAGAATTAATGATTACCGGTGCTGGAAATACTAGCGCTTGATGCAGGGTTTTGATTTTGTTGCCACTCATACCCACAATGCAATGGACGAAAGTCACGTGGTCTGTCGATCTCTATATGTGAGAGTGAGTGAGTGAGAGAGCCATTATTCAGGGTTCCTTAGTGATTCATTAGCTGTTAATTAGTGGGTTATACAGACAGTAAATTGCCAGTTAAACCAGTCCTGTCTTAGAATAACCATTATGAACAATATTTATAGCAAGAATTAACTGTAATGTCCTATAAAATATTAAAATAATGAGTGCAGCTCACTGTCACACCCGGAGACAACTGGAAGCACTGTGAGGGTCATGTTTTTAGACTTCTTCAGTGCCTTTAATTCAGTCACCTGGAGTCACCTGACTGCATGGACAGTCGGTTCCCTCACCAGCAGATCACAGAGGCTTCAGGACTGTGAGTCTGCACATCAACACCAGTAAGATGAAGGAGATGGTGGTCGACTTCTGGAGGAAACCACCACCCATCCACGGTTTGGACATCGAGGGTGGACAGGGACAAATACCTCCATGTTCAACTGAACAATAAGCTGGACTGGTCGGATAACGCTGACACTCGAGAACAGCCAAAGTCGCTCCATCTGCTGGCAGGCTGAGGCCTTTTGGGGTGTGTGGGACATCACTAACACTATCTTGTATGGGGGTTGTCTGCTGGGCAAACGGACAGGAAACAGCTTAATAGACTGTTAATGAGGGCCAGCTCTGTCCTGGACACTGCCCTAGATCCCATAGAGGAGGTGGGTGTATACAGGCCAACCCTCCCGATTATTCCGGGAGAAGCCAGAATTTCAGTGCCCCTCCCGAAAATCTCCTGATTTTCCACCCGGACAACAAAAAAAAACATATCCCAGAATTCATAGCGTGGCCCAGCCAATTCCAGTTTCCAACAATGGCGGCAGCTACTTTTAATTTAATTTTTAAGTTTTAATATTACTCGTTCTGAGTCGCAAAATAAACTTTTAGCATATTTTCAGGCGAGAATGTAGCTGCAAATATCTGAGCCAGCGATAACAGCGAACTCCCAGCGGTCTACTCAGGTTAAACATGATATATAAGTCACTTAGATAACTTAAACATGTTATTGTTTGATTTTTTTTCAGTGTTTTATTTGTTCCTGAGTAAATCGGTTTGGCTGAGATTAAAGTTTTTAGATTAGATTCAATAAAACTTTATTAAAGGACCCGGCCCACTCAGACTCCTCGCTCAGGGTCCTCAGGTGGATGCAGCCTCTGAATTTGGACAGTTCCGGCGGGGGGACAGTAATAACGGTGACATTTAACTTCCCTGAAATAAATCATTTTAAATAAATAATGTCCATTATGGACAAATATAAAAACACATGTAATAATAAATTTAGCAATGAAATATAAGTATCAGCAATAGTTAGAATAGAATAGAATAGAATTCAACTTTATTGTCATTGCACATGCACAGGTACAGGGCAACGAAATGCAGTTTGCATCCATCCAGAAGTGCTTTAGTGATATAGATATATTACAATATATATTAGCAATAGTATAGATATGTAAGTATATTACAGAAATGGGTCTATTATGTTATAATGTACACGGTATGAAGTATGTTGTGAATATTCTATAACTATAAGTATGTACAGGCTGTAGTGAGTACAAGCTATGTACAGGCTATGAACAGGATATAAATATGAAAAACTATACAGAATATGAAATAAATAACTTTACAGAATCTGAGATATACAGTTATACAGAAATGGGAACTATGCAAGTTGTAAACAGTTGTAGGATTAAAGATTATTGAATGTACAGAATGATTATTTACACAGAGCTATACAGTAGTGCAGTTAAGATAAGTGAGGGTGTAGATAGTTTCTACAGAGGCTATATAAAGTGCTAGTGGTTGTGAGTGGTGGTTCACTCCATGTTATTATTGTGTGTTTGAGGGTACAGTTGTCCATTGTGGGGGTGTGTATGTTCAGTCCATGAGTTTAACAATAGTTACAGGTAGTACTGATATCCGTTATAAGATAAATTATATGACATGACGTAGTAGTAAGGCAAGGCAAGGCAAGGCAAGTTTATTTGTATAGCACAATTCAACAACAAGGTGATTCAAAGTGCTTTACAGAGACATTAGAAACAAGAACAAATAAAAAGCATGATTTAAAATTGAATAAAACAAGCAAATAAACTAACTAACTAATTAACAAACAAACAAACAAACAACAGTATATAAAATAGTAGTAGTTGTAGTACTTGTAGTATTTGGTGGTAGTGAGTCATGTGCTGCAGCACACAGGATCTGTGTTTTGACCAGAGGAACTTTCTGGCACGGTGAGCTAAGTCATCTGAAACCTAACAGGAAGTGAGGTGACTGTGTATTCAAAATAAAAGCCAGCCAGTAGCGGCGTTATGGCTAACCTGTCTGCCCAGGTGGGTATGAAAAGCGCTTTTTCAAACACTGCCCTTAAAAAACAGCACTACGTCGCCATTAGTCAATTCTCATCTTACCTGTTTTATACTTAAAACCGTATAAAAACAAGTATACAACAGGCACACGCTGAGGTGTAATACTTATGAAATAAGCAAATTCAGAAAATGCTTGAAAAATTGCAGCGCAGCTTCATTAGAATAAAAAATTAATTTATAATTAATAATAATAATTAATTAAGTTTCAGTGCAGGAGCTGGTGTAGCTGCTTTAGTCGATATATTTTTATTTGTATCTTTTATTTTGATATAATAAGTGGTTTAGGCCTCCCCGCTCCGCCTGTTTGCAGCCTCCGCGTTTATGATTTTATTTCGCTGCTGATGTTTACTTTTTATTGAAAGCAGTAACACCTCGGTTGTTGAAAGATCCGTCAGAGGACCGCCCATTTCCGCTGCCGGTCTTATTTTGAAAGGGTGTCCGGAAGCGCGGAGCAGAGCCCGTGAGTGCGGCATGGTGGACGCTCCTCTGTCGGAAGAAGACGCTCCGCTCCGGGATTTCACGGAAGATGCAGAAGAAACGGGAGCTGCTGGTAAGTTTTACAAATTTTCACTTTTCCGTCGTGATGGCGGCTCATAATGCCATTAAACCCACCTCCGAGCCCATGAATCAAATACGGTTCCCGCAATGAAACCCTCCGGAATTCAGTAACTGTCCGTAGCAGCTGACAGCAGCCCGGCGTCGGGTTTGTTTGCTTAGTTTGTCTCCGGGAGAGGAGCGCTGATAGCGTCTGTTAGCCTGTAGCTGTCACCGGGGAATCTGACGTAAGTTAGCCCCTTGGAGCTGACATGGCGGAGAATGAGACCCAGGCAGCGGCAGTCGGTGCTGTTGAGTTCGTCGTGAGTGTCCGAGACTTCCAGCGGCCAGGTCCGCCGTCCCCGGGACACCGTGAGCTCACCGGCGGGGCAGCTAGCAGGCTAAGCCAGGCTAACACTGCGAGAGCTCCGCGCTCGTTATCAGAGTACAGGCGTGCCATGGCCGATTCAGGTTAGGCTTATTACGGAGATGGAATAAAATAACACGGGTCTTACTGTTAATAAATATACAGGTAAATAAAACCAAATGCCAGTACAATAAATTATTATATACATATAATAAACTATAATAATCCCAGAGCACAAACCTGGGTTATTTGTCGAGTATGGAAATATCAAAAACTTACGAAAATGTCATCCTGACAGGATGACTGTGGGTTATAATGTGTGTCTGTGTGCGGGGAATGACACCCAGACAGCGGCAGTTGAGTTCAAGTTAATGTGTAATAAAGTAAAATATTTTAATAACGTCAGAAAATAAAACCTTTCAGACCCTCGGGAAAAATAATTATGTCTGTTAAAGGCTATTAACAGTTATAAATAAGTAACATAATTTAATATCGCAGAGTCAATAAAAAAAATATTTCAGGTCAAATAAAATAATGGAGCCTAAAAATGGCAGCGTGTTTATGTGACTGTAGTTATGAGGCTGCAGGAGAATACATGCATTAGCCTGATACAGCACCAGTAAATAATGAAGTAATAAAACAGCCGCCCCTCTGATCGTGTCTTCACCGTCTCTCTTGGTTCTTTGGAGTTATTGTGTTAATTTGCCTTTGCACATACCTGTCATACCCGCTAAAACATCCACGCACAGCTTTGACGCGTCAGGACACTGTAATGATGCTCCGCACCCAGCTGGTGGTGTGATTGCTTCCTTTGTTAGGATCTATTTTTATTATTTTTACTATAGAACCGGTCGCAACACCGGTTCTATAGTAAAAACCGTTCCGCCCACACAGCAGGAAACTGAAAGCAAAACGTCCTCGGCTGGTGTGGTGTGAATAACTGACGTGATTGGTTAGATGGAAGTGTGGACCTTTGTGTCTGGTGACAAATCACTTTTTTGGTGACTTTAAAGGTTTTGTCTTTCTTGTGATTTTATACTTGAAAGATTTTTTTGATTTCCTCATGAATGTTTTTAATTCCCTGAGAATATTCACGATTGGCTCGCTCTGTAAATTTACTGCTTTCTTCTCAAAGAAAAGTCATGTGACGTCTGTGATTTAGACGGCTCTCTGTTCGTCCGCGTGTATTTTAAAACGTAGATTTGCTCTTTAAGATTCATAACTTTTCTTCACTGATAATATTCAGAGCTTCAATATTTTTAACTCAAACCGCTGTTTTTGAAAAGTTTTGTAACAGTTCTTTTTTTGTGGTTCTGGTGTCGCTGACCAGCTGCGTGCGGACGGGCTGAGGCAGGTTCGGGTGAAGTTGAGCGCGGTCTTCATCAGTGCGGCGCAGCGCCGCGGTTCAGACCGGTCGTTTGGGTTTATCAATCCTGGAAAATCAATTTTGTGGCTGCTGCCGAAAGTGCAGTCAATACAGCGAGGTCACAGAAGGTGTGTGTGCGTGCATGTGTGTGTGTTTGTGCGTGCATGTGTGCGTGTGCGTGTATCAACAGTGACTTGTGAGTGTGTGCTAATCAGCTGTGAAAACTGTGATGTTTCAGGCTGAGGTTTGATGGAGTGCCTCCACCTGTCTTCAGTTATTAGATTGAAGCTGGAGCTCCACCCTGATGAAGGGCGGAGCTGTGTAAACTGATCTGAGTGATGTAGTTATTCGGAGGTCTTGCTCAGCTCCGATTGGCTCGTCTTTGTTGTAGAAGTGCTCGTGGTGCTGAGTCTGGAGGAAAACCGAGTGGTGCGTGAGCTCCATCACTGATAGCTTCACCTACAACCATTTACCCCACCAGCACCACCTGAGCCTTTGATTCAGCGGCTCACGAGAGCTTTTATTGGCTCATCTGTGAACAGGCGTCACTTTGTCTTATTTTCAGTGTTGGCTCCAGATAGAGTTGAAGCGAGCCTCTCGGTGGGGTCGCTGCTGTGACAGAGGTTCATTTACAGTTTCAGACTGATGCCGGTGATCAGCATGGTGGGTGGAGGTGGGTGGAGGTGTGTTTGTTCTTCTGCCATGTTCGAACACGCTCAGTGCGACGCAGCGGCGCCATAGCAGCTTGATAATTAGACGGTAGCTGGGCCGTGAGGCGGCGTTCAGGATGGAAATCATAAACACTGAGGTCGTGTTAAGTGTACCTGCTCCTCGGTTACCACGGTAACCTGCACAGCCCGCGTCCTGTAAGCTTGGGTGCGTTGGGGTCGGCTGATGAACAGCAGGTTGTTGGTCCGTGTCAGGTAACATCCGCCCAGAGCTTCATAGTGCTGCCCCGCCCATCTACACCTGCAAACGTGAGCCGAGTGTCTGTAACTCGTTTTTAACTGAATGCTTTTAATAACAAATAAAGCTCGAGTGCAGAGCAGCCGACAGCATCTAAGTGGAAATAAAACCTTCCTGTAACAAAGTGTCAGCAGCAGCTCTGCGTGTTTGCTGGGATGAAACTGAAGGAGAGCGAGGACGAGGCTTCATGTGAACAAAGAGTTCAGACGTCAGACTCCAGAGTCTGTGAACGGGACTCCAGTGATTACAAAAACAGTCGATCAGGGTAAAATTCCCATTATTCCTTTGTGGTGGTGTCAGTGACGCAGCGCTGTGTGCTTTCCCACGGTGCTTTTCCTCGGGTTGATCCTGGTGTCTGACAGGTTGACGCTGACGAGCAGCTAAACAAGAAGAGATAAATTCACCAGCAGCGTTCGCCGTCGTGGCGCTGGGCGAGAAACCTTAACTGATGGCGACTGTGACATCAGACATTTTATTAACGTTTCTGTTTCAGCAATCACATGACCGGAGTCGGTCAGAGCATTCGCAGCATTTCCTGTGACACTGAAGTGAAGTCAGTGTTTGTGGGTCAGGTGGTAGAGCGGGTCAGGGCAGCGGTCCCTAATCTTTGTTTCTCCTCGGACCGGCCTTCAAGGTGTCGCCGATAACTAAAATAAAACCTGTACTGGTACCAAAAAAAGGAAGATGACACGCAGGAAAAGACCCGGGGAGACCGGGGGGCGGAGCTGGTCTAGGGTTCACCTGCAGCACGCCGGCTGACACTGGCCGAGGTCATCGGTCATTGCGGGCCTGCTGTGCTGCACTTTGCATTTGATTATACGCTCGGGATCAGGGCTGCCGTCCCGTTTCAAACGTGAGCGGACTCCATCCTGTGGATGTGAAACGAGACGCGTCTGATCTGTGAATGTTTTCAGCACACTTCGGTCCAGAAATAAACGCCCGTCCTCCTCTGTGGACAGACCTTCTTCTCTCTTTAATGAATTCAATCACGTCCTCGTCTGAAAGTCACCGCCGGCTGTCGGGTCCGACCTACTTTCTCTTTTTGCCCGTCATTAACTTAGAGGAAGCGATGCAGCGATGTGGAGCTCTGCTGATATTCCGCTGGAGTCCGTCGATCCTTCGGGAAGTGAAATGAGCACCAGCAGCCAGCGAGGCGTGCAGCTAACGGCCCGTTTGGCACCGAGCCGGCCGACATCCAGAGTTCAGCTCGGTGCTTTAACCAGATAAGAGAGGCCTGTGAAACATGAGCCCACACAAAGAGCAGGAAGTCTCAGATATTCTTCGCACACAAAACACACATTATGTCAGAAATAACAAGAAAAGACGTGAAACTGAAGGAGAGCAGGGAGGAGGTTTCATACCGAGGATAACAAAGGCTTAATACGTCGAACACGGAGGCTCCAGCCTCAGCGAGTGTTCTGTGAGCGGCCTGCAGTGATGATACAAACACGCAATCAGGATGAAATTCCTGTTATTCCTTTGTGTTCATGTCAGTGTGTGTGTGTCTGTGCTTTTCCTCGTGGTGATCCCGGTGTCCGATATACTGCTCGGTTACACTCCGTGGTCTGCATTTACACCTCAGACTGAAAGTGTCTGCTAACCTTCCACAGTCTCTGTGAGAGGGATGCTGTCAGACTGCAGCTGTTTGCAGCTGTCTCCTGTCGGCCAACCTGACCTGATGATGATGATGTCAGCTGATGATGTCAGATGGTAGTGAAGCGTGGCTGAGCCCGGTGTAGAGGTCGGGTGCGTTTCAGTTTGTTTGGTGTTTGCATTTGGTAAAATCAGCAGTCAAACGAGTCGCAGCAACAAAGGTGAGACAGGTAACGCCTCCTGTCACCAGCGTGACAGGAGGCGTTTGAAGATTTTCGGGCTTCGGGGACGTCAGAATCACTTCTTTGGTCACATGATGCTTTGATGCTACTCGTGTTTGCTCAGGTGTGACATCAGCAGTGACCTTGGCGCTAACACTCTGACAGCAGGGTCTGCGTTTAGTTTAAGTGAGTCAGACTGCAGTGACCCTCCCGTCCTGCGGGAGCAGCGTGAGGAGGAGGCAGCAGGATGGTCGTCTAAGCTGCTCTCACTGCTAATCAGATACAATCCTCTCAGCTGATCGCTGCTCCTCTCTCTGTCTGCAGAGCAAAACGTTTTTAGGGGCAGCTCTGTGTGTGGATGCTGAGAGGAAGTTTGCACACCTGTGTCTCAGGTAAAGCTGACTGATTGAAGGAAGCTGTAAGGAGGCAGAGGAGGCCGGCAGGTGATGACAGGTGATTCACAGAACAGTGTGCACTTCTGCTGAGTGGTAGCTTCTAGATCGAGGCTCAAGAGTTGGGAGTTCGTCTTGTAACTGGAAGGTTGCCGGTTCGAGCCCCGGCTTGGACAGTCTCGGTCGTCGTGTCCTTGGGCAAGACACTTCACCCGTTGCCTACTGGTGGTGGTCAGAGGGCCCGGTGGCGCCAGTGTCCGGCAGCCTCGCCTCTGTCAGTGCGCCCCAGGGTGGCTGTGGCTACAATGTAGCTCGCACACAAGAATTTCACTCACATGTAGCAGTGTACCTGCACGTGTGATGCGACAGTAAACGTGATTTGATCTCAAATAAAATGAAGGTTTCGATATTTTCCTGAATAATCTCGACTCTGACGCCAATCGGCCTTCAGACTGCGGTCGGCTTTCAGCTGCAGCGCCGATGTTTGTGTCGGGGTGTTCATGTGACCCCGCTGGGCAGGCAGGCGCGTGGACACCTGACTTTGTGACCACGATAACTCGAGAAGGCGGCAACGTAGCATTTCAAATTGATAACAGAAGTGTATGTACGAGGAGGCTGGGGGCGGGTGTTTCATCTCCTGCAGGAGCGACGATCGGGCGTAACGCTGTAGCTTTGCCGTACCAGCTGCTTCTGTTCCAACTCTGATTTCAGCTTTTCTGACACTTTCAGGTCTCGTGTGGTCTTAAATGCACCTGTGAGTCTGCTGCTTGGGTCACAGCATTAATCAGCCGCAGACACCTTCGTGTTGTTGGCTGCACTTCCTGCTGACGTGCAGTTTATTCATCGCATTCGGCCACTGCGTGGAAAACTGTCTCGAGCCGCCCGGCAGCTCGGACTGTGAAAACATTGAAAGCAGATGAGAAATGCCGGGAGTTCCTCCACCTCTGTGGGACAGACTTGTTCTCACGCCGTTACAGCTGCACACAGCTGCACACAGCTGGCTGTTTGTCCCCTCACAGGCCTGCAGCTGCCAGGCTCAGGTCAAAGCTTTAAGCCGGCAGGTGAGTGCAGGTGCACATATATTGCACAGCTGGCCTGGGACCAGAAACACGTCACTCAGTTTTATGGTGAGACTTTGCCCCGAGTCACGACTCTCAGGTGGGGCCATAAACGAGTTCAGGTGTAAGAACAGGCATCAGAGACTCGTCGCTCTCTCGTGTCTGTGGTAGTAAGGCAGCACGAGCTAACGTTCGGCCTGAAGCCATCTGCCCAAACTGGACTTTGACCTTTGACACGGCCTGGATGCTGTTAGCTAATGCTAGCCACCGCGTTAGCTGAGCAGGACAGCCTGAGGCCGACTCTCGACAGTTTTCTTCAAGTAGCTCTAAATTCTAACTCTGACTGAGTCTTTGATGAGGTGCACTTCCTGTGAACCTGTGCAGGTGTTTGAAAAAGCTGCTCTTGCTGACTGGGAGGAGAATCGACTTCCTCTCTGCTCTTTGTTCGCCTTTAAACCCTGCACCACGGCGCCGCTGTCGCCTTTGTCCCATTTCCTGCTGTCGGTTTCCTCTGCGTCAGCCTTCGTCCTCAGACCTGCAGCCTGCTGGGAGGAAGTGATCAGCATCATGCATGACAACAAGCACCGATGGTGGAGGAGGCTCGAAGCTGTTCGATGTTCAGTTTGTCCTCCTTACCTCTCTGCTTCATTCCATGTTTGGCACTGATCACCACCTGCACTCATGTATATATCTTTCTACGTAGCACTTTAATTCTTATTCTTATTTTTTCATGTCTATTTAAGCGTAATTTATGACAGTATGTTTGCACTGAAGCACCGCAGCAATTTCCTAATGTTGTAAACCTGCAGCGCGTCACGCCGTTAATCCCGCCGGAAGCTGCCACAAACAAAACCTTTGTTTTTTCCTGACTTTGGTGGCATTAAAGTCTAAATTCTGCCCTCCTCACATTTATTTCATGAAGAATCGACTCGGAGTTCAGATGTTCCCGATAGAGCCGGTCTCTAGTGGACATCAGAGGAACTGCAGGTTCCTGGGGAGATTATAAATTCAAAGTGCAGATGTGCTTTTACTTTGGAAGTCATTCTGGTCCTCTTCCCCTCATTTCCTCTGAGCTTTTGTGCTGCCGTACGTTCTTGTAGTTCATTAAAGTAAAACCTAAAACGCAGTCTTTCTGGCCCTGTGGGTGGTGTCGGTGCCTTCTGAAGCATTTTTATTAACAAACGTATGTCTTGGCCCTGGTTGTGAAAGGTTTCTGGTTACTTCCTGGCATCTGCCAGCAGCATTACGCCTGCAGTAATGAGAGTCCTGAAATGTGACTCTGTGGATTATTATCTTTGACAGCAGCTGACGAGAAACTGGATTTGAAGTCATCCATAAAAGGTTAGATGACAGCGTTCACCCAGAGGTCACAGCTGTGTCATCACTCAGACACTTACCTGCACAGCTGGACGTCAGGTGTGCGAGTCACAAGTGCTCCCACCTTAGAGGTCCCTGACTCTTTGTGGAAAGCAGAGCTCTGCTCGAGTAAAAGTGGAGGAATGTGATCCGTTTCACGGAGAACCTCGGTGCAGTCTGTGGGCCCGACAGACGCCGTCGTCGCTGTCTGATGCTCGCAGGTGGAGGTTGTCCAGGCCTGGATGTGAGAAGCAGCTCTCAATAGGAACCCTGCTGCAGTCTCAGTCTCTCTGTCTTCTTCCTGTTTCAGCTTTCCGAAGGAGAACCCTCCAGTGAAGATGAGACCATGGTCCCAGTACTGACGTCCAGAAAAGCCAGTGAACTGCCCATCAATGAAGTAGCATGTGTCCTGCAGGTAAGGAGGCGAGCGCCTCTCAGCCTGACATTTGTCACGTTTATCTCAGAGAGCGCTCAGCTGATCGGTTCATGAGAACGACGGTGACGCCATTAAAAATCCTCAGACTTAGACTGAGCCAATGAGACGCGTCGTCCTGTTTCTGTGCGAGCTTCGTCTCTGAAACGGTAATCTGAGCGCCGCTGCGTGTCACGCCCACAGGCCGACCTGCAGCTGGGTTTGACCCAGGAGGAGGTGAGGCGGCGGAGGGCGTACCACGGCTGGAACGAGTTCGACATCAGCGAGGACGAGCCGCTGTGGAGGAAGTACCTGTCACAGGTAACGCACGCATCACACGCAGACTCACTCAAGGCCATTTCCTGTTTCTCTCTCTGTGTGACGGCGAGTCCCTCAAACGTGCAGCGGCAGAGTCACCCAGCACGCTATTTTTATCCAGAGCCTGAAACGCGTCTGCAGGCCCGCCGTGTTCCCGACTGTCATTGTTCCGCCGCCGCGTTAACCCGCGCACGTCTGCAGCACGCTTACATAACGTCCTGTGGAAGAACACAGATTTATTTTTGCACGGCACACGTTCGTCGCCTCACAGCCATGTTAGAAACACGTGTAAGGTGTAAACGCGCTTCACCGTGGTAACCGTGACCTCATTGCTGCTCGCACCTTTTTAATAGGACTGACACGTTTGTGGTGACTGCACAAAGGAGGAGGTTGAATCCTGTAGCGTTCTTCGTTTCTGTCTCGGCAGCAGGCAGTCGGAGCACTGATGGAGCTGCTGCAGGCCTCCAGCAGCTCCAGCTTAAATATAGAAAGCGAGCGCGGACGGAGACGCGGGAGGAAGCTGTCGGCTCGAGTCCAAGCGAGGAGCAGAAACTCTGGATGTCTGAAAAATGTAAACCACATCAGCTGACGTGTGCAGAAGTTTCCGTTTGACTTCACATTCCTGAGTGCTGAACAAGCAGAAAGAGAGGGTCACAGGTCACATGACCAGAACCGTGTGATGTGAGCCATGAGGGTGAGGAAGGTCAGAGCCTCGTCATCGCTCCTGACTGCTGATTGGACGGCTTCACAAACACACCTATTGTCTGTAATCTGAGCGCGTGTCCTCCTGCGATCACACGCTCGAGTCGCTCCTTCACTAAACAAACGCCAGCCCTGCAGCGAGTCGAGTAGCAGCTGCTGCGGCGCTCTGACATCACGCTGACCTCACAGTCCAGACACGAGCTGCCAAAGAGTTTGTCCTTCAGCTGCCAACCACACACGTTTACAGCTGCACCGACTCGCCTGATCCCGCCTGTGATGACTTGTTCGATTTACCCGCGCTGCTGAAATAAATGTGCAAACTCGGCGAAGCTGAAAGCGTCCACGCTGTAAAAAGTGTCTTTGTTAAAGAACACGTCCTCCAAACGTCTGTAATCATGTGACACTTGACCTCTGACCTCAGCCTGTGTCTCTCTGCAGTTCAAAGATCCGCTCATCCTGCTGTTGCTGGCGTCGGCGGTCATCAGCATCATCATGCACCAGTTCGATGACGCCATCAGCATCACAGTGGTAGGTAACCAGCGGCGCTCAGGCGTCCTCTGAAACCTGCAGGTCCTCCACACGAGGTTACACACGACAGCTGTTTGTCTGATACAAAAACGAGGTCAAAGTTCAGATGGCAGGAGCGGAGTGGAACAGCAGCTCTGTGTTCTTAGACTCAGTGACTCAAATGCAGCAAGTTTTACATGTAAAGGTCACGGGGTCAGTGACTGAGCCGTCCTGTGAGGCAGTGCTGCTCTGCGATTGGTCAGCACGGCGCGTGCTTGTTATTGTCTCCTCTCACCTTAAGCTCAGCGTGCACCGTCACAGAGAGGTGGAACGCCACAGGCACAGATTAAAAACAAGAAGTGCGATCTTCTCTGCAGCCCGTCTGCACACGTTTGAACATCTGCACGCTTCTCGTTCAGCTACAACCAGGTCAGGTCCATCACAGAAGATGGGTCTCATTTACCTAAAGTCATCGAGTTCATCTGCATCGGTGAAGTAAAACCTGAACAGGAAGGTTTGGCGCTGTGTTCCATCCTACCGGTTGTTTCTGCACGCACAACACAAAGTGACAAACCGTCCTGCATGCTGGAGTCATTGTTGACAGCATAAAGTACGTACGGCAGGACCAAAGGCGGATTCATGTGCAGAGAGAGGAGGTCTGAGATGGAGAGTCTGAGTGACGCACACACAGTTTGACCCTCGTAAAAGAAGAAACGTGAGTCCCTGTGCACACGCAGGCCGGCTGCAGGCGAACAAACAGCTTCATCGCTGTTTGCTTTCAGACTTCGGGTAATTAAAGCGTTCCGGGAACCCTTCAGGATGTTTGATCAGGTTTCTGTTTTAATCCTCCAAACGGACGCAGAGCTTCAGCAGCCAGAAGGTCAGCCGATGGTCTGACTCCACCTCAGCGTGTGAACAAGCAGAAATGATGAAGAGCTTATTCATGTCATCACATTCAGATATGATGACTGTGAAAGCAGACGGGCCACTGTGAGGCCAAAGCTCCGCCTCACAGGAAATAAACATAAATGCAGAGGTGAGAGGTTACAAACAGTGCTTTTAATTTGAAAGGAAATGTGGAATATATATTTTATGATGAAAGGAAAAGATGAACGATGTTGAGCTCTGATGTCGCAAACATTCACTGAAATCTTCAATAAACCCTGAACGACTCAGTGTCAGTGGGGTTTCCACAGCTGTGGGGTTTTATTGTGAACGATGGAAGAATTTAAAAACTCGTGTTGGACCTCAAAGTTCAGTCTGTGCTTTCCCCCCCCCCAGGCCATCATCATCGTAGTGACGGTCGCCTTCGTCCAGGTACGTCCTGTTTTTACTCTTTAACAACACTGCTGTGTGTGTGTCTGTGTGTGTGTGTGTCTGTGTGTGTGTGTGTGTGTGTGTGTGTGTGTGTCTGTGTGTCTGTGTGTCTGTGTGTGTCTGTGTGTGTCTGTGTGTGTGTGTGTCTGTGTGTGTCTGTGTCTGTGTGTCTGTGTCTGTGTGTGTGTGTCTGTGTGTGTGTGTCTGTGTGTGTGTGTGTCTGTGTGTGTGTCTGTGTGTGTGTGTCTGTGTGTGTCTGTGTGTGTGTGTGTGTGTGTGTCTGTGTGTGTGTGTGTGTGTGTCTGTGTGTGTGTGTGTGTGTGTGTGTGTCTGTGTGTGTGTGTGTGTGTCTGTGTGTGTGTGTGTCTGTGTGTGTGTGTGTCTGTGTGTGTGTGTGTGTCTGTGTGTGTCTGTGTCTGTGTGTGTCTGTGTGTGTCTGTGTGTGTGTGTGTCTGTGTGTGTGTGTGTGTGTGTGTGTGTCTGTGTGTGTGTGTGTCTGTGTGTGTGTGTGTGTCTGTGTCTGTGTGTGTGTGTGTGTCTGTGTCTGTGTGTGTGTGTGTGTGTCTGTGTGTCTGTGTGTGATGAAGCTAAGCTGTTGTCTTGTGTGCAGGAGTATCGCTCAGAGAAATCTTTGGAGGAGTTGGGGAAGCTCGTCCCTCCAGAATGTCACTGGTGAGTTTGATCCTGACCTCCTTCAGGAGAGTGGGCGGGGGTCTCCTGTAGGGCTGGGCCATATTATACCATTCACGGTAATACCGGTATAATGTTAGGCAACGATAGGAAAATGAAATATCGCGATAGAATGGGAGTAAACGCGCATGCGCAGTGCCTTTGTTTTCATACGCACATGGCCGATTGTTGAGTGAAACAGATGAACCAGAACTGGTTTGTAAAAATGGTGCAACTTCAGTGATGTGGAACTGGTTTGGTGTTTGTCCGTCAGATACACAACAAAGCACATTTTTTGCAGAACATGCAAGCGGCCGTTGTTATTGTCATATTTGTCGGACTAAGATGCTCTTAAATCTGCGAGTAATCTGGGTCCTAAACTCCGTATGCTTCAGGTCAAACAACACTGCAGCATCACTGAGCGTTAAAAACTGTCTAAATTCTTTCATCTTTAATAAAACGATCAGCGTTGCTGCTTTACCAGGTGTAACTATAAAGTTTAACTTCCAGGCATCCATGAAAACAAAAGTTATTACATTTAACGGAGTTAGAAGTTAGCAGGAAGCTAGCGGAAGTTAGCTCGCTAGTTTCGCTAGTTACCTAAGCATGATATAGCATGTTCTGACTGAGAGATTTCTGAAAAAAATCAAACGTACAGCTCTGCTATCACTTCCAACATAAATGAAGACAGGAAACTAAACAGCAGTGACGTTTGTAGGGTTACTGAAGTTGGGCTAGCTGGTATATAATGATGTGCTACGTGATCGCTAGCGACACAGCTATGTTAGCATAACATAAACAGTGAAGCTGGAGGACGAACACTAACACTTTTCCACTTATAAAAGTTAACGTGAAGGTTCTTCATGGTTAGAGACAAATGCAATCGCATGGCAGGATGCTGTAAACGGACCAAACTTCAGTCAGGAGAACAACTGAGATAATCCATCCACAATACGAGGTTAGTCATTAATATACTGCAACAACATGGGAATAGAGCAGCTGCCAGAGAATTCAACATTAATGAATCAATGGTACAGAAGTGGAGGAAGCAAGAAGAAGGAGTTTAATAAAGTTTGATTTATCTGACTGCTTTGTTTCGCTTAATGTGCCTTATAATCCCGTGCACCTTATGGTCCGAAAAATACGTACTGCACACTGCAGTTTAATGTTGCAAAGCACCTCTTTTTAACTTCAGTGGATATTATACATGGTTATGCTCAGGATATGTCAGCCCATTTCTACTGGAAATGCCTTTTGGTTAAACTTTCACTAAGGAATTTGCATTTGCACTGTTACATTTTTATAAAGCTTTAATGTACATAAAAACCAGCTTCTTGTTTAAGTGAAAATAAATGGAAGGTTGTCTTTTTGCACTAGTAATGTTGTGGAGTTGTATTTAGTCTCGCATCAATTATATCGTCGGTTATATCGTTATCGCAAATTTTCAAATATATATCGTGATAAATATTTTTGGCCATATCGCCCTGCTCTAGTCTCCTGCCTCGTCCTCCTGCATGGATCGCGTCTGTGGAGAACATCGCGTCTCCTAGTTGTGATTGTTTGTAATGAAATAAGCAGTTATGACACGGAGTCTGCTCCTCTGTCATCTCACAGCCAAGAATCCAGAAATTTGACTCCATAAATGAATCAGTTTAAAGGAGTGTGTGTGTCTGTTTGCTCCATCTAGCCACACCGTGTAGCGCCCCCTGTTGGCACACTGTGTGACCAGCACTCACATTACTGTGAGCACGAGCACACACAGCATTGTTCTTCTCAGCCTGAGGTCACAGGATTAATTTCACTCCTCGCGATGTTCTGAGAAACTTCTTAGAGTTTCCCTGAAAGCTGAGACTGAATCCTGGCCAACGATGCGCCGATGTCGGAGCAACGAGAGATTCCCGTGGCGACCTGAGCAGCACGGTTTCCCCCGATGATCCACTCTTCATCGGGGTTTACAGTTGGGTCGTGGCGAACGTTTGGCAGAGACAGAGGACTGAGCTGGATCCACACACTCGACCTCATTCTACAAATTTCAACTTCATCCATGCACATTTTCAAAAAGTGAATTATTAATGTGTTGTGTCCCTGACGCTCCTCAGCAGGGCGCGCAGGGAGGGGAGGAGCATGACTGAAAACACTCTCCCCCGCTGTCTTCCTCCTCAGTGTCAGGGAGGGGAACCTGGAGCACCTGCTGGCCAGAGAGCTCGTTCCCGGAGACACCGTCTGCCTGTCGGTGGGGGAGAAGGTCCCGGCTGACCTCCGTCTCTTCGAGGTAAAAACACTGATAGGTTTGTGTCAGCCTGGGCGTGAGGGAGCGAGGGATTCTGGGACAGCAGAGATGTCTGCTGGAAGCTGAGCGCTTCTCGTTTCCAAGAAAGGAACTAAATTCTTTCAGGATGAACGATCACAGGCGATCAGGTTCCTGCAAACACGGGAGCAGAACGCCCTCTGATCAGGCCTGCAGTGTAATCATAAATAAATGAAACCCCTCAGCAGGGGGCGCTCTCGAGCACGAATCAAAATGTACGTTTTGTGTGTGAAGATTTTTCTTTGTGGAAGTTTTCAGACTGCAGGTGCAGGTTTAGATGGTGAGCGTCACCACGAGCCTCCATTTTGGTTTGGGGCATGAAGCGAGCAGCAGCTTCCACCTCCAGCCTGCTGCGGCTTCTGCACGCAGAAGAAAACTTTCACACAAACTTCAGGTTTTTCATCCGCTCCGCAGCGCGAGCTCGAGAGCGCCCCCTGTCCAACAGGAAGTCCACGGGGAGTTTCTGATTATCAAGCAGCTCCCTGCTTCACTGCAGGTGAGACTGACATCAGAACAAAGAGAAGGTCGCCGCGGTACTCGTCCTGCATCTTCACCACGTGCAACAAATCCCAGTGACAGCGTATCCCTGAGGCTGGCATAAGCGGGTGTAGGCTGGTGTAGGCGGGTGTAGGCGAGGCGGGTGTAGGCGGGCGTAGGTGGGTGTAGGCGGGGCGGGCGTAGGTGGGCGTGGGCGGGTGTAGGCGGGTGTAGGCGGGGCGAGCGTAGGCGGGTGTAGGCGGTACTTTGAGGCCTCTACTTTCACTGGGAAACGTGTGAACCTTCATTAAGAGCAGCTGCAGTCGTGTAAAGATGGCCGCCTGCTCTGAGGTGGGGGTGGGGTTAATGGTTAATGGTGGCTTTAGTGAGCAGGGTTAGAGGTTAAAGGTCAGAGTATCCCTCCTGGTTGGAGTTAAATCTGTCTCCTCCACCCTCGCAGGCGACAGACCTGTCAGTGGATGAGTCCAGTCTGACGGGGGAGACCACGCCCTGCACCAAGTCCACCGCCCACCAGCCAGCATCCACCAACGGAGACATCGCCTCCCGCAGCAACATCGCCTTCATGGGGACGCTGGTGCGCTACGGCAAAGCCAAGGTAGCAGCTCACTCTTCTTCTTCTGCTCCACAGACGGTGAAGTTACAGGAAAGAAGTGTGCGCTGAGACTCTGGCTGCAGACGGTGTGAGGAAGTGATGACGTGGCCGCCTCCTTCATATCGATGGTTCAGTGGTGACAGACGGCGTGTAGGACGCCGCCGTGGTTGTAGAAAACTGTAACCGTCATCTTAGTGGCTGCCGGCAGAATGATTAGAGCTTAGATTAGATGAGACTTTATTAATCCCTCGGGTGGGAGGGCCCCCGTTAGCACAGCAGCGACCGACGCTACAGAGTGTGAGCAGAAATACAGCGCACACACGACTGCAGAGGGACCTGCACCGTGGAGCGCTGACACAGATTCCTGCTAATCACTAACATCCAATCAAAACCCTCTCACAGCTCAGACTTCAGTGACCTCACAGCAGGCATGTTATTGGTCACATGATGTCACTAAAAAGGCTCCGACATCACAAACACGGTCCAGAGGTCCAGCTTAGGTGAAGCCAGCAGCTACGGCCACCCGTGCACCATCTACCTGTCAAATTGGCCACGCCCCTAATAATGCAAACATAAGCATGAATGCAATTTAAAGAGGACAGGACAGGTGTTATGATGGAGGATACACAGCGGTCTGTATCAGGCTGGCTCACTGCTGCCTCAGCAGGACACCAGAGGAACTGCAGCTGTTGCTATTGAAGCTTTTGCAGCTGATGTTTCAACGATGCTTAGACAGTTTTACCTGCTGAAAGGTGTTCTGATGTTCTTCAGGGCATCGTCATTGGAACCGGAGAGAACTCTGAGTTCGGGGAGGTGTTCAAGATGATGCAGGCAGAGGAGGTGAGGTCTCCCGCATGAAATCTGAATATAATTCAATACAAATGTCACAGTTGTTCCAGCCAGAGGTGCCGTGTTCATGAAACATCTGTTTCCTGTTTGCTTTGTCAGGCTCCTAAAACTCCTCTGCAGAAGAGCATGGACCTGCTGGGGAAGCAGCTGTCGCTTTATTCCTTCTGCATCATCGGTGAGTTTATGATGATCGTGTGATTACGAGGAGACGCCGTGGGTAAGGGGCCGTGGGTAAGGGGCCGTGGGTAAGGGGCCGTGTGTGCGGCGAGCTGCCCCGCTGCTGTGTCCTGCTCTCCATCGCCATGGCGTCTGCACGCC
Organism: Mchenga conophoros; assembly: GCF_057382185.1. Classification (NCBI taxonomy): domain Eukaryota; kingdom Metazoa; phylum Chordata; class Actinopteri; order Cichliformes; family Cichlidae; genus Mchenga; species Mchenga conophoros. The sequence goes on from NC_140536.1 coordinate 38,558,068, forward strand.
GTGCTCAGTCTGTCTCTGATGTGTTTCAGGCGTCATCATGCTGGTGGGCTGGCTGCAGGGCAAGAGTCTCCTGGACATGTTCACCATCGGTGTCAGGTGACCCTGAGTGATGCTTCTGTTTGGTTGTTGGTTGAACCGAGGCAGCTGCTTCCTCTTCTGTGTTTATCAGGTTATAGCTGAGTGCAGCGATGTGATAGCAGCAGGTTTGTGACGCTGGGTTCATGATGCGACCAGGAGAGTGACTCCACCCACAGACAAGGACACGAGCGTCACAGTCTGCTGTGTGATTTGGTGCACAGAGCCGTGAAACACCTCAATTCAATTTTATTTATATAGCGCCAAATCACAACAAAAGTCTCCTGAAGGCGCTTCATAGATGCAGAGAAAAACCCAACAATCATATGACCCCCTATGAGCAGCACTTTGGCAACAGTGGGAAGGAAAAACTCTCTTTTAACAGGAAGAAACCTCCGGCAGAACCAGGCTCAGGGAGGGGCGGGGCCATCTGCTGTGATTGGTTGGGGTGAGAGAAGGAAGACAGGATAAAGGCATGCTGTGGAAGAGAGACAGAGATTAATAACAGATATGATTCAGTGCAGAGAGGTCTGTTAATACATAGTGAGTGAAGAAGACACCTGAAGGAGCGAGCTCGGTCTCAGTGCGACAGGTGGAGCAGCCTCCATATAAATGAGATCACACGGCCTGCTGTTAGTGACGTTAGCATGAGGAGAGCCGCCTTTATAAGCGAGAGAGGAAAGTTAGCGCTGTGGGGCGGGAGCACGTTACAGGTGATTCCTGTTAGAGGGAAGTTGGGAAGCTGACCGTGAACACTGAGAGCAAACGGAAACACAAATGTTTTCTGGGTTTGTCTGCGTTTTTTCAGTGAGCATGTAAATCATAAAACAAGTCTGACTGTCTCCTCCTCTCCTCCTTCAGTCTGGCTGTGGCTGCCATCCCAGAGGGCTTACCCATCGTGGTGACGGTGACGCTGGCGCTCGGCGTGATGCGGATGGTGAAGAAAAGAGCGATCATCAAGAAACTTCCCATCGTGGAAACTCTGGGTACGTCGTGATGCGACGGAAACGGTCATGCACAGCCCGACCTTCTGTGAGCTGCACGTTGGTGACCTTTGTGCCGTTTTCCCCGTCAGGCTGCTGTAATGTGATCTGCTCGGACAAAACGGGGACGCTGACCAAGAACGAGATGACGGTCACTCAGCTGTTCACGTCAGACGGACAGCACGCTGAGGTCAGACTCCCACGCCGTTTCCTCTCACACTTTGAAACCTCCACAGCGTGATCACAGGGTCAGCTTTTAAATCCTCAGGCTACCAAACACAGCTGGGCTTCATGTTGGTGCTGGCGGGTGGTTGATCGTGCGATCAGGGTGAAGCTCGTGTTCTGCAGAGGACTCGAGTTCAGGCTCCGTCTGCTCGCTCGGAGTTTATGGGCTCAGTGGAGTCGATCAGTTTGCTGGTCTCGGATCAGTGGACACGTCGTTATCCTGTCCGGGATATTTAAGGGTGTTTGGGAATTTCCCCGACTAGTCTGTGGACTTTGAGGAGGCTTTGAAACGCGTCCCCAGGGCGTCCTGTGGGTGGCGCTGCAGGAACCTGGAGTATCGGTGAGACTGCAGATTACATGAGACTGTAGATGTTGGTGTAAAGTGTTGGGGCCCTGGCGTGCACCCAGAGTTGTCAGACTCCCCCACAGCCGACCTGATGGAGGCGTCTGCAGCTCCTCAGACAGTCGATGAGTTGTACTGAAGCTGCCGGCCTCCTACATCTACACCAGCTTTCTGTTTTTCATAGGTGTCTGTTATTTTAATCTGAGAGACGGTGAACATGAAACGACATCAGTGCAAATGTCCCAGTTTGACCCAAACGGCTGATTTTCACCTTCTAAAAGGTCAAAAAGGAGGAGAGGAGATCACGTGAGTCGCAACCCAACAAGCCAAGTTTAAGATCACATGAACAAAGCAATCACTGTAACTTGTTGTAAGGCTGATGCTCTTATTTTGAAAGCTGAGCCCTCTTCCTCCTCGTCGGTTTGCAGCGGCTTCTTCTGAAGCCTGATCGCAGCTGTAACGCAGAGTCTGCAGAGGGCTCACTGACCCGGTTAATCCATGAGGAAATCCCAGCTGGCATACTGGGAGAACTGGGTCAGAGCCGGTTCTGCTCACTGCAGGGAGGTCAGAGGTCATGGGAAGGTGCTGAAGGCCTGCAGGGTCACTGGCCTCACCTGTCAGGGGGCTGAAGCTGTGTTTGAGTGATACTTCATGAGGGCGAAGGCTCTGTCACGGCTGTGTGTCTGTGGCTGAAGCAAACACTGAAGCCCTGCTCTGTGCGAACCGCCCGGGCTTCAGCAGAGCGACATCGACACGTTGACAAGTCCACGAAAGTGCGCGCTGACCTTCTGGTCCTGCCTCCAGTGTCTCGAGGTCGCAGGTCTTTGTTATCTTACCCTCGGTGTTGTCTTGCAGGTCACCGGCGTCGGCTATAACGGGCAGGGGGAAGTTCTGCTGAACGGAGAGGTGATCCACGGCTTCTCGTGTCAGTCCATCAGCAAAATTGTGGAGGTGAGGTCGTTCGTGTCTCAGCTCAGATCTTCACACTGAACTCTGAACCCGGGTTTACTGAGCGTGTGTGTGCTGACAGGTCGGCTGTGTGTGCAACGACTCCATCATCAGGAATCACAACGTGCTGGGACGGCCCACAGAAGGAGCGCTCATCGCCCTCGCCATGAAGGTAAAACCCAGAGCGCCACGCTCTGAGCAGGTCGTCGAAGTCTTGAAATCAGACCAGTTGGGCTCATTTTTTCGATCCTTCTTTGTCTCACACTGGACTGAAACCAGCTGTTTTAGCTCCTCCCCCTTTCCCCCTCTGACTGTTTGAAGCGTACAAACAGTTAAAAGTAGGAGGAGCTGGAGAACCTGAGCTGATGATAAACCAGATGAGATAAAAACATGAATATGAGCGATGAGGTGTTTGTGTGACGAGCTGTGCTCCTCTCCGTGTCCTGCAGGTGGGGCTGGAGGGTCTGCAGCGCGAGTACGTGCGGGTGGAGGAGCATCCGTTCAGCTCGGAGAAGAAGTGGATGGCCGTGCGCTGCGTTCACCGCACGCAGCAGGTCTGTGATGAAGAGCTGCTCACATTAACCCTTTATCCTCGCTCTGATGCTCCGATGTCATTAGAGGACGCCGGCAGCAGAAACACGGCCGGAGTCGTTGCTCATACATGTTCTGTGATGTTCCAGCAGATCCTTAGATGTTTGTCATGGTGTTACTGTTGTGCCTGTGCCCTGAGCCCACAGAAATCACTGCTGCAAGTACAAAGTTGCATTTTGAGGAGAAAATTACTTTGAGCGAAGAAAACTGCTAATATCCACAGTAACAGCCGCTCTGTGTGCTCACAGACGTCTGCAGTCCTGCTCTCCACATCTCTGTACAGCGTTACAAATGTGCAACAAAACCAACCAATCACAGACTTGGATTCTGATCGGCTCTCTAATCAGCTCGCCAGCTAAATCCAGCGGAGCGGTTTGGTTTAAGCTAGATTAAAACCAACAACGGTCTTAAAAAAGTAAATAATTAAACATACTAACTGAAAATGGGTTTTGCTACACTCTGGACCGTGTTTGCAGCAGGTAGCGAGCTGACGCCGAGTTACTGCGACTCGGATGTGAGCGTTCATGGACGAAGACTCAAACATTCCTCGGGTTTCTCTCACTAGTGTTTCCTGTGGATTTGTCACCAAGGGAGAAACTGAACAGCAGCATTAAAGCTGAAATCCTAAAAGTCAAAGTTTAATATTGTGTTCTGCATCATCAGCATCTCTGACGTGTCTTTGCTCTTCCTGCTGCGTCTCCAGGACAAAGCTGGAGTTTACTTCATGAAGGGCGCGTACGAGCAGGTGATTCGCTTCTGCAGCTCCTACAACAGCAGAGGCAGCGCGCTCCCCCTGAACCACCAGCAGGTGGAGCTGTACCAGCAGCAGATCAGCTACATGGGCTCAGGCGGGCTCAGAGGTGAGAGTGACACCTACAGGCGGAGCTGGGGATGCCCTAAAAACACACTCACTGTGTGTGTGTGTGTGTGTGTGTGTGTGTGTGTGTGTGTGTGTGTGTGTGTTTCAGTGCTGGCGTTCGCGTCGGGCTCTGAGATGGGGAAGCTGACCTTCCTGGGTTTGGTGGGCATCATCGACCCTCCAAGGTCAGGGGTCAAAGAGGCCGTGGGCATGCTCATCAGCTCCGGAGTCACCATCAAGATGATCACCGGAGACTCCCAGGAGACGGCCATGTCTATAGGTCAGCTGATTCACACACGCTTACGCAAATGTATAAAGTTAAACAACAGAACAAATCCTTAGAGTGTTTTTCTGTGGTGGGATGCGTTTCCTGTTTTACATCACAGCTGATCGGGGCTCTGACCTCTGGTTTAAGTTCCCTGTCCTCGAGCTTCCTGATTTAAAAACGCCTCCATCGGGAGGATTTGTCCTCAGCTCCTCCATCTGAACAACAGAAGAGAAGAATGAAAAGAAAAACACAGACATTGTTTAGTTACATGATCAGGCTGATGATTAAACTCCGCTCTCTGAATTCCACATTAAAAGCCCCTGTTTATTAATAGGGCTTTTATTGTGAAACAGCCAGAAGAAGCGCAGGATCATCATTCACTTATTAAAGAGAGAACAAACCCTGAGCTGGTAATCAGCAGTCAGTGGCTCGTCATGGGGAAAACGTTCACCACAAGGTGGCAGCGTTTCACCAGCCAGCACACACTTGCTGCCATGACCTCTGGCTGAACCCACTCCAGTTTGAATAATGCTGCCATGGGTCGAGTGGGAGTCACTGCGCCACCTTGTGGTTCACAGTGGTGTTACATGAACGTACAGAGCAGTGGATGTTTGTGTGTCTGCAGCCAGTCGCATCGGCCTCTTCTCTAAAGGGGGGCAGAGTTTGTCTGGGGAGGAGGTGGATCAGCTGGACCTGCAGCAGCTGTCGCAGATCATCTCCAGAGTGAGCGCGCACACACGCATACATATACACACACACACACACGCACACATATACACACACACACGCACACATATACACACACACGCACACACATATGCACACACACGCACACATATATACGCACACATATATACGCACACATATATACGCACACACGCACACACATATATACACGCACACGCACACACACGCACACACATATATACACGCACACACATATACCCACACACGCACACACACGCACACACATATACCCACACACGCACACACACGCACACATATATACACACACACATATACACACACGCACACACACATATACGCACACACACGCACACACACATATACACACACACACACACACACATACACACACACACACACATACACACACACACACACATATACACACACACACACACATATACACACACACACACACATACACACACACACACACATATACACACACACACACACATATACACACACACACACACATACATATACACACACGCACACACACATATACACGCACGCACACACACACACACGCACGCACACATATACACACACGCGCACGCACGCACGCACACATATACACACCCACATATACGCACGCGCGCACACATATACACACGCACGCACGCACACGCGCACACATATACACACGCACGCACGCACACATATACACACGCACGCACGCACGCACACATATACACACACACGCACACACGCACACATATACACACGCACACATATACACACGCACACATATACACACGCACACATATACACACGCACGCACGCACGCACACATATACACACGCACACATATACACACGCACACATATACACACACACGCACACACGCACACATATACACACGCACACATATACACACACACGCACGCACGCACACATATACACACACACGCACACACGCACACATATACACACGCACACATATACACACGCACGCACGCACGCACACATATACACACGCACGCACGCACGCACGCACACATATATACACGCACGCACACACGCACGCACGCACGCACACATATATACACGCACGCACACATATATACACGCACGCACACATATATACACGCACGCACACACGCACGCACGCACGCACACATATATACACGCACGCA
>NC_140536.1:38569245-38694245 GCF_057382185.1 Mchenga conophoros
TAGACGCATTATATTTTTCACACGTCTGTGCCGACCCCTCCTTTTGAACCGGGTTGGGGTAAATCCTGTTTAATAATAATAATAATGGATTGCGTTTATATTCCCCTATTCATTCACTCTCACATTCACACACTGGTGGAGGCAGCTACAGCTGCAGCCACAGCTGCCCTGGGGCAGACTGACAGAGGCCAGGCTGCCACATCGCACCATCGGCCCCTCTGGCCAACACCAGTAGGCGGCAGGTGAAGCGTGTTGCCCAAGGACACAACGACCAGGACAGACAGAGCAGGGGCTCGAACCGGCGACCTTCCGGTTACAAGGCGAACTCCCAACTCTTGAGCCACGATCGAAATGTTTGTGTGTGTGTGTTCTCTTGTTAGTTTGGGGGTGGAGCCTGTGGACCGCGACATCATCAGGAAGCCTCCTCGCAACGTCGGAGACAGCATCATCACCCGCAGCCTGATTGTCAAAGTGCTCGTGTCGGCGTTCATCATCGTCTGCGGGACGCTTTACGTCTTCTGGAGAGAGGTGGGTGGCCGTTTCTGACCTCAGGTTTCCTGATGCTGACGTCACCGGGCGCTGACCTCGGCGCGCGATCAGCATCACCATCGTTGTCTGCCGCTGTGACGTCTCCAGCTGACTCGCTCTCTGCATTTTATTTGCAGTTGCAGGACAACGTGATCACTCCTCGAGACACCACCATGACCTTCACCTGCTTCGTGTTCTTCGACATGTTCAACGCTCTGAGCTCCAGATCGCAGGTGAGCGCGCACGTTTAACCTGACATGACCTCACCGTCGCATTAAAGAGCATGTGACCTCAGCTGTGCCCGTCTCTGCTCCTCAGACCCGGATGGTCCACGAGATGGGGCTGTGCAGCAACCGCACGTTCTGTTTCGCCGTCCTGGCCTCCATCATGGGGCAGCTGCTCGTCATCTACTTCCCTCCTCTGCAGAGCGTCTTCCAGACGGAGAGTCTCAGCGTCCTCGGTAAGTCCTCGCGCGTCCTCGCGCGTCCTCCTGCAGGAGCTCCTCCCTGTTTCTGTTTTACTTTTTGAACAAAGCACAAAATGAAAAATGATTTTCTCATTTTGTGCTTTTTTTTTTTTTTTCTTTTTGCTCGAGTTCTTGGAATATTTTTTTCTAGTTTTCGAGGACTTTGCATCTCCCCCCCCCCCCCCCCCCCAGCACACAGATGTGCGCACAGCTGTGTGACCGTTTCCTTCTCTTTGTCTTTCTGCAGACCTCGTCTTCCTCGTGTCCCTCACCTCCTCCGTCTGCGCCGTATCTGAGGTCATCAAGAAGGTGGAGAGGTGGAGAGGGGTGGAGAAGAGCCCCCCCTCTGACTTCTTCCACGAAGTATGACCCCGCCCCCCTCGCTGTCCAGGCTGACGGACTCTGGTGTGTGGAGGATGAAGAGGAGGGTGGAGGTGATGGAGCATCTCTGTCCTGATGGCACTGACTTCTTTGAACCTCAAAGACTTTTTTTCTGAGATCCTCAGACGGGGACGAGACTCCGGTCAGGCACTGGAGGAGGCGCCTGGCCTCAAGGGGCGGGGTTAGCGGTCTGGACCTGTGTCGACCGGCCGCGGCCGTTAAGCTAGAGCCTCTCTCTCTGCGCCGCGGTCCGAGCCACTTCTTCCTGCCCCGTCATTTAGGATGAAATCGGACTTCGGGGCGTCTCCGTGGCCTCTTCCTGTTCTGTTTTAGTTTAGATGGCGGTGACCACTATTGGGCTCGCTTCTCTACACGAGGTGGACGTTGTATTTTGCGTCCTCTGTGGGAGCGTCTGCGGTGTGACGGTACAGCACCAATCACAGATCAATCAGCGGGGGAAATCACGTTTCGATCTTTAATTTATTTTGATAACCTGATGGGTTCTGGTGTGAAATTTTATTTATCTCACAAACAGGAGCGAATGATTTCCTGGACGCTGGGAAGTTTTAGTGATGTGGGTTTAATCAAGACGGTTTTTTAAACAAAAGCTTTGATTACGAGAAAAGTCTGAGGGCTGATTTTTGTTAATAAAGTTCATATTTTAAAAATTAATCCATGTTCAGCGTTTTTGTGTAAATGAAAGTAAACTTCGCCTGAAAGTCGGGTTTGTCTGTTTCAGGTGCTTTTGAAAACAGATCTTAATAAATCAGCGGCACGTGGCAGAGGTAATAACCCAGTGTGGCCAGAAGAGGGCGGTAATGTGCAGGAATGGGACAGCAGCAGTGAGAGTATGGAGGGCCAGGAGTGACAAAATGAATAAATTTAATACGACATTAAATAATGAATTAAATGTGTCATTAATTTGATACATTTGGAATTATTTAAATAAGTGCCCGTTCATTTCATTTAAAACATTGTAATTTAATTTCAGTAAAAGGCTCTTGGTAAATGCATTGAGGAAATCAATGACTGGTTGTGTCACAATTTTCTCCAGCTAAACAAAAACAAAACTGAGGTAATAGTCTTTGGCGCCAAAGAAAAACGATTACAGGTCACCAGAGAACTTCAATCTATGCATCTAAAAACCACAAACCAGGCGAGAAATTTGGGTGTAGTGATGGATGCAGACCTAAACTTAGAAAAACACATTAAGACAATAACAAAGTCAGCTTACTATCACCTCAAGAATATATCAAGGATAAAAGATCTGATGTCTCAACAGGACCTGGAAAAACTAGTCCATGCATTCATCTTTAGTAGGCTTGATTACTGTAACAGCATCTTTACAGGTCTACCTAAAAAATCAGTCAGACAACTACAGCTCATTCAGAACTCTGCTGCTCGAGTCCTCACTAAGACCAAAAAAGTGGACCACATCAGTCCAGCTCTGAGGTCCTTACACTGGCTGCCTGTCCGTCAGAGGATAGACTTTAAAGTTCTGATGCTGGTCTATAAAGCTCTGAATGGTTTAGGACCAAAATACATCAATGACCTCCTGACCCAGTATGAACCTTCCAGATCCCTCAGGTCATCTGGATCCGGTCTTTTATCAGTTCCCAGAGTCAGAACCAGACACGGAGAAGCTGCATTCAGCTTTTATGCTCCTTATATCTGGAACAAACTCCCAGAAAGCCTCAGATCAGCTGAAACACTCAGTTTATTTAAATCCAGGTTGAAGACTCACCTGTTCTCAGCTGCATTTGAATAAAGCACCAAATCCACACTTAAGCTTAAATTTCAAAACTTACATTTAACTACTGATTTTATCTACTGTTCTGATTTTATCTGTTTTGTTCGGTTTCAGGCTTCAGTGTCTGTGAGAGGAAGAACATGCTCCTCCTCCTGACTGGAGGTCAGCGTGTCTGCTGCATCATCAGCAAAGATGGACGCACTTGGAAATGTTTGCGTCTTCATTTGAATCCAAGGCCGAGGTTTGCTTGCTGTGCATGTGTTTGCATGGATACAGCGCTGATTCTCTGCCCGACCACTTCAGTCTTATTTGAATAATGTTGTCATTATTAGAATTGGGAGAAAAGAGCGTTCAAGCTCGACTCCTCCAAACAAATCAGTGATGATGACGACACAACCCGACACATTTCACATGTCAGTTCCAATCATAGAGAACAAACTGTTTTTATTTTGTTCTTTGTTTGTTTGGCTTCAGCGTCTTTTTAATGATGTTACAGTTTTAGTGCATCTCCTCTAAAAGTGCAAAACGTGCTTTGAGAGTCTCACACAGCACCACTCCCAAAGATGGAGGCTCAGTCACAGACAAATAAAATGCACTGATTTTAAAGTCACCACTAAATTTCACTGAAAGTAAATAAAATGTGGTTTGTGTAGCGCCTCACGATGCGAAGATCACGAAGTGCTTCACAAAGAAATACCAAGAAATGCAAAAAATAAACTTGGTTAAATATCATTATTGGATGTGCTGCAGGTGGTCATGTTGATACAAGACATACCTGTTGCAGTGATCACACGGTGAACGGTGTTGCCACGGCAGCCGGATGCCAGCTCGTTGCCCGTGGTGACGGAGAAGTCCACCTTTGCCGGGAGTCAGCGTGGGTCTGTTCTGCTCGACGCCGGCGGTGCCGAGGAAGGAGAGAGCGCTCCTCTATTTATTTTCAGTCTTTAGTTTCATTCGATGGAAACCTTTAGATTTCCTTCGTTAGGACTCAGAAAACTTGACTATCCACATGACAGAGCACTCGGTCTCATATCTGATGATGTGTAAGATCAAGAGAAGATCAGAAATGAGGGTAAACCTGAAGTCTGCTTTGGATTATTCTCTTTAACAACCAGTTGGCAACATTCTAGTTTTGTGTTTTGAAGGTTTGAGTAGTTGCAGCCACCACGAGTACATGAAAAAGGACTCGAGGTCTTTTTAAACCTGTATTTCCATCCTGTGCGAGCGCAGCCGACAAACAGACATCATGAAAACGATTCAACACAAAAGCACCCAGTTCTGAGTTAAACTGTTTTCTATGTGAAAACTGTCGTTTCAGCTGCGTGAGAGAACATTACAGCCATGCGCTGAGTCGCCGTAGACAACAATGATGCTAAGCTTAGTAAAACAGTTTGCTAGTGTAGCTGCTGACACTAGTCTCATTTCAGTTTGATGGTACAAACGTATCAGGAGTGACATCATTGATATTTACTAGATACAGAACACAGTGAGCCTACACTGTTCACTGCATCACTCCATGCTTGCACTGAGCACCACCTGCTATCATGTATATATCTACTGAGCACTTTTCAGTTTTGCTTTCTTTCAGCGTTGTCTGACAGTATGTTTTGCACTAAGCAGCAATTTGCTAATGTTGTAAAGCTGCTCAACATTTGGAAATAAAACCCATTCTGATTCTGCACAAAGAAAGCTCAGTGGTGGAATCAAATATGACATTTCAGTCAAAATTCAAGGTATTTATTTCTATTTCATATCATTTATGAGCCCTGTGTGAAAGCTTTAGTTACATTTAAGGGCAATATCCCAAAAATAAAGTCAGAGATTTGATCCGTGTGTGTTTCAGATGAAATGAAGACAAACTGATGCAGTAAATCTTCTCTTATTGATGACAAAACTGTGCAGCATAATTTACTTCAGATGTTGCAGATGTGAGAGCATAAGCAGGCTGATGTTTGGAGGCTCTAACAGCAGAGAGATGATACAGAAACATCTTTAGAAAATACTGACACACTTTACAAATTTCCCACGTGTGGGACTAATAAAGGTTATCTTATCTTATGAAGGGACAACTTTGTGTCTAAATGAGCTGCACACTTTCCCCACTGAAACCAGCACAATCCCACTGATGAAAACAACATTTGAACTACATATATTCTGGATAAATCAAAGCATTATCAAAGTTGTCTGTGGTTCCCTTATTTTTCCTTGGTTCCCTCTCAGATCCTGCAGGACGAACAGCAGTGAGTGGTTCCTGTATGCAGCTGTTACAGGTTGTGTTGGAGATGCTTCTGCAGATACAGGAAGCAAATATAAAAGTGTTTTCAGTGTTTTTAGCAGTCCCTCAACTACAGAGAGCTGTCTGCTCTCCTCTGCATCTCTCAGCTGCTGCTGGCTCCTCCTCCTCACACTGTCCTGGATCTGTCCTGGTGTCTCATCAGGGGTGGAGAGCCTCCGTCTCCTCTCACCTTCTCAGGCTCTTCTGACTCTGGACACTTGCAGAAGGAAATCAACCACAGCAGTCAGCAACAAAAGCAGCAGAAGTTTATCAAATCTGTGTGAACTTGCAGGATGAAAACACCGTTTCCTCTTATCGTCACAAAGACACACTTTATGTGTTTGAATCAGAGAGAAACAGGATCCTGCAGAGTGTTGGTCTTTATAACAAAGGTGACAGACTCGGGTTGTTTGATATAAGCCTGACAACAACAGCAGGAAACAGCAGGAGGACTTCTCCATCTACTGTCTGTCTCATTGTTAGCGCTTTAAACAGGATGAGAGCTCTTTAAGGACAAACTGCAGCACAGCATGCTTGAGTCTGCGTCCTCACCGCAGTTCGCGGGCCACATATTTGCTCAACCGTCTGCTCGGTGTTTCCTGAACCGTTTAAGTACGTTTGGCTTCACGGCGACAAACAGACGGAGCTTCGGCAGAAACCTGAACGAACTAACGGAGAAAGAGCGCGTTAAACGCGACCTCACTAACGTCACGTAACTTAGCCGAAGGGTCGCTAAATGCGACTTTAAGACTTTTCATTATGCTAACATTTGTTCCGCGGTATATTTGCAGGGGGACAAAAGCGCCGCGCTCACTTTGAAGACGGTATTTCTGCGCTTCACTTCGGCCGTCCGCCATTTTTCTTCAACCGCTGACTCGCAGTGAATCCTGGGATATGGTGAGGGCGCGGCTTCTATCCGTGCGCTCGTGCGTTCTGTGTGGCGTCACTGGCAGATCAAAGGAATCAGCTTCTGCTTTGATCGTCACAGCCACGTCACAGGCAGGGAAAGCTTTAAATAGGAGCGCTCACACAGAAACATCACTGCTCACCTGTTTGCAAATGTTCAACAGTCGGCGTTCTCCCAACAAGGAAATTATCCAGCTGTTCTCTCAAACCCAGAAAATCTAATGTGCGATACAACCATGTCAACACGCAGCGAAAACGAAAATACAGTCGTGGTCACACCAGACCAGATTATGCCACCTTTCAACAGGTGCTTCCAAAGGCTCTCTGCAGCTGAGTGGAGCATGATAGAAAGTGGCACATGCGACTCAGGCGTCCGAGCGGTGCTCGCTGATATGATTTGTGAAATCATTCAGACCGCCTCTAGCAGAATCCTCAAAAATGCCCTTCCTGTTATTCAGGATCGCATGATGAAGGAAGATCCGGAGCCTTTAGGTGCGGGGAAAATAAGCCCGTCCCTCGGAGACTCCATCTCAGCTGCCATCGCCGGCGCTCTTAACGTCCTGGAACAGCGACCTGAGAGCACTGACGAGCTGACACGGATGGTTGAGGAAGAGATCTCCGAAAAGGTCAGCTCAACGGTCAAACTCGTTAGAGAAAGCCCCGATCTCCCGCAAGACCCCGCCGTTTATGTCAGCGGCAAATGTAGTGATATTAAAAAGCTGCACCGCATGGTTTGCCACGCTGCCTCGTGCCTTAAAAGGCACGCGCGTGAGCTGTCGAGCGGCTCTGATTCCGGTACAGAAAGTACGGATTCAAAGATGTCCGTGCAATCAGCAATCAAAGAGATTTCTGTGATTCTGTCATCAAGGAGCTCAGATGGAGAGATGACAGATGAAGATGAGGAAGAAACTCTAACAGAAAAGGACGAAACAAAACGAGCCGCAGGAAGCCAAAGTTTCCGGGCTGCAACCCCAGTAGAAGTGGTTGCAGCTGACATCGTAAATGAGATCATTGGCGACATGGATGTAAGCAGCGAAGAGCCCTGTGAGAGGAGTCCTGCCTTTAATGCAGGATTAATTACCAACAAGCTGAGAGACTTCTTCTCCAGATGTTTGCAATCCACCTCTCACTCCCGGCTCAAAGCACGCAAACAGCGCTTTTCCATGTTTGCCAGAAAACAATTTGAAACAACGAAAAAAGACCTGAGAAAAGTAATAAAGGCAAACAGAAAATTTCTTGTTTGTCTGAAAAACATTTGCAAGGACCCCAAAGGTGACACGGTGCCCTCTGATAACAGTACGGTTTCCAGCCGAAACACACTGCTCCGTTACATACGCTCCTCTCCCGTCGACTTCGACGCGATTAGATCAGACGTTAATCAGTTGTATGAGAAATTAACAAAGGAAGAAAAACTCTTCAGCATCCACAAAACAGTGGAAAACTTTAGAACTGGTGGAGCAACCAGAGATTTCACTGTGGAGTTAACGGCAAAAATGTTTGATCTACTTATGACGGATCGACTGTATCAAGTCCCCGAACCTGTAATGGGTAGATCCCTGTCTGACACCGTCATCTGCAGGACTCCACAACCAGCACATGGATCCAAGCCTCCCTTTTCTGCTGAAGTCCTCTATGTGCTCGTAGAAGACGCAGTAGAAAAGTTTGTACAAAAACTTTTACTCTGGGTGGAGAACGAAGACGAAGATCACCTGATTGAGGACAAAATTTCTGTGGCTGTGGAAGAAATCCAGAACATTATTAAAAGAACGAAGATCCCAACAAAGGAAACCAGCACAGATTCAGATGGAAGTGGAAGAGAATCTGTTCCGACACCTGTAACACCAAAGTCTGGGAGCAGTACCCCAGAAAAATGCTCTCTGGTACCTGATCAGTCACCTGATCAGTCACCAAAGTCTGGGAGCAGTACCCCAGAAACATGCTCTCGGGTACCTGATCAGACACCTGATCAGTCACCAAAGTCTGGGAGCATTACCCCAGAAAGATGCTCTGTGGTACCTTTTCAGTCACCTGATCAGTCACCTGATCAGACACCAAAGTCTGGGAGCATTTCCCCACAAAAACGCTCTGCCAGTGTTTCAGGCTCACCCAAGGATTCCTCTGACATGTCAGAGATGAGGTCTGTATCAGCGTCATCTTCTGATGCTGAGAAAATTTCCAGTGACCTCGCCGTTCTCCTCATGATGAGAGTCATCAGAAAATCCAAACCTGAAACTCAGCACTTTTTTGCCAGTGCAGCATGTACTACAAAAGAACCTGACGCGATCCTCAAGCGTCTGAGAGATCTGATGCAGCCTGAACTCAGCAGCACAGAGTCCGTCACAAGTCTGATGAAGGACAAGAAAAAGTTCATCAAGAAAATGACCAAATGCCTCATCAAGGAGTTTGGCTCCCCAGACACTGTGTTAAAGGCTGCGATGGCAAAGGATGCGTCTTTTGATGAGGTTCTGACAAAGCATCTAAAAATGCGCCTCGGAGTCATCCCCGGTCCTCCCAAAAAGTCCAAAATTTCCAGGGTTTTTTCAGCGTTGGGAAAAACTCTGCGAAAACCCTTCAGGTGGTTCACTAAAGCCAGAGATGATTGAAATGACCATCCTGGCTTTTCCCCGCCGCCCTGCTTCTTTTAACATCTTGAAGCAGAATTTTAGCACCAAATCCAAATTCTAACAACTGTAGTTCACGCCATCTCGTCTCCTTTTTGATTTCCATCCCCCCCAACCGGTCGCAGCGGATGGCCGTCCCTTCTGAGCCCGGTTCCGTTGGAAGTTTCTTCCTGTTAAAAGGGAGTTTTTCTTCCCCACAGTCGCCTCGTGCTTGCTCAGAGGGGGATCGTTTGATTGTTGGGGTTCTCTGTAGTACTGTAGGGTTTTGACCTTACAGTACAAACAGGGAGGAGACTTTGTGATTTGGTGCTTGATTATGCAAAATATCTAATTTGGCATAAAATAAAAATTTAAAATAATTAAAAATACATTCCAACTTTGTTTGTGTTCTTCTTCTGTTGTCAAATATGTAGAAAGTGTTGCACGTGTGATTTTAGTCATTTAGCATCAACATGTAGCCAACATGTGTCTGTTTGTGATCCTGCTGCATCTGTTTTTGTCTGATTTGTATTGATAATAATAATAATGATAATAATAATAATAATAATAAGCGGTGTCGCTTTCTTTCTCCCAGTTTAGGATTTCTGTGGCTGCAGTAAAGTTGCCTCCATGCATCACTGTACTGAGGTACCCACGGATCCCGTAGCAAAGCACATTGATGATGAAGAAGCACGCGTCAGTTCATCTGGATCACAATCGTGAGCGCACACAGCGTTCTGCGTGCAGAGGAAACTCAACAGGAAGTAGTTTTTATTCCAGCAGTGTGATGTTGAACAGCTGCTGTAAACACTTCAGACTGAGAGCACGGAAAAAGCTTCCTTTAACAGAACAAACTGCAGATTATGGCATCCCCACTGCAGGGGGAGGAGGAGGGCTGGGGGCCAAATGAAACTCCATGCATGTGTTTGGACTGTGGGAGGAAGCTGGAGCACCTCGAGGTGATGAACCACCGCCAACAAACAAGCTGCTTGAGTTCTTTGTTTTCTAACGTCTGTCTTGTGCAGAGCGCAGCCAGATTTGCGTGAAACAGTAATCGCAGCCTGGATCATTCACTGTGATGTTACTGTGAAATTCATCTTTAACTTTGGTTATTTTGTGTTTATTCAGACACACTTACACATTGTAATGAAATCATAGCAGCTTCCATGAGCTCATTTCGAACAACACATCTCTGCACACGAGGTTTATGCTGGAAAAGCACGTCTGTTCCTACCACCTCATTTACAAGTCAGTATTCAGAACGACTACTTAAGGAAGGAGAAGCCACTACATGCAGTTACCTTCATGTGTTTTCAGTTCTCGGGCTCTATAAAGAAGCTTCTTTAACCCTCATAATGTCCTCCCGATTTCCATACACCTGTGGTCCTCAGGGGTCAAAAATGTCCCCACTTCGAGTGTTTTTTAAAGTATAAAGTATAAATTGTCAATCAATTCAGTGTTACACCTTAGTTTAACTTAAGACCAACACATTAACACAAAATTTACCCTACATTATTTGTTCTATGGCCACCAGACCTTGTTTACATAAAGCATACTTTGATTTTGAGTGAAAACAAAATGACACAATAAAATATTTAATTGTTTAGATAAATTTTACTATTTGTCCAACTACAGAGTGCTGTATGTTGAACTTTAGTGAGAAAGGTTTTTTTGAAGCGTTTATAAATTTTAAATGGCAGCACATAATCACAGCTGTGGTCCTCAGGGGTCAAAAATGTCCCCATCTGGTTTGATTGATACTTGATTAATATGAAGTGGATTTTTCCCCACTTTTAATTAAAACTTAATTCAAACATTTTGACACAATTTATTTTATTCCATTTCAAATTTAAGTCTGATAAAAACCTCATAAAAATGATTTTTTTCTTTGTTTTCAGGTAAAAAATAAATTAAATCATCAGTTATTGTGATTATTGTTTCACAACCAGAGTCGGCTGCTTTAAGGACTTGTTTTAGACGACGTGACGGCCGGAGAGAGCAAACGCAGACAAACTCTTTGTCTTCACACTGTTGCTTCTGTTTGCTCTGAATTTCACACTCTTTGCTAAAATCGAATCGATTTTTCTTTAATGGAAACACGAGCAGAGCGTCGTTCACGCACGCAGCTGAGCACGCTCAGATCAACGTGCACAGTACATTTATGCACTGCAGTACAGTTTTTATGTCCTTTCTGCTACTTTCTAGGATTCGTGTGGAAATTTTTGTTCTTTGTTCTGCAAACCGCTGATTTGAAAATGTTCATTTCTTTATATTTTATTAGATATAAAACTATCCAGCTGTTTCCAGCTGTGACACTAAAGGGATGATTCATGAATCAGGTAATGTCTGTTTAGGATTCTGCAGAATCAGTGCGTCTGCTTTATGGACTTTAAGTGTTTTTGAATACTAAATCTTTCCCTAAGGTTATGGCTGTTATTACAGTTTTTTCTGAATGCTTAAACCCTAACTGTGATTCCTGTAGCACAATCTCTAAAACTATTCAGACTTATAGCAAAACCACTCACTGAGTTTGCAAAACTAAAAGCACAAAAACTGCTTTGCACTCAGTTTGCAATTTTGTAACACACACTTTGCAAAACTGTAGGCACAATTCACTGCACAACACTCAATTACCAAATTTCCAACACACTCCTAGCAAAAGTATACACATGTATGGCTATCATTAACACTAATTTGCCAACTGTCTGGCACACTTTCACATGTCAAAACTTTTTTAGATAATTAGTTCACTTTGCAATCAGCCTAAGCACTATAATACAGGTAAGCTGTGTGTGCGGAGTACAATGGAGGGAGCAGGAAGAGTGAGAAGTAGAGGAGGCCGAGGAAGAGGACGTGGAGGTGAAGAAGTAGGATGAAGAGGACGACAAGGACAAGGAGGAGCAAGAGGAAGACGAGGGGGGAGGAGAGGAAGATGAGGAGGGGGGAGAGGAAGGGTAAGAAGAGTAAGAAATAGAATTGCTGATGACATCAGAGCTACAATAGTGGACCATGTAATCAACCGTGGAATGACCCTGAGGGTAGCTGGCCAACGGGTCCAGCCTAACTCGAGCCGCTACACTGTAGCAAGCACCATAAGGACATCTTGAAATGAGAATCGGTGAGTACAGTCACTTCGCACAAAGATTTGTAGCACTGCCGTATGCTAATGAGAAACACACCAATACCATTGATGTAAAAATACTGAAATTGTTACTTTACAGAATTGCTAGATGACCAGATGCTGGGGCAGAGGAAGCATGTTCACTGCAGACCAAGTAACCCATATAGTCATTATGGCGATTGCAAATAATCCTATACTTGGAAATAAACACTTGTGTTTGTTTTGATGTGTTTCAAGTACACCAGTACTTGAAGTTTGGATCCCTCTATGCTTATGGATCTATGACAGAAGTATGAGCTCAAACTGACATAGCCTACCTTGTGCACAGAGAAAGCAAAAGCCAGATGTGTTTTTATTCATACCATCAGTGTGCAGTTGGCGCATTGTGTGCTTAGTAGATGATGGCTTGTGTGTACTGTTTGATACGGAAACACCATTTTTACGAAGGTGTGAGGAGTTAATCTAGCTGTGTTTGCTTTTGCAAGAGAACTACAATGTTTTGATTATTGGGTGACAGGTTTTCTTATTTGTGTGAAGAGTTTTGCAAAATTAGCCAATAGTTACAAAAAATGTGCTTAAGCAATCAGAAGAAACTGTAAAGGATTACAAGTACTTGACAGTACGAGAGCACCGAGCCAAACACGAACCTGAGAATCAACCCACCGGACAGATCTTCTGATGTCCTGTGGGCGCCGCGTGCGTTTCATAAAATGCCTGAAACCTTCGTCATATTACGTCAGTCTGCAACCAAAATACTGCAAAATGCCCGACGCACTTCCAACAAGCTGAAACACCCAGATGTGTTTTTCAGAAGCTGATTTATGATCTGCAGCTGCACGGGTCCAAACAAACACTTACGATGCTGTGATCACCGCAGAGCGCCATCTGGTGTCCACATGTTTAGTAACTTGTCACAAATGTGATGTTCTAACAAACTGAAATGAGGAGCGCGGTGAGACGTTCTGAAAAAGCAAGAATTGATCCAAGTGTGACGCAAATTTGTCCTTAAAATGAGAAGTCCCCGAAAATAGCAGCAGAGACAGCAGCTGCGCAGAAGAGCCACAGACGACGGCCCTGGATGGGAGTCGGTCCTCCTCGGGCTCTGGGGGGATCTCCTCCATGCCTGCCTAAGGACCTGTGGGGGCGGGGCCATGGCTCCCCACTCCCACTATCAGACACTTACATGGAGAAACCTGATGAACACAAGCGCTCACACACACAGGTGTAAACAGACACACACTGTCTGGGTTGGCTGCTGTCTCCAAACATCTCGTGCGTTATCAGTCCTGTGTGCTGCTCAGTAACATTCATGTTTAGTATTGACTGTTGCTGATGCTGAGGTTGGCTGTTGCCATGGTTTCCCTGCTGTCTTCTCTCTCTCTCTTGCCCTCTTTCTTTCTGTTTCCCATCGCCCGGTCCTGTAATAACTCCAAATAAAATCAAAATTAATAATACTAATAATAATAATAATAATAATAATAAAGACTGGATAAATATGACAATCAAGTGGACCAGTATAGCAGGAGCAGTAAAAGAAATCTGTTGGGCATTTTTCTTATCCTTCAGACAGGACAGGAAAAAAAGATTGGGGGTCAGAAACATTTAAATCTTTATTGATGAGGTTCCTTTTATTAAACTTACATTCATGCTTCCTGTAAAATCACAAATAAAAGGCTGTAAAATCCTCTGAAATGACCCAGATTGTGGAAAAACTAGCAGATATTTGTCCCATAAAGAGTCTGGAGCACAGGAGCCAACAGAGGGAGGAGAAAGTGGGCTGAAGCCGTAGGTGGCTAAAGGCAGACCCTCCAACTCCGGCCCAATGGCGTGGGATAGTGGAAGAAATTTTTGGAATGGAAAGGCTTACCTTTGTCCCTAGACTCGAGCTCGAGAAATTTAAGAAGCTCTGGGAAAAATGGGTTGTGTACTCCCCTTTGCACTGAATAAATGAATATTACCATGATGTAAGTAGATGCTATTACTGGAACTGTGAATGTCTCCCATGCTGACCTTAAGTTTTGTATTCCCATACTGTAAAATGATAAATAAAAAGTTATAAAAAAAAAATTAAAAAAAAGTGGGCTGAAGCCAGACAGAGTGGATGCTGACGGCGGTTCCAGCGACGGTCCGTCAGAGGAGGTCCATGCCTCGGCCCTCCTCCTTCCGGCTCAGTTCCACTTTGTTGCAGCGATTCCTTCTCTCCTTGGTTTTGTACCGAGTTCTCAGCAGCAGCCGATCATCCAGCCGCAGGTCTTCCTGTGCCCGGGCCAAGCTGCGAGCCTCTGTCTCCTCGTCGTAGTCCAGCTGGAACAGCCTGAGGTTGGTGTGGTCGTTCAGAGCCCGCCTCTCTGCCTGCTCGCTCTCTGAGAACTCGGAGCCCTGGCGGGGCCGGGGCCGGAGCCGGTGGATGGCTGACAGCATGTCGCGGTACTGCTGCACACTGGCCTGATCTGGCTTCAGGACACGCTTCAGTCTGCTCCCTGTCCTCCTCATGTGGACCAGCTGGTGGACCAGCGTCCCCTGATAGAACCTGGAGATCATAAAGAGAAGATGGAGAATGTTCGCTCTGCTGGATCATTTGTCCAAACCAGCCTTTAACTAAGCTCTGCTCTCTTTCTCCTTCCAGACAAACATGTTGGTTTAAGCAGGCGAGTCCAGAGCGCTCTGAGCTCATGTGAGAACCTCCTGAAACTCTACAACACAGTCCCCGCTCTTTGCTGCCACTTTTTCATCAAACTGTGAGGGAGGGGCTCCATCCATCCATGGATCAGGAGCCAATTGAGGCTTTTCCATGCAAACACACAGCTGTGTGAGTCTGCCTGCATATGCACATTTATACTGTGAAACAGCTGCGAGTCACTGATCTTGCAGAGCGATTGTACAGAACTGTACTGATTAAAGCCTCCGCAAACACAAACGTCACATAGAAGAAGTCATGTAACGGTTTCTACAGCACGCCATAATAAAAACACGCCTATGCACGTTTGGCACACTGATCTGCCCCATGCCTACAAACGACCTCGTGAACAAGCGCTTTGAGAGAACGCCTCACCGTGCGACGTCTGGTTCAGGCAGAGGGAGGCCCAGCAGCTGGTTCAGGTGCATGCTGTCCTTCATGCACACCTGCCACTGGCTGAAGGAGTGAGCCACGCCCACATCAGGCTTCTGATGACAGCAAGCCTGGACAACTGCAAAGCACACACACACACACACACACACACACAGAGGGACTTATTTAGAAACATTTTTAAACCAACAAGATTTCTGCAGCACCGAAAGAAGAAAAACCTTCAACTAAACATAATAATAAAAACTAAGATCAGAAGAATCAAAGTTTTAAAAGCTGATTTTATCTTCAGAATCGTAGATTTGAACCTTTCTTTGTCGTGTAATGTAAAACAGACTAACACGGTTGTTATTTCTGGACTGAACTGAGCCTGGAGATTATTTCACAGGTAATAATATCCATGATACAGTCCACACACACGTCTCTGCTGCTAATAAACCTTTAGCCTTAATCCAGTTTAAACAGGTGAGCACTGTCCAGAGAATGTCCGAGAACAGAACAGTATCAGGCTGTAAACATGTTTATTTCTGCTGTAGTTTTAACATGGGACTCTATGGGGACTGACTCACTGCTGCCTCTGCTGGACACCAGAGGAACTGCAGGCTTTGGTAACGTCTCCTCTGGTTGTGTTTCCTACCTGCGCTGAGTCGCGATGTGTCTTTGAGGTTCATTCCCAGCAGCAACGACTTCAGCAGCTTCAGGTCCGGACGAGGCCGAGCTCTGTTCCACCAGTAACAGGTCACAGCCACTAGGAGGCGCAGCTGAGGCGGCAGCTCGTTCAGAAGTTCCTCTTTCACCCCGAGAGCCTCGAGTAAGACCTCCAGACGTTCAGAGAGCTGCGCCTGGGGCCACGAGACAGCCGGACGAAGAGTCGAAACGACATTGTGACAGACATTAAAGTTAGCTTGCTGCACTGAGGATTAAAAACACAAACCGCAGTTCATTTCCACTAAAACTGTCACCTCATGCAGTGAGTTCAGCTGGAGCCGCTGAGCCACTCGACTGAAGGTTGGTTTGATTCGGATGAATTTCAGCTGGAGGTCCTCCCTGTCTCTCTCCTCCACCTTATATGACGTCTCTTTGCCCAGCAGCAGCCCATACATCACCTGGCGGAGAGGTCTGGAGGTCAAGTTAGCACTGGGCAGGTCTTTGTGGTCCACGGGGGTGCCGAGGCTCAGCCTGTGCAGCAGCAGTACGTCCAGGGTGTCCCCGGGTAGCCGGGCCTGCATCACACACAGCTGCATCCAATCTGGGATGCGACCAATGAGCTCCTGGAGACCAGGACACGAAGGTTTTACCAGACATTTACCTCAAGTAACATTTACATTTACAAACCCTCTGAGGTGTAAATGTCCCAACTCCCTAACCCTTTGTTCAGGAGAGTAAAACTGTCATTTTGGTGGGAAAAAAGACATTTTGATGTTTTTTAAGTGTTTTTTTTTCTAGTGTAATTGCCAGTAGCTAGGAGAATCCTCCAGTCCACCCATGTTCTGCAGCACATCCACATCCAGCTCACAGGCACAGCAGGCAGGACACATCCTAACCAGACGTCCTTTAGATGTAAAGGACCAGCAGCTCTATTTTCCTCCTGAGTGCCTGAACTGCTCATCCTGTCTCTGAGCCTGGACACCCTTCAGAGGAACATCCTTTCTGCTGCTCGTATCTGAAATCTTCGTAGCAATTGGTGAAAGTAGCTGTCTGTAAATTTACAGCTCTGGTTATAAAGCATCAAGATCAGAGCAGATGCTGGTAGAACAAAAACCATTCTGATATTTATGGCGTTTGAGTTTAGGATATGTCAGAAAACATATGTACTGATCGTCACGAACTAATCTGAAGGCTCGTTTGCCCGATCCCTACAGAAGCTTGCCTTAGTTCCATCAGTAACACTAACTTCTTGGACCTGACGATGGTCAGATGGACATTTAGACTGTTTCCAGTCTTGAACTTGTAGCCATGGTCCTGAGTTCTGCTCCCATTTCCAGACTCTTCCACCTGCATCTGCAGCACTGAACCCTTCCAGCACGTTATACTTAAAGACCGTCTGAGGACCTCTGTCTCTGAGAAGAAGAAATCACCCAAAGTCCTTTTTTCTAGACTTTGGGTCCGGGGAGAAAAGCCGTCCACAACTTGAACCATCCCTGAGTTCACATGTGATCTAGGTCCTCAACATATAAACCTAAAAACTTCTTAAAACAGTGTTTGACTTCAAAGGGTCAAAGACTCAGATGGTACAGAGTCTTGTTCTTCATCAGGGAACAGCCACAGACATCAGGAAAGATGGACACAGTTTCCAGGTCTGAAAAGTGAGGCCAGTGAGGAGCTCCGTCATGTCTGCATTCTTGTCAGTAGCCAGCAGGTGGCGATAGCTGTAGGGGGAAGCGGCTTCCTGTCTTTACCTCTGTAAACACTTTCTAGATGAGTTTATGTGATCAGTAACTCGTTTTAGGTTTTTACTAAATTAAACATTATTGCACTGTGTAAATGCATTCTTGAGGCTTCAAAGCAAGACTTCAAAAACCAATGACTGCTGTCACAACTTTGCCTCTATGAGAAAACAGAACTGACCTTCTGCACTCCAGGTTGGAAGACATTTGGTCTCCACAGTGGAACGACAGACCTCAATAAAGGACATTTTTCCTTGAATGAGAATCATTACCTCATCTAGGAACGGAGGAACAACCCCACGGACGAAGAACTCCACCAGCGAGCTGCGAGGTAGTTTGTATTCCTCCATCCCCACAGACAAACTCTGCAGCATCTTCTCCTTGTTCTGGCTCTTTCCTCCCATCAGCTCCACTGCTGCCTTCAAGGTGTCCTCTGGCTGCTCAAAGTCCTTCATCCAGCACAGCAGGCCCTCCAGGCGGCTCTGAGGCCTACTGGCGTCTGGGGCAAACCGACTCCAGATAAACTTCGGCAGCTTCACGTAGTCGTTCCCAGCCAGGGCAGCGAAGGTGGGCAGGAGCTGGGGCTGGATTTCGAAGTAGATGCAGAAGCTGGAGGTATAGTACCTCTTACAAGGGATGTAGCTCTTTGAGCCATTCCCCTTTACATCCTGCCACTGGAAGTAAGAGATGGGCAACAATCCTGCTGAGAGGTTGAAGATGTAGAAGTCGCTGTCGTTGGAAAGCACTGGGCACTGCCACTTATCAGCTAGGGCGGCTATCTCCCGGTCGGCCTCGCCAAAGCACTGGGCGACCGGGACCTTCAGCCGGGTCAGCGTCTGTCTGAACACCCACTTGGTCATAATTGGCCGGATGTCTTCCTTACCCCCGTCCTTTGCTGCTCGATGGGCTCTTTCGATCCGCTGCTCTGCCCTTTTTGTCACAGTTTCGAGCTTCTTGTTGGTGTGGTCCGAGCCTCCGTCCAGCACCATGTAAGGATCGACCTCGCAGGTTCTGAGGGCTGTGATGAACCTCTCAATCAGGCTTTCATAGGCAGCATACTCCCCGCCGTGATTCTGGTCCAGACCTGAAGAATCAGCCAAAACAAACACAACAAAGAGACTCCAAGAGTCAGTTTTGCACGTGGCGACAAACCATGCTGAACTGACATCAAGCAGAAACTGTCTGAAACAAATGCTGTCACCATGCTGTGACATCAGGAAGCTCGAGAAGATGTCAGGAAGGTCAAAGAATACTGAGGAGAGTAGTTTTACATATCCAGGACATGCGTAATGTTCAGCACGTTTGAGTGATGAAAGTGTGCATGAACTCAAACCAGTACTTCAGATACTGATCCTGTGATGTTCCCTCAGCACCTTAAAGGCTTCCATACTACACATATTTAAATGTAATGTGGTTTTTATAGATTCTGGTTCTGAACAGTGAAGCTGTAGGGACTTAGGCCTCCAGCAGGGGGCGACTCCTCAGGTTGGGAAAATGATCTCTGAGCTTAGTAATCTCCCCTGATGAGCTCAGTCTGTGGGTTCAGATCTGACTGAATCAAACGTGACTGTCTACAGTCTGAAGGTGTTTGAGTTTAGTGCACCATCAGCTGATTCTGGGTCAGTAACTCACTAAACTCTGAACTCTGTGACTTTGTGGTTGGTTAGGAGCAGTGTTGGTCAAGTTACTTGAAAAAAGTAATCAGTAACTAATTACTGATTACTTCCCCAAAAACGTAGTCAGTAAAGTAATCCTGTTACTTTACTGATTACTTATTTTCAAAAGTAATTAATTACTTAGTTACTTAGTTACTTTTTAAAAACACGATTTACACCCTGAAGAGGTGATAGAGCGATAGATCTTTCAGCCCAATTCTACTTTTTCTACATAATCATACAAAATGTAATCAAATGGAAAAGTCTCTTTTTAAAACTTGTTTTGTTAGTTTTAATCTTTTAACTTTATGCATCAAGCAAAAATGTAATTATCTGCAACATTCTCTGACTGGAAGAAATTAGTTTAACATTTAAACCTATTTTCTGCACATTCCAGCTCATAAAATAAAATATTTTTTGTGTGTTTACACTCAGTCTTTCAAATAGATGCAAGTAAAACACAGCAGAAAATAAATAAAGTCAAAGACTCAGCGGTCCTGTTGCTCTATTTTCACCTGTAAAGCAGGAGTGGGGTAGGCGGAGGTTTACCCTGGTGCAGGTGTGCCGCGGTCAGTGGAAGAATCCGCGAGTTTCTCTGTGAGTTTCCCATTACGTCGTAGCTACTCGGTGCTTGTTGGAAGTTTAGGGGTTTTTTCGCTGTAAAAAGAAGTTTTCTTCCCACGCACAGCGGACACTAATGTTTTTGTCACTTTTTATGGAATCAAACTCAAAGTAAGGTCAGTACTTCCACACTTTAAACGCTGCACGCTCATACTCTCTCTGCACTCGATATATGATCCATTGTTGATCTGCACACAGCTGTTGTCACGAACGTTGCACTCGCTTACGTCACTGTCGTGAGACATTCTCGCAAAAAACTCAGGTTTTAGTAACGCAGTAACTCAGCGTTCCTACGGGAAAGTAACGGTAATCTAATTACCGTTTTTGCAATAGTAATCCCTTACTTTATTACAGTAACGCATTAGTGTAAAACAGCTGAAAGCCAAACATCCAGATCACACACCAGAGCAACATCTGCAGAGCTCAACAGCAGCGGTCAGGTTTCATAATTCTGCGGTTTAATGACTCGGACACGTTTAAAATCTTATCTGTTTTAACATTCATCACACGTGCGCGCATGGGAAGACGTGCGCGCGTGCACTATGTAAGTAAAGTTTATTAAGCGCTTTTCACAGACAGGCAGTCACAAAGTGCTGTACACAAAGATTATAATAAACAGTACACTCAACAGACATTATACACAAGGTAAAAGGTTTAAATGCAAATTAAAAATGTGAAGAATATAAAACACGTAGATCAACAAAAGGCTTGTTTGAACAGAAAAGTTTTTAACTGCTTTTAAAAAGAATCCACAGAATCAACTGGTCCACAGCCGTGGTGCCACAGACTTGGAGGCTCCGCCCCCTGTTGTCTTCAGACGGGTTCCGAGGAACAACCGACAGAGTCTGTGCGCGGAGACACGAGCCGCAGAGTGTTTTAGAAGAAGCTTGGATAAATAATCTGCGGCCGTTTAATGCTCTGTATGTTAGAACAAGAATTTTAAAACGAATTCTTGCTTCTATAACACAAACACACGCGCACGCACCATAATACACACGCGCACATTTTTTGCCGGTCACACCTCCGTTTGTCCGGTGGTCGTCCGTTTGTATTAACAGCAGTATTAAGTAATAGTACTAATACTTCTTATCAGCAGAATCAGTGACCTTAATGACGTCAGTAAAGAGGGTGCGCATAAACCTGCAGCTCACAAACTGAACAGACTCCTGGAGTTCAGACCGGAGCTGCTCACCTGACTCAAAGTACAGCCAGTGGTACAGGTTGGATCCATCGATCACCAGCCGGCTCCTGCCGAACGGGACGTCCCGGTAAATCTTCTGGTGGTTGTCTAAGAAGGTGGTCAGACCCTGAACCCCCATCCTGGGTGTGAGTGCGCCGCGGATCTCTAACTGCGCCTCCTCCGCTCTGTGTTTTCTTAAGTTTCATTTCTTCACATCAGCTGATTATAGCTGATAGCAGCGTGCACGCGCTGAGAGGGGCTGGGTGATATTTGGGTGATCCACCAAAGTCAGCCTGCAACAGCGGAAATATCATATGCAGAGATGGGCAGTAACGCGTTACTTGTAACGCGTTGTAACGCGTCAGTGATTAGTTACTGATTACTTTTTTCGTGATTACTCTTTTTGGCCAGAGGGGCCGATGGCGCGATATGGCAGCCTGGCCTCTGTCAGTCTGCCCCAGGGCAGCTGTGGCTGCAGCTGTAGCTGCCTCCACCAGTGTGTGAATGTGAGAGTGAATGAATAGTGGCATTGTAAAGCGCTCTATAAATGCAATCCATTATTATTATTATCATTATTATTATTTTTCAAGTAACTTGACCAACACTGATCATATGTGTTCACGTGCCTGTGTCCCCCCAAATGTGTGGCCATGGAAACAACGTCCTCCTGCCCTTCGACAGAAATATAGAAAAACATTCATTACAGAGATGTACAGTAATGTCAGTGATTACATGAAATAAAGTTACACGGGACCTCGTGTTTATCAGGGCAGGCACGTGCAGAGGGGGGGGCTGGAGGGGCTTGAGCACCCGCCCCTTTCCTGATGGGTGCCCAAGGTGCCCTTTTGTTGAGGCAACTTTTAAGAAAAAAATTTTTTTAATTTTTTTTTTATGTGTGTGCGTGCGGAGTCCTGTCTGTGCCCCTCAACAATAATATTTAACTATTAATCACAGTTTTGCTAAATAAAAGGATCTGGCTTGCATCAGTCACATGACCACATTTAACCAATGATCGCCCTTGACGGCAGAACGCGCTGGTTACGAGCCGGGAACGAGCTCACAAAGAGCACGCGCATTTTTAGCGGTCCGGAGCTGCAGGAGAAACTGAAACTGAAACAAACGAGCGTGCTGTGTGTGCAACAGCGTGACAAACATTACCTGTCCTTTTATTAACTGCACAGGTAGTGCTGGTCACAGCTGCTGGCTACCTGTGTAAGGCTGTCATGGGTCTGTAGCTCTGTCACCGTTTTAGGGAACATATTTAGTTTTAAAGGAAGTTTCCGGGCTTTTCCTGCCTTTCTGGAGGGATTATATTTCACTAAAAACGATCTAATATGCATGTCCACATAATAATAATTATAATTATAATATATTAAAAACACACGCTGTATTTTAAAGAACATACATTAAGAAGCAGATTATATTAGATTTATATTTTAAATAAGACAAAAGTTGGATTTTACAGCAGTAAAATGATTGTATCTCTACAGTTTAAACATGTAATAAGCTTTGCCCTGCACAGAGTGGATAGTGAAACAAATGGAATCATCATAATGACATTATTTCATATTTATTACTTCCCCCTCCTCATTGCTTTATTATTGTAGCTCTAGTAATAAATAATAATGTAAGGATTCTGGATCAGCACCGTGATGCCCATAGTATATACAGTATTCTGAAGAAGGTCTAACATGTCACTGTGTGTGCGTGCATGTGTGTGTTTTATGTATATGGATTTAAAAAAAATATTACTCATGATATAACATTGTGCAGACATGGCTGGTAAGGACATGAGGAGGAAACAGCAGAGCTGTGTGAGGCTACTAAAGGCAGGGCTATAACATTTTTCTGTCATCATTTTATTATAGATTAAGTGCTGGAGTTGTTAGGTGTGGATAATTAGATTATAGTTTATTGCAATAGCAAGTTGTGCCTTGTTCTCAGATAGACAGCAAGTGGAGAGTGATATATGAAATGATGGGATGGAAGGAAGAAGAGAAGCAAAGAGTGATTCACAGGCAGAGCCTAAATTATTTCTCACAGTTTTTGTTGCCTTATGGTTCCAAGCGCTGTCACCAATCTTTGCATTTAGTTATTATCTCATGACACTTGTTTAATCAGCTACCATCTCTCCTGTGGACTTTTTAATGTCTACAGTCTCAGTTCAACACAGCCCTGCCCTTCCCATATTAGATTTTTGATGAATGTGTGTTGTTGTTATTCAGCCTGGTTCAACGTGCCCCTTTTTAACTTTGAGCACCCGCCCCTTTAAACCTCTCTGCACGGCCCTGTATCAGGGTGTTACATGGATTTTAAGAATCGCACGCTACGTGTCAGACACTGTCTCAGCTGTAAGAAGAAAAATGATGTGATGGTTTCTGATGAATCTGGATGAGGTGGCTGCAGATGCTGCAGTGTGCACTGAGCGGTAAGAAGGTGCAACACTGAGCCCACAGTGCTTGTGTTGTTCCTACATCACCATAACCATGCAAGGGATCAATCACATTGTTATGATGTCATACCTTTGCAATGTGGGGGGCGGGACCTTTGTTTATATCAAACACTTTTCAGGAACCAATGAGAAGTGTTATCTTTATAACATACCTAATATCAATCTAGGTTTGCTGTCAGGCAAATTTAAGCAAGTCATGTTGGTTTAGTGGTGATGCTAATGCTAAACAAACCTGCAATGTTTGTGTATCTGGACTAAGGTTGTCATGGTGATGATCCCACCACTGAACCCACAGACATGATCACACTGGAGGGTTCCAGTACCTGTGTCTGGCAGCTTAAACGTGTTGGGTTAGGGCCCGAGCCGCTGAGGGAGGGGCAGTCATACCCCGACTGGGTGACAGCAGGCTGCTGTTACTGGGAGGCGGAGGGGGGAGGAAAGAAAGGGCCGGGACCTACAACATCACATGATCAAAAGCATCAGCATCCCAGTTCCTACATCGGGATGCTGCAGGGCGCAGGTGTATCTGGACTGGGAGGAGACCATCCTGTCCTCCTACAGAAAGGTCCCTGACACACCTGCACACCTTCTTCACCGTGGGTTCGGAGTGTGGATGAGACTCCTCTCTCAGACTGTGCCAGCTGCACTAGGCCTTGGCTCGGCTTCATAGACCACTGTGGGAGATGCTGATGGAGGCTGAAGAGAGAATATCATCAGCATAACCTCAGACCTGCTGGTAACCATCACTGAGCTTCACTCTTTTTCACCTTTATTCTGTTCCTCTGATCATGTTACGACAACGACGATGATGATGGTGATGATGGTACTGGTGTGGGTATGTGTGTTTCTACCGCCTCCAAAAACAAACTTGTCCCCGGCAGAGACAGGGAGCTCCGGCCAGTGTTGCCAACTCCTCAGTAAGGAAAATCGCTATTGGCTGTCCTAAAAGTCGCCAAATGACGTCATCGCCTAATTTGCATAATTGGTCATGCTAATGTAATTGTAACCTACGCTGTTGGAGAGAGAAACAACATCGTGGAAGAGACAAAGTGAGTAAAAAACGTCCTAAATGCATTTATAGTTTATTTAGAACTACGAATTAAATTTCTTTTAGCAATTATTGTTTTTTTAATGTCACAATTCCAACCCTGCTCCTTTATGCCACTGCTCCACTTTTGCCTGGACCGGCAAAAGTGACCCGAGATAGGCGCTCTGGTGGAGTTACTGTGTGTGTGTTTATAAGTACTTTTAAACCTTGTGATCCACAAAACAGCATAACAGTAAAAGAACTGACTGCGTTACAGTCAGTGCGGAGCAGCGGCTTCACTCATGCGCGATTCATTTGCCGTTTGGACGCACAGGTGTGAACGTCTCCTGCCCTGGTAGCAGCGGGGGGAGGACTGTCCTCCGCCCGTGAGCGCTTTGGCACGGGTGAGGTGCCCACGGCAGCACCGCTGCTTGGTGAGAGTAAGAGCAACGCTGTTATTGTGTATATATTTATTTATATTTAGATTTCTTCATACATTCTTATATAGTTCTATATTGTGTATTTTGTTGTACAATTATTTTATTTTCAACTTTAATTTATATATTTATCTTTATCTTATTCTTTCCCAGTTAAATTTACCCTTCATTCTAATTTGTGTTGTACAGTTATTTCATTTTTAACCTTAATTTATATTTTATTCCTTCCTAGTTAAATTTACCCTTTTTAATTTTTCATATTTATTTCCTATCTTATTCATAGCCTTTTCCTTTTTTGTTTTCTTTAGGTCACGAGCAGTTGTCCAAGCATTTCACTACATATCGTACTGTGTATGACTGTGTACGTGACAAATAAAAATTTGAATTTGAATTTTGAATTTGAAACACGCTCTTTCACGTCAAAAAGTCGTCATAAATAAGTCTCCAATAACACCAGAAAAAGTCGCCAGATTTGTCGCTAGTCGCTTTTTAGAAAAAAAGTCGCTAAGGGGCCTGAAGACTCGCTAAATACAGCGACAAGGTCGCTAAGTTGGCAACACTGGCTCCGGGCGGAAGGCTCACTGCGTTTGAACGGAGTCACGTGACTGTCGCACCGGTTGAAACCGACGGAAACCCGCGAGAGGCTCCAGCTGCAGACCTGCGCGAACGAACGGATCAAACATCCAGCATATAGTCCGGCAGCCCGGCTGCACACCCCCCGGTATGTCCGCTGCTGTCTGCGTGCTGAAGACCCGCTGCTTCCTCCGGCAGCTCCTCCCCGGCCTGCCCGCCGCCATGCACAGAAGCTACAGCCTGGATGTCTCCGCTCCGCTCCTCCGGACGCAGGGCTACGTGGACGGCCGCTGGATCTCCGCTGCCTCGGTGTTCCCCGTCCTAGATCCGGCCACCGGGCAGGAGATAGCCCGGGTGTCGGACTGCGGCCCCGCGGAGGCCAAGCAGGCGGTGGACGCTGCGTACAAAGCGTTTCACTCCTGGAAGCAGTACACGGCCAAGGTAGGCTGCGCTCTCACAGAACTCCACTTTAAAAACCGACTATTTAAAATTAATGTCCCATTTCCGCCCTGAAAATTAAACGAAACACCCCAACGCTGGCATCTTCCCGACTGACAGAAGCCAGACATTTATTCGGATGTCATAAAATTCACCGGATACTACGATATGTGCAGGTTTCACTGTTTAAATTGGACTTTCTGCCCTCCGTAGTCAACTCAAAGCCTGGAACTCTTACGCAAATGATTGACATTGACTGACGGAGTTTATCTCAAAGATGTTATACACACACGTCAGACTTTAATACGGCTAACACAGAAACCACCTGATTTACGGATTTTCACACAAATCCAAAACTTTCTTTCATGGTCTTCTCCGCCCTCCCTACTCCACTAAAAAACTAAATTTACCTTAAATTATAAGTATTGACTGAGTATGGCGTCAAACAGCTTTCGTAACCGTTAAATGTTTGGAAATGTTTATTCGGTTAACTCATAATTCACAGAAATCCGTTTTTAGACTAAACCCAAACTTTAACAAGTGTCTTCCTGCTGCCGCGCCACTCGGAGCGGATGCGCACAAATCAAAGGTGAAGAATGACTCGCAGACAGGAGACAGACACGTGAGCGAGATGAGCACCGCCCCTTAAACAGTCACAAAACAAAGCAGCAGTAAGGAGACGCGGTTTCCCCGCTGACAGCACAATTACGCCGTATTTGAACGGAGTTTGGTGGACAGCAGGTGTTTAATGCAGGTATCTGCCAGTGTTGGTCAAGTTACTTGAAAAAAGTAATCAGTAACTAATTACTGATTACTTCCTCCAAAAAGTAATCCCGTTACTTTACTGATTACTTATTTTCAGAAGTAATTCATTACTGTTAGTTACTTGGGGCGACTGTGGCTCAGGGGGTGGGAAGCACATCTGTAACTGGAAGGTTGCCGGTTTGATCCCCCGGGCTCCCTGTCCTGGTCATTGTGTCCTTGAGCAAGACACTTTACCCTACTGGTGTTGGCCAGAGGGGCCGATGGCGCGATATGGCAGCCTCGCCTCTGTCAGTCTGCCCCAGGGCAGCTGTGGCTACAACTGTAGCTGCCTCCACCAGTGTGTGAATGAATAGTGGCATTGTAAAGCGCTTTGGGTGCCTTGAAAAGCGCTATATCAATCCAATCCATTATTATTATTATTATTATTATTATTATTATTATTATTATTATTACTTAGTTGCTTTTTAAAAACACGATTTACAACCTGAATAGGTAATAAAGCGACAGATCTTTCAGCCCAGTTCTACTTTTTCTGCATAATCCATCATATAAAATGTAATCAGATGGAAAAGTCTCTTTTTAAAACTTGTTTTATTAGTTTTAATCTTTTAACTTTATGCATCAAGCAAACATTTAATTATCTGCAACATTCTCTGACTGGAAGAAATTAGTTTAACATTTAAACCTATTTTCTGCACATTCCAGCACATAAAATAATTTTTGTGTTTACACTCAGTCTTTCAAATAGATGCAAGTAAAACACAGCAGAAAATAAATAAAGTCAAAGACTCAGCGGTCCTGTTGCTCTATTTTCACCTGTAAAGCAGGAGTGGGACAGGCGGAGGTTTACCCTGGTGCAGGTGTGCCGCGGTCAGTGGAAGAATCCGCGAGTTTCTCTGTGAGTTTCCCATTACGTCGTAGCTACTCGGTGCTTGTTGGAAGTTTAGGGGTTTTTTTCGCTGTAAAAAGAAGTTTTCTTCCCACGCACAGCGGACGCTAATGTTTTTGTCACTTTTTATGGAATAAAACTCAAAGTAAGGTCAGTACTTCCACGCTTTAAACGCTGCACGCTCATACTCTCTCTGCACTCCATATATGATCCATTGTTGATCTGCACACAGCTGCTGTCACGAACGTCGCACTCGCTTACGTCACTGTCATGAGACACTCGCAAAAAATCACGGTTTTAGTAACGCAGCGTTCCTACGGGAAAGTAACGGTAATCTAATTACCGTTTTTGCAATAGTAATCCCTTACTTTACTCGTTACTTGAAAAAAGTAATCGGATTACAGTAACGTGTTACTGCCCATCTCTGGTTATCTGCTGTGAGGCGTCAGCAGTCAGTGTGTGGATGCCGCTGAGCTAAGTTAAATGTTTAAACGCTCGCAGCCTCAGACACAAAGTCCGGCTTTGTTAGAGGTCAGCAGGGTGACTGAGCTCCACCTCCATACAGTCACCAACACAGGAGGTGACTCGCTGAAGGATGAACCAACGAGCAGGGACGGAAATCTACAGGAGCAAACTCAGGACGGGATGTTTCCTCACTCTGGTCCTTCACTCAAGTTTATATAGATTTTTTGTAAATGAGAGAATTGTTTGTGTATTGTTGATGAAACTAAAGTTCTCTCTCCGAGTCTCCATCAATGTGAAGCATGTTGGCGGGGGACAGGGGCGAACGGTTAAATGTGACGATGAAGGCGTGCAGGTGACCCGTGCTCTGCTCTGATTGGTTGTCCTGCAGGAGAGGAGCGTCCTGCTAAGGAAATGGTTTGAGCTGATGACGCTGCACAAAGATGAGCTCGCCCAGCTGATCACGTTTGAATGTGTGAGTATGACACATGAACTCACCTGTAGGACACCTGAACATGCAGTACATGTCAGCAACGAGTGAGTACTTGTACTGTAGTACTTTTCAAATAAATACTACTTTAAAATGTTTGTTTGACGAAATAAGAAAACCTCAAGAAGTTTTTGTAAAAGTGTTTATTGTAACAAACACTCATCTTTATCCTGCTGCGTGTGTCTCTGCGTCTGCGTGTGTCTGCGTCTGCGTGTCTCTGCGTCTGCGTGTGTCTGCGTGTGTCTGCGTCTGCGTGTCTCTGCGTCTGCGTGCGTGTGTTGCAGGGTAAACCGATGTGCGAGTCTCTCGGGGAGATCTCGTACTCCGCCTCCTTCCTCGAGTGGTTTTCTGAGGAGGCGCGGCGAGTCTACGGTGACATTGTGCCATCTCCAGCCAAAGACAGAAAGCTCCTCCTCCTGAAGCAGCCGGTGGGCGTGGCCTCCATCATCACACCGGTGAGCAGCTCGTTAATGAATTGATATCACGTTATCCAAGCTAGAATCTATTTTAATCGATAATCAAAACCCACCCCTAATGAATCCATCACATGACGTCCCGCAAAGAATTTGCTTTTGGTTGTTTCCAGTGGAACTTCCCCAGCGCCATGATCACCAGGAAGGTCGGCGCCGCGCTGGCTGCCGGCTGCACGGTGGTGGTTAAACCAGCTGAGGACACGCCACTTTCGGCTCTCGCTCTGGCAGAGGTGAGTACGTCAAACATCTGGATAGGGGTCGGCACTTTGTTTCTTCGTGGGACACACATTGTTGAGTCACTTCCTGTGTTTTGGCGTGTTTTTTTTCCCCCTCAGCTGGCGGAGCAGGCGGGGATCCCGGCAGGGGTGGTCAATGTGGTTCCATGCTCCAGAGAGTCGACGCCCTCGGTCGGGCAGGTCCTCTGCACAGACCCTCTGGTGGCTAAAATCTCCTTCACTGGATCCACGGCGACCGGGAAGGTCAGAGTGCAGCGCCGCCCGCAGCGCCGCCGCCCGCAGATCCACATAAAAAGCAGAAACTCTTCTTTAAATAAAACTTCGGTTTCAGGTGTTGCTGAAAATGGCCGCTGACACCGTGAAGAAGGTATCCATGGAACTGGGTGGCCACGCCCCCTTCATTGTGTTTGACAGCGCAGACCTTGACAAAGCGGTGGGCGGAGCCATGGCATCCAAGTTCAGGAACTCAGGCCAGGTGAGGGTGTCTCCTGCTGACCTGTTCCACAGGTGAACGCCACCATTGTGCACACTAACGCTTCTTCTTCCTGCAGACGTGCGTGTGCTCGAACCGGTTTCTGGTCCAGAGCGCCGTCTACGACCGCTTCGTGGAAAAGTTGGGGCGAGCTATGGATGCCGAGCTGCGTCTGGGTCACGGCTCGGAGCCCAACACCACGCAGGGGCCGCTCATCAACACCCGCGCCGCAGAGAAGGTAAACGCCGTTTCCACTATTAACCCGGATTGTTTCGTCCCCGTGACAGAGCAGAGAAAACCGACTCAGCGTTAGAACATTTATTTCTTTTATTCAATCATCTTCTGAAGAGACGCCTGCACAGCCCAATTCAATTCAATTCAATTCAATTTTATTTATATAGCGCCAAATCACAACAAAAGTCGCCTCAAGGCGCTTCATAGCCCAGACGCCAGTTGCAGCATCTCTAACATTAGAATCATAACCTGTGCCTCATATTGGTGTTATTTTGGTACTTTACACGTCACAGTTTCAATACAAACATTGTTATATGGCAAACTTCCTCTTTTCTGTCTGGCTTCCTGTATTTATTAACATGCTGTACAGCTCTACACTTCCTGTTTTCAGCCTGGCTGAGTGCTTAGTTTGTGAGTCTACAAACCTTCATTATTAAAATACATAAAGCAATAAAATAAGGATACTAAGGATATATTAATTACATGACACCACATTACTGCCGACGATAAATGACTGAAGTTTGTTTAAAGACCGCACCAGCACGCCGCTGAACGCCGTCTCTGCCTCCCAGGTGCTACATCAGATTTTGGACGCCGTGTCCCGCGGGGCGAAGGTGGTAAAAGGCGGGAAGCGCCTCGATGGCTCCTTCATGGAGCCGACTCTGCTGGCCGACGTCACCGCCGACATGCTGTGCACGAAGGAGGAAACCTTCGGGCCGCTCGTGCCCGTCATCAGGTGAGTCCAGACAGATGATCGAGACGGGATTTGTTGATCTGCGGGTTTAATCCTGGCTAGACGCAGATTCTTGTTCATCGTGAAGCCGTCTGAGCTCGCCTGTGTCTGATCTGCAGGTTTAACACGGAGGAGGAGGCTCTGGCTATTGCTAACGCGACCAGCGTCGGGCTGGCAGGTGAGTCCACCTGCGTGCATGCAGCCGATTGGTTCCTAGACTGCAGATCGCGGGCTGTTCATGCGTCGTCGCAGACGTGTCGGTTTCCGAGAGCAGGACTCAGAGCTGTAAATTAGACTTTAACGTCTGACCCAGTAGAAGAAAGGTTCACGTGGCGGCGCCTCATAGTTCTAACCTCCTCCTTTGTTCTCAGGTTACTTTTACTCACAGGATGTGAGTCAGATCTGGCGGGTGGCGGAGGCGTTGGAGGTGGGGATGGTCGGCGTCAATGAGGGGCTGCTGTCCACGCCAGAGGCCACGTTTGGTGGGGTGAAGGAATCCGGCATGGGCCGCGAGGGCTCCAAGTACGGCGTCGACGAGTACCTGGAAGTGAAGTACATGTGCTTTGGAGGCCTCAAACCGTGAGGAGGAAGAGGAGGCGGTACAAAAGCTGTGACTCGGTGGAGGTGGTCGGATTCTTTTATTAACACGTGATAACTCCTTCAATAAAGTTTGAATTCATGCAGGATCAAAAACGTCCAACATCGGACTTTGTAAATCACATTTTGAATCAGCTGTCGCTTCTACGCTCACACACTCGGCACCAGCACGAAGCTTAAACTTATCTGAACCCGTCTCAGACTGGTTGAACTGCCCAAACTCACACCAGTAGGAGGCGCTACTCAGTCCGTTTATCTGCCCTGTCTGCTGTGATTGGCTATCAGTGTTAAGGGATTGTAAACTGAAGGGGAGGGGCTAACAAACCGCCACATTGTGATGAAACTTGTTTTTAAAAATTATTTTCTGCTTCACCCGTGGCGCAGCGAGTGTCCATAAAGCTTCCAACTCGCATGAATCCTCCTGAATCGTGAAACTTAATTCATTCCTAAAGAAATTGTGCGTGATGAGCGACGCGCCTTTGGAAACGAAGCCGACAGAGCGACAGCCGGCGCCGCATCGAGCCATGAAAACACGAACGGGTGCAAACCTGTCGACTCGGCTCGTCTACGTGTGAAACGCTCTCGTAGCAGTTTAATACCTGGATGTTTGTCTGTGACTTTAGCTGATGGGGTCAAAGTTCATGTGTGCGTTTTGTATTCTGACCACATTAAAGACGAGTTTGTGTTACTTCTGTGTTGGTGTTTTTATGTCGGAGGTGTCGGCTCACATCCTTCGTCTCTGATTCACACGCTGCTTCTCGTTAGCCAACAAACGTTGATGAAGTTTAACCCGGCGGACGGCGTCTGTGACCCGGGCTCAAACGAACCACGACCGTGTGATCGGACGCCGTCGTCAGCTGACTCTGCCGTGTTTCCTGGTGAGCGCTCTGTTAGCTAACGAGCTCACAGCTGTGAATCGGGCACGTGGCGGTGGTGCGATGCCTGATGTGTCCCGCCCTCTTGCTCTTCCTCTTATGTCCGAGCAGACGCGCGTCCGTCCTCCAGGTCTCGAGTTCCTTGCGTCCTTTGAAATGGGACATGTTAGCATTCTCTTGAAAACTGGGTAATGTGGTCCCTCATACACGTCCCAGAATGCACCATTCTGCGTCTGCGAGAGGTCAGCCGCCCCGTCATCCGAAGGCGTCGCCGTTGCGGGCAGCCATGGTGCTGATGCGGTTCCTGCTGCGGACCGGCCGGTCGCGGCTGAAGATGGTGTCCTGGTCGCTGTCCAGCTCCGACTCGGACATCATGAGGCTGGAGTTGTGCTCCGTGCTGCGGTGCTTGATACCTGCACAGGGGAAAGGTTAGCGGGGGTCATGGTTTAAGTCTCAGTCATTGAATAAAGATGGAGGACGACCTCCCGCCGCTCCGGGGAAACGTCTGCTCTAAAGAACAGCGGGACATTCCCAGGAACGTGGGAACAGTCAGGTGCTTTAAAAGAAGGAAGCGGCTTCGCTTTGGTTCATGAAGACGACTCTGCTCTTACCTGAGGTCCCGAAGGTCGCTGAGCTGAGCTCAGTCACATGACCCAAGGTGGGAGTCCTTTAGGAGAACGCATGGATCACCTGGGAAAGGACAAGAGCGATGAACCACACCCTGGTCACGTGATAGCTGCAGAGTGAATCAGCGACCCCGCAGGACCGCCTCCAAGGTGACGACTAACTGAGCCGCAGTGAAACGACTTCATGAACCAACGAGAACGCCGCCGCAGACCGACCCCGACAGCCTCCGCAGGCGGACTATGGCAATGTGACTCACTGAATTTGGGGCGGAGCTCCACCCTCTCCTGCTCGTCCATGTTGTCCAAGATGGTGTATTTGGTTTTCTTCCTCGCTTTGGTCTGTCGTCTCCTGAAAGCAGCAGAGACCAGTTCACGCACGGAAGCACACCTGGGATCAGTCTATCACCTGCAGCGGCGTCCTCACCTCTTACAGCAGCAGATGAACGTCCAGCCGAGTGACAGGATGAGGACGACGAGCACGAAGCTGGTCAGGATGACGTACAGGACCCTCCACTCTGTCAGAGGAGCACAGCCGACAGGTCAGCGGCTCGTGCGGAGCTTCACCTGAATGTGTGCTGTGTGATGCGTACAGGTACATTTACAGGTGTGTGCACAGGCTTCACTGCTCGTTTGGAGGCCAGTTTGAATAAAGAGCTCTTTCTCCCTCCGTGCACTCGGAGACCAGCTTACCATCAAATCTGGTTCCTGCATTAGTCTCTGCTGCTGTCGGCCTCGTTTACTTTCTTTTATTTGGCTTTTATTGATATTTAATTTTATTCTATAGTTCCAATGTACAGCACTCAGCTGGGGTTGTTTTAAAGGGTTTTATAAATAAAGGTGATGATGGATCAGTGACGACACTAACACGCACAGTTACCAGGCAGAAAAGTCCCGCGGCGCTCATGTTTAACATCAGCATCGCTTTCACAGCGGAACAAAGAAATTCGCTGCAGTTACATTAATAATATGCGCATCTGCTGCAAAGCTGCAGCTGCGCGTGTAAGTCGACAGCCGCAATAAAGAAGTGTCGTGAAAAGTGCGAACATGTGGGCGGGTCTGTCACGCCCCAGTCCAGGGTTGCAGCACCGTGTGCGGCTGTCGCCTTACACGCGCAGCTGCAGCGTTTCGGCTACAACAACAGGACCCAGTTCTTTCTGTCTTAAGCCAGCGAGGCGTGATTGGGGACGCTGCTCACAGGCCCCGCCCCAGCTCTGCAGTCAGAAACGGGCTGACTGCAGCCAGTAAGACAGAAAAGTATGAAACTCACTACATGATGTTTCATCTCCGTTCACAAGTTTCTGGACTTTGAGACTGAACTTTGTTTCACATCCTGTTCAACTTGCTGCTGCAGACGAACGAAGCAGTCGAGGGACAAACGTCACAAGTTTGTGTGAAAGTTGTTTAAACAGAAACGACTGAAGGATTCGTTGTGAACGAGTTTGTAATGTAAATGAAGTTTTCTGTCGTTTCTCGCCGTCACGTGAAGAATGACCCGCTGCCGTGACCGAAGACTACAAATCATACTTTACCGCAGTTGCTCTCTCCATCGCCAAGGTAACGACGAATCAGGTTCTCGGTCCAGAAGGGGTCGCAGGCACACTGCTTGGTGATTGGATCGCACTGACCACGCCCCGAACAGCTGAGCAGACACACTGAGGGAAAAACGAGCGCGTTAAACACAGACAAATGCCCCGCCCCTTTCTGAGATGTCACAGGTGAGCCGTGCCCCGGCTGGACTCACAGACGGTGTCCACCCTCAGGACTCTGAACAACAGGTAGTCGCTTTTCTCGAAGAGCAGCTGGCTGCGCAGCACGCCGACCAATCGGGAGGCAGAGAGGGGCCCCGAGGTGCCGTGCACGGAGAACCGCAACACGGTGCTGCAAGCAGAGAAAACATCACAGGTTATGGCGAGCCGGCACGTGGAGGGGCAAGTCCGCGGTGCGTGCAGGTACCTGATGTGGGAGTGTCCCTGCAGCGCTCGCACGTGGAGGTCGCTGTCAAGGACGTGGATCAGAGCGGCGAGCTGTCGGACCACCGTGTCTCTCTGAGCCACGCTCACCTGAGACACCGACACCAGCATCTCCAGCTCCACCTGCTCGCCGCCGCCGGGCTCTGCAGACACGTGGGACAACACATCTATGTCGGCGCATGCCTGCGTAACACAAAACGGGACGAACGGCGAGCTTCCAGCCTCACCTGGTCGCACCTCCACAGTGGCCGTGGCGGAGCCGGAGCGCCCCTGCGCGTTGGTCACCTTCAGCTGGAACAGGTAGGTGCCTTCGACCAGGTTGGCGAGGTAGAGCGAGGGCTGAGTATCCGAGCCGTACAGTACGTCCTGGAACCAGCAAAGGTCAAAGGTCACTCCGTCACACACACAGTGTGAGGTCGATGAGCCGCCACTGATTTAAACTGAAGTTTAGTTTCCCGCGGGTCACCTGCGCTCGTTAATAAAGTTTGATTTGAAGCGTCACAGCGCCGGTCGGAACTCACCCCGGCAGCAGGACTCTGGCTGTCCCGGGTCCACAGGAAGTGCACCGCGGTCTGATCGGCGTTGGTCACCGAACCTCTGAGAACCAGAGAGTTGTTGGGCAGAGTGAGCGAGTGGCTGCCGCTGGCGTGGGCGACCGGAAGAAAACTACCGGCTGGAGTTTGGAGGAAGCAGACGACCTTAGATTAGCGTGTTTGTGATTTAAACGAGTCTGACAGGAAGAGCTCCGCCTTCCACAAATAACACCGAGTCGCTCACCTTCTGGGACTTTGACGGTCAGCGAGGCGCTGTCTGTCGCCCCCTCCTGGTCAGATACGGTCAGTCTGAAGGTGTAGCGCCCCGCCCGAACCCCCGAGGCTGTGGCGACGGGCTGATCTGCGTCGTCCAGCCTCAGCCCGGGAGGCCCGCTGGAAAACACGAAACCCGACTGAACAAATTTGATCTTTCAGTCACAGGAACATGAAAAAAGGCTCCAGACTTACCTGACCGCCTCCCAGCGGTAGCTGACGATGCCGCTGTCGTCACTGCTGCCGCTGCCGTTGAGCAGCAAGCTGCTCACCGGGAGAGACAGGCTCCTGTCGGGGCCCACGACGGCCACCGGACCGCGGTTTGACCCTCCAACCTGTGACGCTGAAGCTGGAAAAGCGAGAGGAGGTTTAAAGAGTCGGTGTGAAGCCACAGAAAGCATTAAACCCGTCGAGTTTACCTGCTGACTCAGTCGCAGTCGTAGGGTTAAAGCTGGCTGCTGACAAGGTCGGGGTAGTAAGGTCAGAGGTCACAGTCAGGTGGGTGGTGGAAGGTGGAGTTCCGGCTGCAGACTGAAGCATCTTCACAGCGTCTGTGCGAGAAATGAAGGTTAAATTCTTCCTTTCATTTACCTGCTTCCTCACCTGGTCTCTCTGAGGTCACCTGTTTGTCTTTAAACTGAACTTTGACCTTCACACTGTCTCAGGTGAACACCACCCACTTACTAAAATGAGTCACCTCCAACCACCACAAAGTTTCTCCTGGGCAGTAACTACACTCCTACACGTGACAGTCTCTGGTTTAACATGAACCATCTACAGTGACCAGCAGGGGGCGACTCCACTGCCTGACATGAACTCAATAACCTGTTTTTCCTTAAAAAAGACTAAATAAAAATATTAAAAAAGATCAAATGTTGATCTAAACAAACATTTTTTTAGTCATAAACTCACCTGACGTGGTAGGTTCAGGAGCAGCTGGAGTGGCGGCTGGAGTGGCGGGTTTCACTGTGGTCGCCTCTACGGGGTTTCCAAGAGACACCAGCAGGGGTGGAGCTGCATGTGGAGGACAAGTTACTGCTCCACTGGTCAGAGGGACAGGACCTGTGAGGCTCTTCAGACACGTTTGCTAAAGTTTATCTTTAAAACAATAAACTGGAGTGAACCTGCGACCTGACGGAGGTGTGCTGACCTGACCTGACCTGACGGAGGTGCTTACCTGGGTTTGCTGTGGGGCTGCTGGAGGTGTGGGCTGGCTCTGAGCTGGCC
Source organism: Mchenga conophoros (assembly GCF_057382185.1). Lineage (NCBI taxonomy): Eukaryota > Metazoa > Chordata > Actinopteri > Cichliformes > Cichlidae > Mchenga > Mchenga conophoros. The sequence goes on from NC_140536.1 coordinate 38,605,965, forward strand.
TCGGGTGTCAGGGGTGGAGAGGTGGAGCTGCTCTGCGTCTGTAGGGAGAACAATGACAGGCTGCAGACTGGTCTCCATGGAGACAGTTATCATATGAGCTCACGCTCTGAACTCACTGATTCCTGTGGCGCCACCTCCGTCGGTCTCTTGGCCCCACCCTCCTCTCCCTGGCGCACGCCCGGGGCCGCGCTGCTCTCTGTCGGCCTCCTCTCTGGACCATCCTCAGCCTCTGATTGATTGAAGCTGCCCCCCCCTTTCAAAGGTGGCTGATTGGTCTCCTGTTCTGGGCTGGCTCCACCCCTCTCCTCCTGGCTGTCCTCTGAGTACTCGACATCCAGCATCCCGGGGTCTGGGAAGCCTCGATGTGGCGTGTCGAACAGGGAGAGATCTTTCAGGGCCTCCAAGTCGCCGGGCGCCTCAGACGAGCGTGAGAGGGGCCTCCAGCGCCCGCCGTAGGGCTCCCCCCTCACCAAGGACTGAAGCACCAGTGTCTGCGGGGACGGGCGTCGCAGGAAGGCGAGGAACGAGTCGGCGCCAGGCGTCTGCCGGGGCTGGCAGTTCTCCCTCTGCTGGCAGCTCAGCACGTAGCAGCGGCCCTCGAACAGCCACGCCAAGTCGTAGCCGGGCAGGTCGCAGCACGCCGCCACGCACTGCGGCAGGGACGACACGCTGGGCACCCGCAGAATACCGCTGCTCTCGACCACGGGAGACACCACGGCCTCGGAGAAGGTCGCCCCCTGCCAGCACTGAGATGCCACTGCAGCTGCAAGAGAAACGGGTTTAATAAGATGCATGCGAAGAGAGACAGCTTTACATTTTTCCTGATGAACTGCGGGCGTCCGCTCGCTGCAGAGACACCCGCAGCCTGCAGACGTCTGAGCTTTATACTGCAAAGGGCAGTAGGACATTCATGTAGTTGTAAAAAGCATGATAAGATATTAAGTAATCCAAAGTATTCAGAATACGTTACTGTCATTGAGTAACGTAACGGAATACGTTACAGAATACATTTTGGGGCATGTAATCTGTAATCTGTAGTGGAATACATGTTAAAAGTAACCTTCCCAACACTGGTTAAACAGTCCTGGGTATGACACGTTTTAATCCATGCTGACATTTTTGACACGTCCACATTTCTGAATGGTTTTACCTTCCACCGCGTGGATCAGTAGCAGAAGCATGTTTTCCCACATGGTTGGTCCGTCAGCCTGAAACGATCGATCACAGAAGGTTAAAAAATCATCGCTGCTCCTCACACACCTGACAGCAGCGACGTGGTCCTCCCTGCACGGTTTCAGCACCGTCACGGTGGACAGCGCCACCTGGAGCCCCGCCCAGCAGCACGAAGCAGCCACGCTGTCACTGAAAACAAAGCTTCGGCCCCGCGAGGCCAAAAAACCCAATTTGATATTAAAAAAATCTCCCCATGAAGCAAACACGTGCTTGTTTATCAGTAGCTAAAAGCGCAAAAATCCATTCCAGGCATCGCTCTGGCTGTTCCACGCTCCTCAGGGTACCATTCAGAAAATGACTAGTTTATATTTCATTATTTATAAGTAAATATTCACAAAAGATTAAGCTTCATTCATAAAAATTGAAGGGCCCAAATTAGTCATCCTTTAATTCGGCAAAGGTTTAGGCCAGTAAACCCGAAACCTTGCGCTAAAAAATCAAACTCCGTGAGGCCGTTTGAGGGAAACCTGATAAACAGGACGAGGCAGGGAAAAAGCACCACCACTTATAAACGAGCCGAATCGCAGCACGTAGTGAAAGAAAACTGAATTTACGTTAGTCATCTGATTTTTTTGTTCTGCTGAATAAAAATCTTTAATTTTGCAGATTTTTAAATGTAGTTCTGCATGATGAAGGCTAACAGCGCAGATTACGATGAGAATCCAACACCTGCCGTCGCAGGTCGCTGTTTTTAACATTTACAGCTCCAAGACAAAAGCAGACGTCTCAGTGTTCGCACGTTTCACCGATTACACCGTCCTCACGCCGTTTGCAGGTTTTTATTATGGAACCCGCAAACGGCGCGCGGGTTATTAACCTGGATGTAACGCACCTGACTCCTGCGGCGCTCCGGGCCTCCCAGCAGGCCTCCCAGCAGGCCTCTCGGCTCCTCAGTGCTCCTCCCGGCCGGATCCCGTCAGCCCCGCGGGCCTCATACTGGACTCAGCGCTGGGGGTTCAACCACAAAGATTTACCTGCTCACACTGCGATGCTGAGAAAGCACGAGCGCCGTACGTCCGAGAAAATCACACGCATACACATCCGGTCATACCTTTCAAAATAAAGCCTACAAATCCTAGTGTTTGAAATGAAACCGTTATATCAGCACCATGTCAGGGGAAATGAACAGGGAGCGAGCATACACTGGACGTTTTTTTGTGGATATCTGGATATCATGTAACGCAATTTTAACACATTTATCTTTGTTTGAAAAGTTTTGTCCTTTACTGGAAATTTCAAAACCCAACTATGCTTTTATTTTGTCGGGAATACTGTGCGAGTTCCGTTGCGGATTAAATGAACTGCATTAATTTGCCCCTTGCCCTCCATTGTGTGCCTTTATTTTCTCTCCTGTGTGTTATTTATTCCTGCACAGTTGGCTTGGAGCAAAATGACAATAAAAATAAAATAAATTATATTCTGTTCTATTCTTAAATTGTATCCGGTTGTTCAGTCTGATGTCACTAGCAGTGTCTGGGCCTAAACTCCGCTGCAGGTCCATATATCAAACGATCACTATGGCATTACTGAGAGTTGAAAAACTGTCTAAAGTCTTTCATCTTTAATAAAATGATCAGCGTTCTGCTCTACCAGGTGTAACAATTGAGTTTAACATCCAGGCATCCATGAAAACGGAATTTATGACATTTAACGGAGTTAGAAGTTAGCAGGGAGTTAGCTCGCTAGCTTCTATCTAAATACAATATAGCATGTCCTGACTGCGGGTTTTGGAAACAAATTCAAACGTACAGCTCTGTTATCACTTCCAACATAAATGAAGACAGAAAACTAAACAGCAGTGACGTTTGTAGGGTTACTGAAGTTGGGCTAGCTGGTATATAATGATGTGCTACGTGACCGCTAGCGACACAGCTATGTTAGCATAATATAAACAAGCTAACTTTTTTCCACTCGATAAAAGTTAACGTGAGTGTTCTCGGTGGTCAGGAACAAATGTAATCGCGTGGCAGGATGCTGTAAAAGGACCAAACTTCAACCAGGAGAACAACTGAGATAATCCATCCACAATACGAGGTTAGTCATTCATATACTGCTGCATGGGCTGGGCTGTAGTTACATCCTAAGGTTTTAAAAACTGAGCTTAAATAAATGATTAGCGGTAATAAAAGCCGAGGGAGATCAACAGTGATCACTGACTGTTTTAGGAGCTTTTTGAGATCAAATAGAAGAAAATACAAAACATTAAACATGTTAACAACACAAAAGCCATATTAAACGCAGACTACTTTAGACCCGGAAGTAGGATTCGTCGCGTCATCACTGAACAACCGGATTAAGGCTGAAAGTTGGCATTTGGGGCGTGGCCTCTTTGACTGACAGGCGGCGGCTCCATCCGCTAGCTTCACCTGCACTCTGAGCTTTTGACTTTTTAATAACGTCATGTGACGATGCTGTGAGGTTACGGACGTCGGAGCTCCAGTTCAAAGAGAGATTCGCTAAAATGCTAACGTGGAAGTTTCACAGCGGTGAAGTCCAGCAGCCCGCACCAGCTGTGAAATATCACACCAAAATAATCATAAATTTAATGTATTTGCAAACTCTGCTCACTTTTATTTGTTTTCTTAAAAAACATTTACAACTGAAATCACGAGCATTTATAAATTACAACAGCAAACACAATATCAGTTTAAATGCGCCCGCCTGAGCCGGCTCTAACCACAGGCGGTCAGCTGGCTGGTTACAGACTCAAACGAGTTTAACCACAGCTTGAAGTTCACGCCTGGCTCCGGGGCGCTCGGCTGCAGCAGGAACTATTTCACTGATGACGCAATCATCAGCGTGAGCGTGCTTTAGTCTCATAACACGTTACAGTGCCCCCCCCTGTAAACCAAAAACTCACATTTATTCAGCCATCTGTCCCCCGCATGCTTCTGCAAGCTGTCCAATCAGAGGAAAGCTGGCAGCTTAAGAGACAGTAGCCAAAGCAGAGGGTGACTGAGGGGCTGAGCCCTGACACAGGAGGATTATTCTGAACTGTGAATCATGCAAAGCTGCTCCATGACACTAAAAATATGAAGCTGGAAATATCAGTGAGAAGTCGCCGGTTTGATTCCTGCTGCTGCTGAGACGCCCTAGAGCAAACTGTTAGCTTTGTGGGTCAGCTGACAGACCAGACGTGAACGGGCATCAGGTCACAAACTGAGCATCTGGTTCAGGACAATCACACACGACCCAACAAAAACATCAGCCGTGCAGCAAACGTGGCCTCAAAAGGAAATATGAAGTTTTTTGTTTTTTAATATTTAAAAAAAACTAACAAAAGATCTGCAGAGGCTCCACCCACTGCTTATCTGAACAACCAATGAGCTCTCAGATCAGGTAAGGTGTGTTACCCAGAATGCCGTGGGCACAGTGATGCGGCACTCCTGACTCCTGCTGCTCAAAATAAGCAGGGGTGCTATTTTTGACAGAAACCACACCAAGCTACTCAGAGCAGAGAACAGGAAGTCAGAAACAAGCCACCTTTCAAAATAAAAGACCCCATGCAAGGCTAAATGCTCCAGGTACAACTAGAAGACCCTCAGAGACGTGACGGAGCGAGTCAGGATTCAAATCATCTGGACCTGCGGATTCCTCGGTCAGGGTAGCTGCTGGTGCTCGCAGGGCGGACCGTAAGGAGAAGGCGACGCCTTCAAGGGAAACTTGTCTGTAAATTGGATCGTTTATTTCCTCTGACCTCGCTTGTCCCAAACCAGACGCTCTGAGCTGAAACCAGCGAAGCTTCCGAGCATCAACACATGACAGCGTGCATTAAATCGTCCTCTTTCCTCTTCAGCCTTAACGCTGAGTCGCTGAGCTCCATCAAAAAGCTCTGCTCTGCATTCTGCCGCTGAAACAACCTGTTTATTACACCCTCTGCTTTATTAGAGCCATAAATATCTACACTTTGTTATAATACAGATTTCACATCACACAGCACTTCCCGAATGAGTGCGTCGGGCCTCCAGGTGAGTCTCCAGGTCCAAACAGAGGGGAACTTCCTGTACTGCCATCTGGATTCTAACAGGAAATAGTTCGAGCTTCATCGTGGAGGTCAGGCAGCGGGCGGTGGATGAGAGGATTACAGCCGTGTGTGGGGGAGGTCACTCTACTCGTTATGATCGGTGATCTTTGTCGCCGGTCGGGTTTTACAGGTGACCGCTGTTGTACTTAGCTTGCTAACTCGCTTTCCGAGACTTTCACTCCGCCTCCGTGGAAGCTCGTGTCAGGTCACCTGCTTCAGTCGTGCTTCGCTGATGTGCACCAGCACCACAAAGCTGCAGAGGGAATCCAGCGGTGACTGGAGGATGTGAGAGGTTTGGGTTTTTTGCCATTTCCTGTGTCCTAACCTTGGCCTCTGTGGTCACATGGAAAGACTCAAACTGCAGCTTCATTGTGACAGGCCGACCATCTTCTGGACGACTCCCAGCACAACGAGTCGTTCAAAAACACTAATAAAAAACGTCTGAAAGTCCTTCTCGACCACGCTTTAAAAACAAACTGTGAGGCTCGCCCGTGACCATGCAGTGCATCTTTAAATCAGGCAGCCCGGCCCGAGCTTCTAACCAGCCCTCGCCTTCGACGCTGCACCAATCACGGCTCAGAATGCTGCTGAGAGAAGTGCGTTCCTTTTGTCTCCTGCTGCCGGATCTACTTTCAGGATCGTTGATGGAGCCGTAGAGCGTCTGGATTCACACCGACGAGGCAAAAGAAGGACAGGACAGGAAGGAGTGCGGCACTCCGACCTCCACCTGGAGGCAGCAGAGAGGTGAAGAACACGAGCAGGTGAAGGCAGCGGGGATCCAAAGGCTCGCCGTTTTCCCTTCGCAGGGATGAACGAGCGCGGGGGACGTCACCAGGACCCGTTTCAGCATTCGAGAGGCGGGTGGAAGCTGCGTCTGCAGTCGATGGCCTTCGGGCTGGGAGGCTGTGCTCGCTTCTTCCGCAGCTCCTCCCGACCCAGAGTACCGCTGAGCCGAGAGTACGCCGTCTTGTACTTCTTATCGAACGCCGCTGTAAGAGAGAGAGGAGGAGGAGTTACCATCGAACAGCTGACCTCAAAGATGTCGAAGGTTAAAATCTGCGAGTCTGTGACTGAACTACAGACCACACCCATGTAAAGGAACAGCCGTCAAAGTCGTGTGCTTCCTGATTTAACACTGTTTGACCAGTTACTCTGTTCTGCTGGGAGCAGTCTCCACGCAGCATGAACACGTCTGCTGATGGTGCCGTGAGGAGCTCAGCAGTCATACTGCAGAGTGACACGACAGGAGGATGGACCTGAGCGATCTTCGAGCCCTGCAGGGCCTCACGGTTTGGCTCTTACTCCCTGAGTGTCTTAAAGACATAAAGGCCCGGACGGCCGCTAACTTTCTGCTTCTTCATTCAGATCAAACTGAGGTTATTGTACTCTTGTTGCTTTTTATATTATTGTACGATCTACTGTACAATATAAAGCGCCTTGAGGCGACTGTTGTTGTGATTTGGCGCTGTATGAATAAAGTTAAATTGATTGTGTGGCGATCATCTGAAACCAGGCTCCACCTCCTGATGACGTGTTAGGAGATTAAATGGTGGACTCCAAGAGTTCGCACCATCAATTTAGTGATGGGTGGGTGGATGCATGTATTGGTGGATGGATGAGTGGATTGGGTGGATGGACGGGCGGGCAGCCTCGACCTTTGACCTCCAAAATCTAAACATTTCTTCCTTTGGTCCATGTCTGTAATTTATTCACAGACATCAGCTTCACAGGAAACGCCCACAAACACGAATGCAGAACATACTAATAATAATAATGCTAGCTGCTAGCCTGTGGCGTGTTCTTACCGACGTGATCTTTGCCCATGGCTGCCAGCGTGAGGAAGAGGAACTCTCTGTACAGACTCCTGCCAGACAGAAAACACAAAATTCACATCTCACCGCATCAAAGTAAAACCTCAGCTGAACGTTTTTCAGGTCGTCTCGCTGCTGCCCGTCTCCGTTTCACAAACTTCTGCGCCTGCCGGCTCACCTCTGGATCCTGGGGGTTCCCGGCTGTTTGGCCAGCGTGTCCAGGAAGAGCGTGACGGCCTTGTGCACCTCATTCATGCCCACCCACCGCAGCACCTCCTCCAGGAAGGACAGGGTGAACGGGTGGTTGTGCCTCCGCCAGCTGTAGCTTCTCATCAGGACGCCACCTGTTGGAAGGAAAGAAGGATGGCGGCTTAAATGCTTAAATGTTAAAAAGTCAACAACTCAACAATAAACGTGTGTTCATCTCACTGTGGATCCTCCAGAGGACGTAGAGGGGGGGCCACTGGTCTGTGTCGGGGGTCAGGGTGTCCCACAGGAGTCTCACTCTCACTGCCGAGTTCTCCGACTGGGAAACACAAACGACGAGAGTCAGCCAGGCGTCATCTAACCGATAACATGCCTGCTGTGAGGTCACCGCGGCGTGAGCTCAGGTTTTATTGGGATGTCACTGATTAGCAGGTGTCCTGTACAGTCTGTCGATGCAGACAAAAAAGCCACGCTGCTGGTGGACGTGATGCCAAAGTGCAGGCTTCAAATTCAACATCGAACCCCAGCCGGCACACAGCACCGAGCCGACCCCACATTCACCACAGTCGACCTCATTTTGCCCTTTTTGTTTTTCTCTCCTCTTGGACACGCCCACCTGGCTGCCATAACTTCGCCTAACTGTGTTACCTGTGTGAACTGGCTGACCAGCGGTGAGGCTCGGACCAGCTGCAGCAGGTTGTTGGGCAGGCCGAGGCGCTGGAAGTACCACACCAGGTTCCAGAAGATGATGGAGTGGTTGTCCAGGAACTGAGGCTGGGCCAGGACCGCCTCGCCTTCGTTCTCCAGCAGACTCTCCAGCTCCTTCCTCAGAACCAGAGGGCTCAGGTAGGCCACGGTCACCTGGGGAACGCCGCCCACTGACGAACCCTGATGGAGGGGGTGGAGTCTGTGAGTGAGACGTCCGGTGAGGATGATGTGTGAGAGAAACGGCTTTGCGGAGCATTACCGTGGTGGTCCTGCTGGTCTCGGAGTAGCTGCTGGTCTCGGAGCTGGAGTCCTCGCTCAGCCCGTTACACTGGGGTCGCACGGATGCCTCGTGACCACTGGGGGGCCTCACGGCACTCTCCACCTCGTCCTCCAGGTTCCAGTTGCAGCGGTCCGCACTGACAAGGCAAAGAAAAGTCAGCTCCGGAAAGGAAACACCTGTCAATGCGGCATAAACGATCTATGCTTCTGGAGTTTGACCACCAGCAGCCGTCCGTCCTGCAGGAACACCTCTGGTTACCTTAGGCCACAGCAACGTGCTAAACCAGCTGTACCTGCTGACGGGTCCAAGGTCACAGATCTCGGCGTTCAGGAAGGGAACAAAGGAGGAGCCGCAGAACGGGCAGGAGGAGTTCAGGTTGGAGTCGTCCGATGTCCAGCCCGCCATGATCTCCTCGTCGTAAACCAGCGAGTTGCAGCTACGACAAAGCGAGCAGCTGGACATCAACACCTGGACACACGGGGGGAGGGGCTCAGGTTAACCGACGGGACCAGTCCAGTTGCTGCAGCGTTCCTAAACACGCTCCATTTACCTCTATTCCCACCCCCTCCTGATTGGCGTCCCAGGACCGGCGTAGAGGATACGCAGGACTCGGCACATCCATCAAGTCGAGGTCGCTTCCTACAGACAGCGAGCTCTGAGAAGACAGGAAGTAGATTAGTGACAGAGAGTCTGTTAACACCTGCGAGGAGCAAAAACAAGGAACACTTTAATACTGGAATGTGTGCAGACGATGCTCACGAACCAACACAGACTTCCATCAACAGCAGCAAACAGCTGCAGGCTCACATCACACACCTCCGAGCAACGATCTGACACGAGCAAACGCGAAGACGCCGCCGTTACCTCTGATGTGGCGTTGACCAGCTTCTCCTTTGCTTTTAGGAGAGTTTCGGCCACTTGACCTTTCCTCGACGGCCTCTGGTCCGACACTCTTCGTCCAATCACTCCTCCTCCCGCTCCTCCCCCTCCTCCCGGGCGCCGGTCGCCCACGCTGGCGGCTCGTCGCACGGACACTCGGTGTTTGGTCGGCGTGAGGAGTTGCTGCAGTTTGCCCGCCAGTCCTCCTCGGCTCGGGGAGGAGACGTTGTTGTAGTTCTCATCGACAGCTTTGTTCCTGCTGGACGAGCCCTGCACGTCGGCAGGTCTGAGGATCAAACACGCACACGGGTGAAGAAACGTCCAATCAGAGGCCAGAATCGATGTCAGACAGGTGAAGGTGAAACTGACCGTCTGTCTGCCTCAGCGGGCAAGTCCAGCTCCGAGTCGGCCGACTCCACGCACTCTTTGTAGAAGCTGGAGAGGCAGACCTGACTCCGCTGAACCAGAGCTCCACCGGAGGGCGCTGGAGGCGGCGTGGACGTGTCCCGCCGTCCCAGCGGGGGTTTACGGGAGACGGCGTCTGCGCAGCCATTGGCCCCCGCCTCACGGAGGACGGACTTCTTACCCGGTTTGACCTCTGTGGGGCAGAAAGGAGAATTAGTGAGACGATGATGTCACAGAGGAAGAGGAGGACGCGGCGAAGCTGAGCAGGCCGCCTCTTACTGTCGCTCGCCATCTTCATGCTGCTCAGACTGTTGCTCTTCACCAGCGGGCCAGTCAGAGACTCGTGACTCGAGCTTTCACTCAGACCGCTCCAACTGGACTGACGAATCAGAGAGGAGTGGGGGCGGGGCCTTCGGTCAAACTCCGCCGCCGTTTCTGTAACCAAACGTATAAATGAAAGGTCAGGGCTACTTCCTGCGTAATGGTGGGGTCAGCCATCAACGCTCCCCGCCGTCTGAAAATTAAAATCATAAACTTAAAGATGTCTGACCTCCACGCGAACCCACGGAGCCGCTCTTCTGCCGCCGTTTGATTGGCTGTCTGAACTGGGCCACAGCCAGCAGGACGTTCCTCAGCTTGGCCCAGCGGAGACGCCCGCCCTGATTGGTCGACGGCCACTTGCTCTCCAGCACCGCCTGAGGAGAGAGAACGGCGTCAGAGTTCACGCCGTAACATCAGGAAAACACCTGAACAGGTGACGCGCACCGTCCTCGCCACGTCACTGTGTGTCTGTGCGTGTGTGACCTTGTTGTAGTATCCGTAGGTGATGGTGTTCGGTGTGATTCCCGCCTTCTTCATCTCCAGCAGGACTCTGACGGCGAGGACTGGCTGCCCAAACTGACCACACAGCTGCATCAGGATCCGGTAACACACCTGCGCGCGCACACACACACACACACACACACACACACACACACACACACACACACACACACACACCGTAACCTGGTGCTCATATCATCATATTCGAGTCCTCCGTGTCAGCACTCGGGGCTCCAACGATCTGCGAGTTTGTCACAGCTGAAACTCGGGTGGATTTTTCTAAACGTCTCAGGTCAACAAGTCAAATAAACATGTCACAGCAGCGACCTTTGACCCCGTCTGAGCCTCACCTCATCCGGCAGCACCACCTTGCGGTTCTCCATGTGTTTGAGGACGTCGTAGGCTGTGTGCAGGGCGCGGACCTTGGCGGTCTCCGCACGGACGAAGGTGGGCAGGTAGATGAACCAGAGGCCGTAGCAGTGACCCAGCAGGCACTTGGACCACATGTCCGGCACTGCCGAGTACTTCTGGGCCCGTTTCTGAGCCAACTTGATCTCCTGGAGGGAGGAGGAGGAGGAGGAGGTCAGAGCAGGTGTTCAGCGTCTGAATCATGACTTTAAAATCAACGTTTTAGATTTAAACACAGAAATGTGAATATCACAGCATCACGTCCGAGTCACGCGTTAGAGAATAAACTGAGCACTGGCTGCACGCTGCATTACAGCCTAAACAAAGTCATGCTTACACATTTAGCCCTGAGATTATTCTGGGCTGTCAAGATTATTGCAAAGTTTTTAACTTGTGTTTTAATGAAAGGCTCTGAAGCTCATCTTCAACCTCTCAGTGAACAGCGCAGAGTCTCCTCCAGTTTGGATCGTTTCGCTGTAAAAAACTGAGGAAGGTCCAAGTTTCTACACCCAACACACAGCAAGCCGTCTAACAGCCACTTCTAGGAAGCTAAATACTAGGGGTGCAACGATACTCGTATGGATATTGAACCGTTCGATACAGTGCTTTCGGTTCGGTACGCATATGTATCGAACAATACAACATTTGTAATTTATTTTATCAACTTTCCTTCTGACGATGCTGTCTGTGTTGAGCGCTCAGTGGATCTGCGCTCGACAGTGCAGCCTAGGCGGAGTAGTCGAACGCAGATTCACTGAGCACAGGGCAAGCTAGCAGACAGAAGCTAAGCTTGTTGCAACATGGCAAACTGAACTTCCCCCACCCTCATTCAGATCTGGCGTTTGGAACTATTTTGGTTTTCATGTGACGTATGACCCTGAAGGTAAGCGAGTCATGGACTAAAGTAAAACAGTATGTTGGATGTGCCACGCAATGCTCAATTACATGGGTGTGAACTAGTGCGTTAGCGCAGTTAGCTCGTTAACGTGTTGGCCGTCCAGCCCCACGCACGGGGCGATCGGCGGTAGCTCGTTAACGGAGATTTGCCGTGTTGTGGTGTTAACGTCGTTTCAGATTAACGCTGACAGCACTAGTGGGAACACAACGAATATGACTGCACATTTACTCCGACATCATCCTAGTGCAAAGACAAAAACAACAAGCATGCTACTAACTTTAGCCGAGTCATTTAGACAGCTGTTAGCACATGATTCTCCTTATGGGGACCTGATATGTTTAATATGCTGCTGAGAATATAGCCCAGAAGAAGCGTATAGTAGAGCTTTTATTTTGAAAGAGCCATTTCTCTGTAATAAACTCTCTTTTCCAAAGATGAGGGATTCCTCCATCAGATATTTATTTTTTTATCCCTTTGTTGTTTCAGCAACATTACATTTAAAAACTGTACTTTTGAGTTAAAATATATATTTATAATTTTAATAAATGACAAATTAAAAAGGCATGAACATTTTTTTGTATTGAAAAAATATCGAACCGTGAATTTTGTGTATCGTTGCAGCCCTACTAAATACAGCTGTAAATGTTGGTGATCGACCTGCAGAGAGCACGTGCAAAGAAAACAGGACGGGGTCCCGAGACAGAACCCTGTGGAGCTCCAGATCAGAACACGGTCCCGAGTCTGTTGCAGGGTTTACAGAGTGGAAGCCTGCACTGGTCTCCGACCAGCAGAATCAGGATCCCTTCCTCTGCTCCCAGCACCGACGCCAGCCTACAAACCTGTGACAGTTTGACCTGAGTCATAATCTCAGACTTTAAACTCACAGCACTCAGAGTCCAGCTGAGGATCGGACGCATTATTGAATGTTAGCGGTCTAACAGCTGACCGGCGTCGCAGCAGCACGCTGCTCTTATGCAGCTCTTTGCGCACAGAGTGTCAGCACTTCCAGGAGCATCGCTCACAGGAACCAATCACAGCTCTGATATTATGACTATTAGTTTAATCAGGATGCCTGTCGTCTGTGTTTGCAGAGCGTCCAGTGAGTTAGCTCGACGACAGCAGAGAGCGGGCTGAGGCTAGGCGTGGAGCCTCAAGTGGACATGGGAGGAACTGCAGGCTGTGACGGTTTTCAGCGAGCAGTAGAAATGAGATTCACTCCCACTGATGAAACTGCAGCTCTCCTGCAGGAGGAGCTTTAACAGCACTGCTGCGATGTGTACTTGACTAAATCCTCCCAGCATGCTCTCCTCCTGCTCAGATCAGAAAACACCGTCTGTGCCGCTCTCAGTCACGCCGTCTGTGGCCTCTGCATGTTTAATGAGTGCTGAAATATTGATACCAGTTCATTAAATTACAATGATGAATGGACGCCTGTTAAAGCTCCTCCTCTCGCCTCCACTCTGAGGGAAACTGGGTCACAGCTAGCTTCAGCTCAGAGGACGGGAGGAAACCTCCACGCGCGGCGCTCCCCTGAACGCATCGCTGCTCCCGTCGGAGCGTGCTCTGTACACACGAATGAACACAACACGGGACCAGATCATTTCTGCTCAGTATCTTTGTCTTACCTGTTTGGTGCGGCGGGGGGCGGGGCTACTGGGAGCGCTGCCCTTGGCTGGGACGCGGAGTTGGTCCTGGGGCTGGTCGAAGAGCTCTAGTTTGAGGGTGGGGAAGGTCTCGTAACTGGACAGGTGAGAGGGAAACAAGTGTGAGCAGGTGGTACGGCTGACGTGGCTCCTCCTCCCCGAGAGGACGCCATTCAGTCTGTTTGCACGCAGCAAATAAAAACGTGTTTAATGAAAAGTGTTGAAACGGTCTGTTCACATCGAGACGCTACGTGATGGCAGAAGGATGGAAGCTCATTGGCTAACATACAGAAGGAAACGGGTCACCTGGGTTAACATCCTGACCATCCTCCCACCTCCACAGCAAACAAGCCACCCCACCCATTTCCATGGCCCCTGAGGGCGGAGCTGTACCTGTAGAGGGCGGGGCACTCAGACCCATCAGGTTCCTGCGGTTCCTCGGGAGGCATGATGAAGACGGTGTGCTCGCCGCTGTGCGTCTCGTCCAGATCGATCAGCCTCACCTCCTCCGGCTTCTCCACGTCCACCTGCTTAGCAAGAGAACACCAATCAAAACCTTAGCTGGGCGCTAGCCGAGCAACGCGAGAAAGCATCGCCGCTCTGACCTTCTGCACGCACTCGTCGAAGAACTCGAGGCAGGCGTGGCGGTCGCTGACGAACGAGCACTCCTCGATGAACTGGGTGAACATCTGCGTCTTGGTCAGCTGGGTGTAAAACTTCTGCTGCGTTCGATCGCGAGACTTCAGGAAACCTGCGGCACAAAGAGGAAGAGGCGCAGCTTCACTCACAGCGTGTGCATCACACGCCCCGATTCACAGCTCTGCACACAAAAGCCGCCAACGTTACGAAGGGCGCACCCTGCAGGTTGAACAGGGAGCTGCAGTCGGTGGTGGTGTCGGACGGCGCCTGCGTGATGGGCAGCAGGAAGGCTCTGTAGCCTCGCAGCAGGCAGCTCATGAAGCGCAGGAAGGCCTCCTGGATCTCCAGCTCCAGCTGCTTCTGACGCCTGTAGATTTGGTCGTAGTCGGTCAGCAGGAACTCCAGCGTCGCCTCCTCCTGGCCGGGAGTGCAAACTGCAGCCACAAGAAGTGAGAGTCACTAAATGACGCAACCCTGTTTACACACTGGTTCATGTGTTCAGCCGTTGCAGTCGCTCACTCTTCTCCAGCGTCTTGTGGAGGTTGGTGAGGACGTTGAACAGCATCTTGCCGTGTTTCCTGGGTAACGAACGCCATGACAGTGGCTTCTTGTCATCTGACCTGAAACGAGGAAGAGGAGGAGGAAAGTTTTCTCCAATGAAGATAATGCTGAAACATCAAATGCTGCAGTTCCTCTGACGTCCAGCAGAGGCAGCAGAGAGGCAGCCCCATAGACTCCCGTGTTAAAACTATTCAGCAGAAATAAACATGTTTACAGCCGGATACACAAACTGTTTGGTTCCTGTGGATAATCAAAGATTATCAGAGCAGATGCAGGAAGAAGACTGCTGAAGATACGAATAAAGGGAGCTTTTTAACCATCTATCCTGGGCTCGGTGCACAGGTGGCGTCAGACTCACTGGAAGATTGTGTTGGCGTCCAGGTCAACACACACCACATCGGTGGGGGGGTCGTGCAGGTCGAAGTAGCTGGAGTGGACGCCCACGATGAAGGGCATCGGTGCCAGCAACACGTCTGCCATCTGCAGCGGGCACAGAGGGATGTAGGGACAGAGCCAGCGGAGCGGGAACGTCATCTGGACACAGAAACCGGAGTTACAAACTTCCAGGACAGATTCAGGCCTGTCTGCAAACCATGAACCTGCTGACGGGATCACAAGGAAAGATTTATCCTCCCGCCCGGAACAAACTCTAGATTTGCTTTGGATTCAGTGTTTTCAATCCATGGCTCAGGGGCCAGCGGGGGCCCTCATTTTAATTGGCCCACGAGAATAAAGATGAAGCATTGGGACTTTTGTCATTTGGAATGAGGGCGTGTGCGCGTCTTACGGAGACGAGGGCCTCGCTGACAGAGGTGAGGACGTCAGGTCGGAGCGAGTGCAGCAGCAGCTTGTGTTCAGTGAGGACGGCGAGCAGCAGCGTGCAGGCGTTTTCTGGGCCGAGGTTCTGCAGCAGCTTCAGGAAGCTCGCGCCGCTATCGTAAACACACAGGGGTCAAAGGTCAAACACAGGCGTGACGGTAAAGGTACTGTGGTTCGTCTGGATAAAGCTGGCACTCACCTGAGCGGGAGCGGCGAGGAGACAGGCTGACAGAGCAGCAGGTTGTCGTACGGCGAGAGCTGCGAACACACACAGCTGGCATCAGTACACACACACACACACACACACACACACACACACACACACACACCATCTTCTCAAGAACTAAAAGGATCTTTGAACCGAGTACCAGACAAAGAAGGATTATTCTGAACTGTGACTCATGCAAAGCCGCACTGGTAAAGTCCAGGAATAAACGAGCGACTGTGACGTGATTAATCCAAATCAAGTAAAATCACACGTGAAGCCCTCACTGATCATCACCCAGGTTTGTTTCTTGTTAAAAATCATGATTTCAGGATGAGAGTGATTCATGGAGAGGCTCTGAGTGGGCGCCGTTACCCGGTTTGTTCTGCAAACAGATCGCCTCCTACGTCCTGTCAGGAGGGAGCAAAGAATAAAGTCACAGCGTTTTCGTCCATCTACGCGTTTCATCAGAAAAACACGATCCGATCTACAAAGTGAGGATAATTACACAACGTCAGTCACGTTTGATCTCAGTTTTATTGACACCGTCCATCAGAGGGAAAACTTGGCAACTGTGGGGAGGAAGAGCTGCCACAGGAAGCAGTCACACAAACAACACATTTGTCCACCGTGCAGCGTCGAGGCGCTCTGCAGGAAGAAATCTAATGCAAATGCAATGACCTGGAGGACAAACACTTCCTGCTCCAGCTCACACAAACCTGCGTCAGGTTTGTTGTATCAGTGCGGAACAACATGACAGCGCTGTGAACTTTCAGAAGGCGAAACATTTGCACGGTCGGTTCGTTGGGTCTTACCTGAACGAGGATTCGAGGACGCTGCGGGGAAGGAAACGGGACGTTGTGCATGAAGCTGGAGATGTGTCTGCAGGAGGGGAACAAAAAAAAACAGGAAACGGACATCAGCACACATCGCTTCTGTGCACAGATCATACGTGATAACGTGTTTTTAATCAGCTGGCAGGCGTTTATCGGTCAGAGGCCGGTGTGAAGGCCTCTGACCGAGAGAGAAGACGGTTCACGGACTTCTCGATCGGCAGCACGTGGGGCCCGGAGATGGAGTATCTGTAGACGAAGGTGAGGAACTTCTGGAAGACGGTGAAGAAGGGCCAGTGAGAGAGGACGCAGATGCTCTTCTTCACCTGCAGGCTGCGGTTGGTGATGGGCCGCCGGTCGACGACGCTCAGCAGACCGAGGCGGATGCTCTGCCGCTCCGACAGCAGCTCTCTGCAGAACGACTCGTAAAACTGGATGGCGGCGCCGTAAACCTGCAGGGACGAAGCAAAGATGGAGACGTAACAGCGGTTCATGCTCGAGTTAGGAGCTAGTTTACGGTTCAGAGGTCGGACTGAAAGACGACCTCGCTGCTCTGTGTAACAATGGTTTAAAGCATCAAAGTTGTAACTGCACAGTAAACAACACAACGGATCACCTCCACCCGCTGATCATCTGTGGTTCCAGCTAACCCACCTTGTCCCCGGAGGCGGAGGTGAGGACGAAGGTGGAGAAGACGGGCAGCTGGTACTTGGTGTTCTGAGGCCAGCTCTCCACGGTGACGCCCATCGGCAGGCAGAAGACCGGCACCGACTCGGGCAGAGGAAACGAGTCCAGGTCCTCCTCCGGGTAGCGGCTGATCAGATCTGCGGGCAGCGATACTCTGATTACTCCAGCACAGATCCTGCGATACTCTGATTACTCCAGCACAGATCCTGACTTTTCCTGTTGGATTTATTGCGACCCTTAGTTCTGGTTTTCCACTGGGAGCGTACTGGGAGCTCCATATGATGAAAACCATCACCCATGTGAGCAGCTGGGAGCTGTGCTGCACAGACTGGGGGAACCTCCCCGTGTCTCTGCAGCATTTCTAACTCTCGCCTCCTGCAGGAGGCTGAAAACACACGGGGTCACGCGGGTACTCACCGGCCTCGAACACCAGGGCGTTGGCTGTAGCCACGGCTCTCTTGTAGCACACGTGCAGTGCTGGGCCCCACTGCAGACACACAAACAGCGACAGGGTCAGTGACGCAGCACTCACAGGGGGCTCAAACCCCTGAAACACCCCCGCCTCCCCGCACTCACCATGCCCGTGTTCAGGTTCTTGTCGACTCTGCAGAAGGTGTGCGGCGCCACCTCGCCCTTGCTGGGCAGCAGCAGGGCGATGTCGGTGACGCCCAGCGTGTGGAGGCCCTGCGAGTCCGGAGCCCGGCGGTACGTCAGGAAGACCCGATGAGCCGTGGGGGCGCCGCCCGCGCTCAGGCTCGCCGAGCGGCTGTACGGCGTGGTTTCAATAACGTACCAGCCCTGCTTCAGCTGCTCCTTCCCCTCGTACAGAACCCTGCAGACAGGGCAGTGCATCAGAGCGCCTCCATCGGTCGCACCATCAGTGCGATGATCGCTAACCACAGCCTGAACCGCCGCAGGGAGGAACGCTGCTCACACCTTTTCTCACCCTCTCCCTCCCTCACCCCAACCAGGCCCTCAGACGACTGTCCTTCCTGTTTAAACACAGTTCTTCCTCCCCACTGTCACCTATCCTGCTAACAGGAGGCGGACAAGGCTGGGTTCCCTCCGAGGTTGGAGGTCTGTCCAAACCTGCAGCTCCACCTAATCTGAAAGGACTAAGCTCGTTATTTCCCAACACTGAGTGTAAACTAACGAGGCGAGCACGACGGCCTGCCCACTGCGTTACATAATCCTGTGGATGACATAACCTCGGCTTTAATAAGCACCGCACGAGCCAGAGACCCTGCAGCTGCATCAGAGCCTCGCACGCTCCAGCTGTTACTGACAGACACCACGAAACGAGCGCTGGATGAAAAAGAATAACGAGGATTTCTTATTGATATACAGCTGACGCAAAATAAAACACGTCGAATGTTTTTAACGTTAAATTCTCACGAAGAAAACGTTTTTTCATTCAGCTTCAACTCTGAATCGACAAAATCAGTCGGCTCTCAGGTGGAAATCGTGCCGGCACCAGTCTGAGGATTTAAACACATCACAGCTCATAACCACAAACGTGTGTGCGTCTCACCCCAGGTCCAGGATGGGCGGCTTGTCCCGCCCTCGGCGGTAACACAGGTACAGGTGCGGGTTGTTGATGAGGCCGGCGCTCAGCTCGGCCGAGTGTCCGCCCAGCGTCTTCTCGATGCAGGTGAAGCCCTCGGGAACGTCCTCCCCGAGCCCCCGGGCGATCACCACCAGGTCCGTCACGGGCTCTGCCGCCCGGCCCGTCGAGGAAGAAGACGAGGACGTCGTCGAGGAGGCGGCGGCCTTCCCATCCTCGTCCAGGGGCCTCCACGGCCCTGCGGGGTCCAGGCCAGCCACTACAAAGTAGTCCACCAGCTGGGGACATTTCTCCTCGGTCATGCCTCCTGTCGATCCTCCACTGCAGGACAGAGAGCACAGGTCACCACAGCAGGCGGGCTGCAAAGCAGCTTGCAGATGAACAGCAGCAGAAAATACAGTCAGTCACACCAAATACATTACTGCAAACGTGACATCACCAGCAGGCGTGGCCCAACACCGGTATTTACACCAACTCTGATACGCTCCAGGGTAATAGATTACTTTTTCAAATAGTTAGATTATTACTGGACCTTGAATCTGACACACACTGGAGGTCGGGACGATGACTCGCAGCCCCGAATCAACCAATCAGAGAGCAGCAGAGAGGCTGCTGTGTGGATCCGCCCTGACGGAGCGTGACGGTAAACACCGACGCTGATTCTGCTACGACGTGCGATTAAACTGAAGAGTGTGTGTGTGTGTTTCAAATCAGTCTTCTCTAACTGTAAACTCTCCTCTGATTGGCTGTGGAGCCTCTCACTGATGTTTTCACGCCATCATGTGACGTCACAGCGAAGAACCCGATTTAAAAACTCGACACATCACTGCTCATTCAGATCAGACAGGAAGTGAACGGACAGGAAGTGAACGGACAGGAAGTGAACAGACCATCAAATCCAAATAAACAATAATCAGAAAATTAATCTGCTAAAAAGAAAAAACAAACAAATGACAGGAAAACGTGAAATAAAAACTTTTTACTGATTCTGCTGATGTCCCTAATGTTCACGTTACACTGCTGTGATTAGCTGGTTGCTAGGCAACCTGAAGACATCTCCATCAGCGGGCACAGCCGTGTGCTGAGTTTGGTTAGTATCGATTTAAAAGGCACATGATCACATGACCGCCGTGCGAAGGTAAACAATCATTTGATATTAACATCAAACATGAATTACAGACCAGCTGAGCGCTGCGTTCGGGAAACCCGGGAAACTCCAGCGTGAGCGACGGCGTTCGGACAAACTCCGATCACAGCTTTAAGTTTAAAACGAGCGTTTTTCAGTCGCGCTCCACCTCAGCATAAACGCTCAGCGTCTCCGTTTCACCTGAGAATATCAGAGCGACTCTTCTTCATGGTTTATTGATGACACGGCCGCTTCCTCAGCTCAGACGCGATTTAAACTTTTACAGCTGATGTCAGCAGACGTCCAAACAGCTGCTTTCCTTCCTGTTCTGTGAGGAGGAGATATTCAGTCGCGCAGGGCGGCGCCGCGCTCGTCGCTGTCATCGCAAGGTGAAAGTGAGAGGGACCAGTTGAAGAGGAAGTTCAGCAATCGGAGGGTCAGAGGTCAGCTGGCAAACAGGAAGCGGACAGGCGACCTGCTTCCTGTTCATCAATGACGTCACGCAGCGAGGTGATAAAACACGGCGTTATCTCTTTAACACAAACCTGCTGTCCGTCGTCACCGAGCACACCTCCACCCCCTCAGCAGTTTGCACATCCACACACGACACCGCCCACCGAGGAGTTTCCATCCCAGCATCAGAGACGGACCCGCCTACAGGAGCTCGCCAGACCAGTTTAAACCAGCCTGAAACTGGTCCAAAACCAAGGTCCAAGATGAATCAGACCCCAAATGAGCCCATCCCAACCCAGAGTAAAACCAAACCAGCCTCCATGAGCACAATCCCAGTTTGTCACCAGGTTCTGTGTAAGAGTCAGAAAAGCCTCAGCTGGACCTGAGCTGATCTAAAAGCAGAATAAGAAAAGGAGAAACTGAGCTGTAGTGAGTCACAGTCAGCTGCTGTGGTAAACACTAAAATACTTCATCCTGTGCAGATACGACACAACTTCCCCCGGTGACAAAATAACCGTTTAGTAGGAAAGGAAAACCCCCGAACACCGTTACCTGACACCTTCAGACCAAGACCAGGCCCGGCCCACGCGGTGAGCCTGAAACACGAGTTTAACATCAAACATGAAACAAACCCACTCAGCTCCGTGACACAGGAACGTGCATGGGCTGAAAGTCCAAACCAACACTGAGCCAGTCTGCACCAGTTCATAAACCCAGTCTGCACCAGGTGAACACGGGCTCGGGTGCGGAGCTCGAGCAGCAGCTGATTCACAGGTAGAATCTGCTCGTGTCGCCTGCTGTCTGCACACACCTGAGGGGTCCGACCTGGTTAAATAAAATGTGACATCAGACGGCGCGCCCTGGTCTTGAAATCAAACGCACCAGCCTGTGTTTGCTGAGTTATCACAGAAATTTCAGCTGAAACAGCTGCTTTCATCAGTCAGTTCCCTTTTTAATATGCAACAGTGGAAACGCACACACACACAGACACACAGACACACACACACACAGACACACACAGACACACACACACACACAGACACACACACACACACAGACACACACACAGACACACACAGACACACACACACACACACACACACACACTGGAAATCCCAGAGACGGGTTAGATTTCCTCACAGACCAGCATCAAACACTCAAACCTTTAAAACCCCGCCCTTGCCAAGCGTGAGGGGCAACCACACACTCTGACCTCTGACCTCCGGAACACAGACATCACCCGCTGGTTTAAGTCACTCCTGAGGTCCTGCTTTTTACATTTGAGCTTTTCGTCTCCAGCAGTTTGGACAAAAGGGTGGAGCAAACTCCTCTCATCAAACCAGAGCTCCGCCTCTCTGGGCTCGCCTAGCCCGTTGTCATTAAAACGCACCAAACGGCACAAACACGGTGGGGCTGTCGGTGTCGGGCCTCCCTCTGCAGCAGTCTGACCTCTGACCCTTTAAACAGTTTCAACAAACTGTTCGAGCGCAGCAGGAAGTGAAGCACCTAAGAGGAAGTGAAACGGTTAATAATAATCCCGATCGCAGCTGAAACCGGAACCTCTCCTCCGCTGCGAGCGGCGGTTTGTCTCGCACACCTGAAGAAGCGCCTGGTTTTCTCACGCTCCCTGACGCTGGTTAGAGGTCAGCGCTGCGATGATACGGCGTGAGGGAAAGTAACACAGGTGTGTAACGAGGTCACCAAAGTACATGAAACTATGTACTACAAACGTGGAACCATGAGCAGGAGGTCACCTGACCTACAGGTACAGCCAATCACCTGCCTCCATCTGCTCCTATCCCAGCATCGTCCTGCGCCGCACAGACATCTGCACCTGTGCAAACCAAACATCAGCTGATCACCTGTCACACCTGACTCAGGTGATGTGAGCCACATGTCAGGTGTGTTGTTTGGGCCAAACGCCTGAGCTGTCGATGCCTGACTCCGCCCAGGTGAGGCTCAGGTGTGCTGTTCTGTTCGAACCCAGAGGTTACCCTCACTGCATGTGTGTGAGCGTGAGTGTGTGAGAGGAGTGTCTGAGCTCTGCTCGGGTCTCTAGCTTCCACAGACTGCACGCTTCACTTCCTGCTGAGCGACGCATCGATCACCAAACCGACCAATCTGGCAGCTCCGGCGGGACCGTGCCGAAGTGCCGAGCTAAGAAGACGGCGAGGTTTTACTGACCACGAGCGCGACGAAGCCTAACACACGAACAAACACAAACGGGCTCTTACTGCGATCGTGGATCGGTCCGTGCGTCCAGGCTGACGAGCTGTCAGTCACACGCCTCGCTCGCTGCAGCGCGTTAGAGCGAGCGGCTGCCACAGGAAGTGAGCGGTGCAGCGAGGGAGAAAAATAGAGCTTTCATTTCCAGTGTGAGCGCGAGCGGCGAGGCAGGAAGGTGTGAAAGCAGCGCTGTTTCCCCCGAAGTAGAGGTGACAGCAAACAGGAAGTGGGTGTGTCTGTGTGTGTGTGTGTGTGTGTGTGTGTGCGTGCGTGTGTGTGTGTGTGCCCGGTCCTCACACGTTTGAAGACATTTTTGAGGCTCAAAATGTGGTTTTAGTGTCAGGGTGACCATTAGGTTTACGTTCAGGGTCAGGCGTTCATTCATGGTTAGGGTTCGCAGCTAGGAAACCATTATGTCAATGAAGGTCCTCACTAAGATAGCTGAACGGGGTTGTGTGTGTGTGTGTTAACTGGTAACTGGTACTAGCCACTGGGGGCGGGGTTTGTTGAATCACAGCGCCTCTGTGTCTCCCGGGGCGTCACGCTGCAGTCACTCACTGGCATCAGCAGCCTCAGTGACGTCACTGTCACATGACTGCCTGCGGCTGCGGTCACTCGCTCACATTTTCCCATCAGGCTCTGGGTGTTACGAAGGTGCTTCACTTCTTACCAGGTACATCACCATGGTAACCAATGCCGCACACCTTCGAGATTAGAGATCGACAGGTAAGAAACCATCACCTGCTGACCAATCAGATCTCAGGAAAAGGGCGTGAGCCCAGGAAGAGTCGTGTGTTTGCGTGAGCGTCGGTGACGAGAACACTATTGTTATTGGTCTGTTAGGACGAGCATGTGACCCTGTGTCCAATCAGGAAGCGTCCAGTCCCAGTCTGGCATTTTATTTTTTTTTTCCTGTCAGACCATTAAACTTCCCCCCGTCCACCGCTCCGAGGCCGCGGCGCCCGTTACCTAACGTTAGTCATACCGAACGCCGCAGAGAGCAGACCGAGGGAACCGTACGAGCATGCTCAGTAGTTCACCTCCACACCGTAAACACATTTAACCCGGATAAAACCCCGACCTTTAACCCTGACCGTCGGTGATCAGCTGGGCTGATGTGCACCTGAACCACGCCCACTCAAGTTTTACTTGGATGCTTTCTGCACCCTCGAAAAATGTCAGGTGATTACTCAGCGGCGCGCAGTTCGCTGAGGGACCAGAACAAAACCACAGAGCGTGCATCAGAGGTTAGCGAGCACGCTGCCTGAGCAGCTTACTGGGACCGCCCTCAGAACCACCCAGAACCTCTGATGTGTGCGTGAGATTCGCTGAGGCACAGGTGAGGTCATCGGGTCATCAGGTGGTTTCACGGGGACACAGTGAAGGACGCACTTCTGATCCTGCTCCACACTTCTGGAGCTTCAGGGATGTGCAGCTTTCTGAAGAACAACCTCAGTGAAGCCGACCGGCATCATCATCATCGTGATGTCACTGAGTGCCTGTCACTCCAACTGCACCGGCCTTCTTCTTCTGTGGTCTCTTTAAAACAAACACTAAAACTCTTCATTACGGCCGCCTGAGCTCAGCAGCTCTCAGCTCCTTCAGAGCCCCACAGCGCAGCCGCCGTCGCGCAGCCGCCGTCGCTCAGAATCCACAGCAGCAAAGTTATTCAGTCCATAATTAAATGAATTCTTCGATCTGATGACAGCAGGGAGCTGAAATTTCCCAGAACTCTGTCTGTTACTCTGAGTCGCCTTCACTCCGTGTGACTGAAGCTGCTCTCGTATCCCAACCCGTCCTTGGCCCTTGGAGCTTAGAATCCCCCAGCAAGCCGAGCTATTTAAAGCATCGTGACAAAGGCCGGGGACGGTCAGCGACGCTCCGGCTGCTCCTTAAACTCTGACCGGCATCCAGAATATTCCTCACACAGACAGCACGGAAGGAGGTCCAGATACACGAGGCTAAATTTAGTCTGTCCACAGAGCGCCGGAGCTCCGAGGACACACTGCCAGCTTCCAAAATTAAGTCACATGATGATGATGCAGCAACCGTGACGAAGAAGAACAACCGAGACACACAAACAGGCAGCAGGACGAAGCTTCGGCATCTGCTTCAGTCACACCTCAGACCACAGCTCCTGGTCCCATATAGGACGATGATGTCATCACGGATAACAGTGATGACATCAGGAAACACCAATGACAGCACAGGAAATAAAACGCTATTCATCACAGTGTCTGCTGCTTACAAACAGTCATCAGATCATGTTGTTATTGTTAGTGTCATATTTGTCAGGTGAGTCCAGGTGAGCACCTGAACCGGAGGATAAACATGGAGGACACGAGAGAGGACATCCTGAAACAGGATCTGTGTGTGTGTCTGTGTGTGTGTTTTAGTGTTGAAGGTTTGGAGGCTCAGCAATAAACTGAAGGACAAACAGAGCAGCTGACGCACCTGTGCACAGGTGAGCCGCTAGAATAAAAACTGAAGAGCACGAAACTAACAGCTGACCGTCACCAAGCAGCAAACCTGCGCTTCCTCCGAGCCAGCAGTCAGACTTCCTGTCTGCCCTAAAACAGGAAGTTATACCAGCCCAAAACAAATATGCTACCCTTTCAAAATAAAACCACAGATTCAAAACACGACAGCTGCAGGCAAACACCGAGTGTGCGGTGTGATCGTCCTGACTGAGCGACTCCTGCATGGTTCAACAGACTAAAAATGACCTTTGACCTCTGTTTGGTGATGCTGTAGGTCGCTGGTTCGATCCCGTCTACTCCACATATGGGGCAGCAAGCTAATCCACGGGAGCGTGCAGCGTGCGCGTTGGGCAGGAACTGCGCCTTGTAGAGCAACACAAGAATCAGACCAATCAGGCGTTTTCCTCAACAACACGCACGCTGTGTCTTCTGCATGTTGTTGTTCCAACATGGCTGACACCCACCTCCCCACCGAGGTCAGAGGTCATTTCTCAGACTCTGCTCTAAAAGGCCACACTAAATCGATCTCAAGTTCACTCGTGTTATTCTAAAGGAAAAAGGAAAAAACTCTGGACGTCGGCCAACATGGCAGAGCACGCTCAGACCGCTGAATCCATGACAACACGCACAGCTAACGGGTCAGAGGTCAAAGTTCAGCTTCCCCCTTCTGAGTCCACTTCAGTCACAGGAAGTCATCTTGCACTGACTGTGGATCAATCCACTGCTGAAAATAGTCCCTGCAGACTTCAGCTTCAGGAAACCTCCGAGGCCTTTTTAAAAACGCGGACATGTGGCGACCGTTCAAAAACACTTCCATCACAGGAGGACAGAGGTCAGAGGTCAGCCCGACCAGTCCCGTTACATAACTGTCAGCTCACGCCCCGCAGCAACGTTCGGGACATGAAACCGTCCAAATGGAGGCTGAGTCGTTGCGTAATGTCCTGGAAACAGAGTCGCTCACGCGTCCCAGTTCAGCGCGGAGGCAGTGAACGCATCACAGGAAGAATGCTGAGCCCCAAGTCTGCAGACGCGGCGTTCCAGTTTATGCTCCAGTCGGCTCGTAACGCTCCCATCCCACCACATTCTGCACCCCTAAAACCACCCAGTGCTAAAACCAGCACTAACCAGTCCTCATGCACAAACCACTAAAACTAAACCAGCTCCTGACCGGGTCTCAGAGTCGACCCACAAATTCAGTCCATCACTATTTACAGTTAGTCAGGTCAAAGGTCATCTAGGTGGTACACCGAAGGTCAGATTATGAAGATGAATGTGATGAATGTGACCACGCCCCCTTTATGGTTGCAATGGTAATAACCTGCTCATGTGTAACCAGCTCAGTTTCAGCTCAGAGTAAAGGTTAAAGGTCACCTTCATGTATCAAAGGTCTGAGCAGCAGGTCTCATTTCTAACACGAGACAGGAGCGTGTCAGCAAAAAAACCACAGACGTCCAATCAGGAGCAGGGATAGCTCAGTAGGTAAAGTGGTCGCCCCATGATCGGAAGGTCGGCAGTTCGAATCCACTTAACGGCTACCCTGAGGTACCCCTGAGCAAGGTACCGTCCCTACACACTGCTCCCCGGGCGCCTGCTTAGTGGGCTGCCCACTGCTTCACTGAGTGAATGGGTCAAATGCAGAGAAAAACAAGTAATTTCCCCATGGGGATCAATAAAGTATCCATTATTATTATTTATTATTATTATTATTTAAATAACTGCTACGAGGCCACGCCCTCTGATGACATCACACAGTCTGGGCGGTTTTCAGCCTTCAGGTGTGCAGCAGGTATGTTATCAGCGTCTGACACGCTCCTGTTCTTTGTGATCCGTCACATGACCGCGGCTTCGCTCTGCAGCTACAAATTCTTTGCAAGAAGCGACACGTCCTGCGGGCGTCTCAGGTTTCCTCGCCGCCACAGCTTTGCTGCGTTTACCTGTTCTAGTCACACGGACCAATCACATCCAAGCCAGGCCTCAGGAAGGAAGTCATGTGACTTGCATGAAGCTGGTTTCACATCAGAATTATTAACATTTCATTTTCAGTTCGAGTTATTTTGAGTTCTTTTTTATATTTTATTGAATTTTAAATACATTTATTTTTTATTTCCTCGATTGTTGCTGCTCGTGTTCACTTTTCCTCCTTTGTTAATCGCTGACCTGCCGTACAATGAAAATATGAATCTATTGATTGCTGTTTGTATCAGCAGCAAACTGATCGATCGGTATTGATCAGTTTTAATAATAATAATAAATAATAATGGATTGCATTTATATAGCGCTGTACAATCCCACTGTTCACTCACTCTCACATTCATACACTGGTGGAGGCAGCTACAGCTGCAGCCACAGCTGCCCTGGGGCAGACTGACAGAGGCGAGGCTGCCACATCGCGCCATCGGCCCCTCTGACCACCACCAGTAGGCGGCAGGTGAAGCGTGTTGCCCAAGGACGCAACGACCGAGACTGTCCGAGCCGGGGCTCGAACCGGCAACCAGATGATCAGATGATCGAGCTCACCGTGCTGATTTCTGATTTGTCCGTTTTAATAATCTGATGATTTCGTTCTCCATGAAAGCAAACCTACAACACAGACAGGGACAAATTAAAGGAAAAAGAACGGGAAGGTGAGCTTGGCTCTGACTGAGGAGGAAGGAGCCTCCGTGGATTTCACCTGAGCTCAGGCCTTGTGGTTGCAGGTTAGAGGGCCCTGTCTACCTTCAGGAGTTTGAGGATGATGGTGGAGCTCAGTGCTGGAGGAGTGATGCAGAAGAGAAAGCAGCAGCAGCTTCCTTCATGCAGGCTTTTCCTTTAATTTGTCCCCCGCTGAACATGACTCGTAGGTGCAACAAGGAGACAGACAGGTGTGCAGACAGGTGCTGGTGCTGGGGGGACATCAGCTGCGGGACATCCAAAACCTCCTCCACAACATCCCAGCGGGGTTCCATTATCGGACAGGGCTCTGCACGCGTCATTTCCACGCTTCAATAAACAGGTTCGAGACTGAAGAACGGTGAAAACCACCACATAGCTCCGGGTTAGGCCTTCTCTGAGCCCGCGGACCGACCCTGGCCGCCGCCGGAGCGCCGAGCGGCCCCAGCTGGACGCGGGTTCCATTATCGGACGGAGAATGGCCGCCTGGGTGCGCTCGTTTTTGAGTCCCGTTCTGCGCGTTTACCGCAACGCGACCCGCTTTCGCGAACAGCGGAATCACGGCGAGCCCACCGAGGCCCGCTGGAGCACGGTTCCGTTCCTCCCGGTTCGCACACCGGGCAGCTGTAGATGTTGACATTAAACGCGGTTCCGTTAAGCTAGTCCCACCCGCAGCTAGCGCGGCGGTCGCTCCGAGTCGCGCGTGAAACACGGCCCGTTCTCCTCGGCCCCTCCGGTCCCCGGTACCTGTGTGTCGGTGCTGGTTGTTCCCGCGGCGGGCTCTACGGTCCATGATCAGGTCATTCTCTCACATGTGACGTCCATGTTTGTCCGTCTGCTCCGACGAGCCGCAGCAGGCAAGCAGCCAATTGGCGTCAACAGCGCCGACAGCTTCCGGTAAACCCCTTCAAAATAAAATCATTTTAAACGGCCCTCAACCACAAGAACAAAATTCCACAGTCTCGTTATTTCGCCATATTAATTAACACAATCGTTACATTTGATATGGTCTAATGTTATTATATATTAAAGCTACCACAGCGAGACAACCAGTCACTCTCACACCTGTGGGCGAGAACCCACGCAGACTCGACACAGACTTCCTGTGAGACACCCCCCACCTGAGTAACCAGGTAAACATATCTCTCTCAAGGGTTCATAAATATACTTATATAATAATACTCTGAAAATTCAAAAGGTATGTTCTGAATAAAATAACATCAGAATATATTTCCGTTTTTCATATTCAAGTAAACAAAATGGTGTTTTGATCCTTATTAATACAAAATTAAGCTTCGTGTTGCTGAAAAATATAATGATAAAGAAGCTTTAATCAGTGGGGTCCGAGTGGCTTTGTGTGATTTCTATGCACCTAATAAAGAAGAGCCAGATTTTTTTCACAGAATTAACAAGATGTGTGATCGTGAGGGGCAGGTAATACTGGCCGGAGATAATCAATAAGAACAAACCCAGGGACAGAGAGGCTACTCGATTACTGATGGAGGGTCTTTGCCTAGTGGACATTTGGAGGTTAGTTAATCCTAGTTCAAGGGAATATACATTTTACTCCAATTGTCATAAAAAGTATTCAAGGTTAGATTTCGCCATAATATCAAAGTCTTTGGTCGATTCAGTTGTCGACTGTGAGATTGGTGCCATTGCCGTTAGTGATCATAGAGGTGCAAATGGATTTAAACACAGACAGAACAAAGACGGGTCTCTGGAGGCTGAACACGATGTTGTTGCAGAACAACAGTTAGTGAGGAGTTAACAAACGAGCTTAAAATTTTCTTTGAAATCAACATGGGCTCCACAGATAAAGTAGCCACAGTTTGGGAAGCGTCCGAAGCATATATAAGAGGAAAGATAATTGCATATGCGACAAAAGAAACGTGATCTAGAACGGGAAAAAACTTTACATAAAGAAATAGGCGAATTGGAGAAGGATTTAGCGAGACAATACTCAAATGATAAATACCAGCTGAATGACATTTATAACAAAAAGGCGGAATATGCCTTATTTAGGCTTAAAACAAAGAATGATAGACTATTAGCGAGGCAACCGAAGCAGCAAGAAAATTTAAATAATATATCTTTGATTAAGAAAGACAGCCAAGTGGTTACTCATCAAAAGAAATAAATTCAATTTTCAAATCATTTTATCAGATTTGTACACCTCTGCTGGTGCACTTCATGAGGAGGAGGTGAGGACATTTTTTCAGCTCTACAATGACTCTTTCTGAGGAACAGAAAACAAGACTATAACTGAAGAAGAGGTCAGAGCTGCGATCTCATCCATGAAAAACGGGAAATCGCCAGACTTGGATGGCTTCCCGATTGAGTATTATAAGAAATATATTGATATTTTAGCTCCAGTCTTGATAAAGTTTATCTTGATGCACTAGAAATAGGCTCCTTACCGAGTACATTTAATGACCCGGCAAATTACCGGCAATAAGACTCGTAGGAGTCGATTGCAAAATTTTGACGAAGGTTTTGGCCTTCCGCTTAGATCACATATTACCAGATATCATCAATGGTGATCAGGTTGGTTTTATTAAGAATAGGTCTTCAGCTGATAACATTAAACTTCTTCATCTCATGCACAGAAGCAAATCTAGCCCCAGTTGTGGTCTTGATGCCGAGAAGGCTTCCTTATGACAACCCTTGCAAGGTTCGGGCCTGGGTTTTGTAACTGGGTCAAAACTGTATATGCAAGTCCAAGGGCAGCAGTTTTGACAAATGGATTGGTGTCAGAGTTTTTCCATCTCACTCGCGGGACCCGGCAGGGGTGTTCTTCGTCCCCGCTGCTCTTCACAATATTTCTGGAACCACTGGCCTTGGCTATTCGAGCTAACAGGGATGTCAGAGGTGTTCATGCAGGGGTATGGAGCACACGTTATTTCTATATGCTGACGACATCTTAGCAGTACTAACGGATCCCATGCAGTCTCTGCCAGCGCTACTCACATGTGTTGAGTCATTTTCAAGGTTGTCAGGTTATAAGATAAATGGCATCTCATTTAAGACAACCTTATATCGCTATGGAACAACACTGCTGTACAGACACGGTGTTCTGGAAGGAATTGGCTTGTCAAAGGCATACACAGGATGAGTCATCTTTACTCAGGAGGAGGGTTTACGTCATTCACTGAAATAACCCAAAAATGTGGTTTGATAAGAGAAACTTTTTTGGAAATATTTACAAATAAGGGTAAAGGAAAATTTACTCAAAGCTCAAATACGGTGGTGGAGTTTTTAGAATTGTCCAGTTCAGCACACAGAGCAGCTGTTCTCTGTTTAACAATCCAAAAAAAGGGATCTGTGAGAACTTGAGGATTATATGGCAACGAGATCTGAGTTGTGTAATTTCTAAAGAAGACTGGTGCAGAATTTTGTCATTCTCTGATAAATATATAAGAGAGGTCAGGGGTACATTTACTCAGTACAAATTAATACACAGGTGGTACTTCACTCCGTCCAAACTTTATAGAATGGGAATCAGTCCCAGTAATATATGCTGGAAATGTAGTTCAGATCCTGGGACATTTATGCATGCTATTGGGAATGTGGGAAAGTTTGTCCCTTTTGGCAAGAAGTATTGGACAGAATAGGAAGGTGGATTGGTTTGATGATACCCCTGTCACCAAGACTGTGCTTATTAGGGGATCGGTCAGTGTTACCTGGGGTTTCAAAATATGATTTTGTGGTTATAAAGGTGGGGGCGATCGCAGCGGCCCGAGTTATTCTCAGTGTGTGGGAGGAAACATCTCTATAATAGGGGGGAAGAAAATATGCTGAAATGGTGTCGTACGAAAAATTCTTGGCTAAGATTAATGATGACAGGGAGGGTTTTGACAAATCATGGGGACGTGTTTTAGGCTGAGATGGTTGGATTTTATTTTGTCAGGGCAATTATCTTTAGGCAAACTTTATGCTTGCTGTATGTTTGTTCAGGCACTCAGGAAGGGAATAACTTAAGAATTTGATTTTATTGTCCTTTTTGTGTGTACCGATAGTAACTATTGAAAATAGACCCAAAATGCAAAGGTGACTTAACCATGGGACTGGAAGCTGTCTTTGTTGTTGTTGTTGTTGTTTGTTGGTTTGTTTTTGTTTGGTTAAATGTTAAAAACAAATAAAGACTTCAATGACAAAAAAAAAGAAGAAGATATTTCAGCTCGTTATCAGCAGAAAGTCTGAGACGGGTGATGACAGACAGGTGGGGACGGACAGATGGGGACACCTCCCAGTATGTTCACTGGTTCCCAGAGTAAGCAGCATCACACCTCTGTGATACTTAAACTTTTCACAGAAACAGAGAGTCAGCGTTTCAGTTTCAGCTTTATTTCTTTATTTTCTGTAAAACACGGTGAACCTCCAGCCGCTGCGCTTTAAAAACACCTCTGGGTTCAAAACGTTTTCATATGTACAACACTCAACGTTCCCTGGTTATGACAATAAAAATCTCAATAGAAACAAACTTTATTATTCAAATATGAAGCAACAGACGCAGAGCGCTCAGCTGTTCTCGTTTTGTTTTTTAACTCTGGAGTCTAAAAAAAACATGAAAAAAAACTATAAACATTAATGACAGAAATTAATATCAATAAAAAATATGAAAAATATGAAATATGGCCTTTAACTGATCCCTAATCCACACACAGGTCAGCAGCGCCCTCCACTGGCAGAGACTGGAACTGCAGGCTTACTCTGCACAGTTATTGCATAACAAGAAAACAGTCTCACACGCACGCACACGCGCACACACGCACACACACACGCGCGCGCACACACACGCACACGCACGCACACATGAATTCTGGGATTTCTTCCTCAGTTTTGAACTTTTTGACCTACTGAACGTCGTATGAAAGGAAAAAACAAACAAAACATTAAACAGGAAGTAAAACACGATTTTGTTCCAGGATCGCCGCACGAAGCTTCTCCGTCCGTTTGATCGAACGCGTTTTGGTTTTATTCTAACAGAAGAAGAAAAAAGAAACGCTGCTGCTGAACACGAAGGCGTCTCCGATTCCACCAAAGAAACTTTTAATAAAATATTTCATATTTTTATTTGTATTCATGGTGTGAACATGATCAAAGCTTCATCTATAAACACTAAAGTCACCTCTGAGCTTTTCTTTAAAAAAAATTTTCTGCCTCTGTGACGGCTGACATCCTTATATGGTCATCTGCTCCTCTGCAGGCTTCCAAAAGCTGACCAATCAGGCCTTAGCGTTTGGAGTGAGAGTGGAGGTCAGATTATGCAGAACTTTACAGCCTGGAACAGGAAGTGCTTTTCAAAATGAGTCATTTATTATTGTTAAATGAAAACTAGAAGAAGAAATATTTAAGATTTAACCCTGTGAAACGTGTCCGATTATATTTGTAATATTCTCTCAGATTCAAAAAGTAGAAAAAAGCATTTTAATAAAATTACGGCTTTAATCTCAGAAAATATTCGAGCTTTTTAATCTTTCTGTACCTGCGGTGGTCCTGACACAGGCGCCGCCGCGGCCCGAGGGCGCCGCCGCGCCTCCTCCAGGAGGTGGTGCAAAGATCACACGTCCAGACCCGAGTGCAGCACTTTGACTTCTTGGGATTTTCATGACGTGACCTGATTGGCTGATGCCTGTGATGACGCGAAGTGCGGTGCATTTTTATTGGCTGCTCTACGGCAGCCTGTCAGTGTGAACATATTGGTCAGATCAGGTGGCGATCAATGAGCTGATCAGGTATTGATCGACGGAGCGAAAGCTGACCTCTCGCCTCGGGTCACTGAGACTGAAGGACGAGGTCAATCGATCAATGACTGGAGCGGCTGCTGCTCGTGATGGCCGGGCTGAGGTGGGAGGAGCTTGTCTGCAGGTCCTCAGAGATCAGCTTCATTTCGTTTTTCCCGTCCTCGACTGTGACCTTTATCTTGTGAGCGACCTGCAGGGGGCAGCAGATACACCTGAACCTCCAGTCCCACTGCTCTTCCTCACCTTCGTCACCTCCCGACCTCCTGAAACCAGCAAGGCTGCTCTGAAGCTCCTCCCCCAACACGCTTGCTTTGGACTCAAGGTTTCCCAAAACCTTCCAGGCTGAAACAGGAAGGATTTTGATTGCGTTTTAATCGTTCGGGGTGGTTCCTACGGCAGCCGGTCAGGGCCATGATGGAATATCTTATCTTTAAATACAAAAAACATTTATCCTTTCAGGATTATAAATTCTTTTTTCTAATAAACCTCATCAGGCGGCTTTCATTAACGCGGCTCTAATAATCTATGTGTTTATTTTGGTTATGATGTCGAATTTTCAGATTAAAGCAGCAAACGAGGAAACATTTAAAAATAATTTTCCTCGTAAATGTACGACTTTTATATTTGTTTTTCGCTCCTCGTGAAACTTCCGTAAATTTAAATTCATTCAAACATTTTCAGAATAAAATAAAATCTGTTTAAAACAGAAAGAGAGATTTTGTAGTCGTGCAGCTTCCTGTCAGGCTCCGATTGATCACAATCACATGTGTTGATAACGCGCTCTTACATTTGTTTTAAGGCGGGGCTGGGACTCTGCTGGGACCTCGCCATCCTGGGCGAGCGCATCGAGCTTCGACCTTCAAGCGGTCAGGCAGACGTGCGGGCTGATCTCACAAAGGTGGCGGCGAGCTAAACGCTTTCTTCTTAAATATGATTTTTATATCTGAGTTATTTACAAAAATAAAAACTTTATACTTGAGTTCATAAAAACACACGAGGAGGAGGAAGGCTCGCACTCCTCTTTGAAAAGCATCACTTTGGGTTCAAAGGTCAGCTGACCATCTGCAGGCGGCGGGAATGTGGATGTAACAGACAGACGTAAGCTGGTCAAAGGCGCCGTCGATGCTCCGCCTTCAGATCAGCTGACACTCACACAGAGAAGCCAAAGAGCAAGCAGATCGTGTGATGACACGGGACGCGTCGACTCACAGCGCCGAAGCGGGACATGGTGGGTGTGTCCATTCTTCATGTACAGACTTCGTGCAGCCACGGCAGTTCTCCAGCTGAGGGGCGTGTTCTCCTGACGAGCCTCGGCGGGATAAAACTCGGCAATGCTCAGCTGCTGTAGGTCGACGCTCGTGTCCAGTCAGAGGCAACGTAAAGGTGGGCGGGTCGGAGCATGCTCACACGTCAAAATGAGTTCTGCATAAAAGAGCGGAGCAGCCCGAGCAGAAGCAGCACGCACGGTCAGGGGACAGAAGTCAGAGGACAAAGGTCAGGGGTCATGGCTAAGTTCCTGTTAAAGTAGCTGTCAGAGCAGAAAGTGGCTTCCACACCGCTCTCACGCCTCCGCTCCTGTGGCGTGACGCCATCATGACGGCCGGGTGTGGGCGGGGAGTGGTCAGAAAGCTGCAGCAGGTTTCTGACTTCAAGCAAGCGAGAGCGTTTTCAGTTTAAGTGCCATTGACAGTGAGGCTCCGCCTCCTTCAGTTTATCCCTCCCCCAACACAGATGTCAGCTCCTTCATCGATGAAGGCGCATTCTTCCAAAGCTCGCTCGACAGACCGGCTGTGGGGGAGCGACGGAAGGGTGGAGTCCTCTCCAGGTGCGGGCGCCGTTCCCGGAGCGTCGGCGGCGTCACTTGAGCCGGTCCGAGCGGAAGGAGTCCTCCACGGCCGGGTCGGCCAGCATCAGGTTGCCCTCCAGCATGTCCAGGGACAGCGGGTCCATCCGGAGCTGGTCATCCAGCGAGAAGGAGTCCATCTCAAAGCCGGGGACGTTGGACAGCGCGCTGGCGATCTCTTTGGACAGGCCCGTCGGAGAGTCGCCTGCAGACGGAGGGGGAGGGGTTTAGAGGCGTGCAGGAGAAACAAACAGAAAACACGACGCTTGGCTCGCGTCTCGCTGACCTGTGAGGATGATGTTGGGCACGTTATGTCGTCCGTCGCTCCCGCTGAAGTTCTGGTTCTGATTGTTGAGGAGCTGCTGGTCACTGAGGTCCTGCAGGTCTAGCGCCCCCTGGCTGTTGGAGGGGAACTGGTTCTTGTCTGCGCTGCAGCTCAGACCGCTGTGGTTCAGGGACAGCATGTCGGCCTGGGTCTCTGTGGCGAACTGCAACGGGAAGAGAAAGCTGAGGTCACGTGACTCGATAGAGACGCCGCGCAGAACTGAGATGGGCTGTCACGGCGCAGGAGGGTCATCCTCAAAATCATCAAAACCTGAAGAAGCATGAACTTTAACCTCTTTAACCAACCACGCTACAGAATACAGATGAAACTCTACCCTCCACCTGAGCTCCACAGCCAATCATCTGCCTCCATCTCCTTCTGTCCCACCCACCCTCTGCACCTCCTTCTCTTCTCCACCTTCATCTTCCACCCTCCCTCCTCCGCACATGCTCAGACGATCTCAGCCCCTCTTACAAACACCCTGCAGCTATACTGACAACCAATCAGCTTCCTTCTATTCAAACATGTGACATCACTCCTTTACCTGCTGCTCAGATCTGCCGGTGAGCTGCAGGCTCAGGTAGGGGTCGTCCAGCAGAGAGCTGAGCAAAGCATCCTGGGAAAAAGACAACAGAAAGACAAAGTGATTAAATCCAGTTTCAGCCGAGGATGTAAAACACGCGCGCAGACACACACTTAAACTAATCTGTTTGGTGTCAGCCTCATGTTGGTCACATGACTCTCAGCGTCCTCACTAGCGTGCTGATGTTTACGCCTTCTGCCTCCTCCAGGACGGCCCGTGTCTGGCGTCTGTCCCGGGAACGCCACTATCTCTCAGCAGTAGGGCTGGGCGATATGGCCTAAAATCCATATCGCGGTATAATTTGAAGCACGTGTGGTAACGATATATATCACGATATATTCTTTTCTTCTGTATAACGTATTTTCCAAACTATAAGGACTTAAAATCCTTTAATTTTCTCAAAAATCGAGAGTGTTCCTTATGTATGAATTCTGGTTGTGCTTACTGACCTCGAACCGATTTTGGCTGTAAAAATCTGTTAAATAATGTTTTAGTGTAACTTTGGTAAGCAGCACTGCTTGATGGATGTCAGAGCATTACGGCTGCCGTAGGGAGGAGCTTCACGGAGTAATCTGGGTCCAAAACTCCGTCTGCTTCAGGTCCCAAAGTCAAACGAACACTGAGTTAAAAACGGTCTAAATTCTTTCATCTTTAATTAAATCATCAGCGTTGCTGCTTTACCAGGTGTAACAATTAAGTTTAACATCCAGACATCCATTCGCTTCCGCTTATCCTTTTCAGGGTCGCAGGGGGCGCTGGAGCCTATCCCAGCTGTCATAGGGCGAAAGGCGGGGTACACCCTGGACAGGTCGCCAGTCTGTCGCAGGGCCAACACACAGGGACAGACAACCAGTCGCACTCACATTCATTCGCACATTCACACCTAGTGGAAAACAGAATTTATTAAATTTAACGGAGTTAGAAGTTAACAGGAAGTTAGCTCGCTAGTTTCCACCTAAACATTTCATACCATGTTCTGACTGAGATTTTTGAAACTAATTCAAACGTACAGCTCTGCTGCCACTTCTAACATAAAGACAGAAAACTAAACAGCAGTGGCGTTTGCAGGGTTACTGAAGTTGGACTACCTGCTATATAATGTTGTGCTACGTGATTGCTAGCGACACAGCTATGTTAGCATAACATTAGCACAGTGAAGCTGGAGGATGAACGCCAACTTTTTTCCACTCGATAAAAGTTAACGTGACGGATTCTGGTGGTCAGGGACAAATGCAATGGCATAGCAGGATGCTATACACGGGCCAAACTTCAGTCAGGAGCAGTGTTGGGAAGGTTACTTTTAACATGTATTCCACTACAGATTACAGATTACATGCCCCAAAATGTATTCTGTAACATATTCCGTTACATTACTCAATGAGAGTAACGTATTCTGATTACTTTGGATTACTTAATATATTATCATGCTGTTTACAACTACATGAATGTGATTTATTACTATTACTGAAGGTCCGCGGCTCCGAACCATAGTAAAGGGACCTCTGGCTGATACGTCGGGTTCGTGTCGGGCTCGTAGCTGAAAACTAGCTTCACTTTGCTAGCGAGAGACAGAGAAAGGCGTTGAAAGGCTGCTGCAACAGAACTTTATTGTTTCAGAGGAAAACAGGAACACAGCGTACAGTCGAGTCTTAACAGCTTACTCACAGCTGGGCTCGTCAGGCTCTCTGTTTGGCTGCAGTGGTTATTATTATATTTACATGCTTCCAGCTCCCGTTTCTGCTCGGTGACAGCTCGTACTTTTCCTTTCTCTCCCTCCCTCGCTCACAGACACATCACGGGTACGGCAGTCCGTTCTCCCTGCAGCACGGACTACACTGCCCATGATGCTTTCGACCAAAACAGGCGCAGCTTGATGACATCATCAACATGCGCTATCGTGGTAGAGCGGTATAGTCAAAATCTCTATCGTTGGCCAAATTTATATAGTTTCTATTGTATATCGTTTATATCGCCCACCCCTACTCAGAAGACAAACTTTCAGAGCAGAAATCCTTCGCTGACGCTAAACTACGAGATACGCACTCAGAGCGCCGCTCCTGATTGGCTTATTTGCTTTATAGTAACCACACTCGTGCTGCAGTCACATCCCAGGAGTCACAGCCAGGCGCCTCCAGCATGTTTCACATCCTGGAGGCCGGAGCAGCAACACACTGAGCGAGGAATGGTCTCCTTCACACCCCTTGGCGTTACCTCAAACCAGGTGGAGGTGACTCCTCCCCCTATGACCTGCGCACAGATGAAATTTTGGTGCTTGTTTAACAGCCGTTGCCGTCGAAATACAGACGGAGCGTCCTCCTCCCGGCTGAGAGCCCGCTCCACAGGTCTCCCCAAGTAGAGTGTCATGGGCGTGATGATGGGCGTGGCCTCTAACTGCTCCTCAGAACCAGGAAGTGCAGTTGACCTCGTGAGGTCACAAACTGCTGCAAAAAAATGTCAAGATGGAAACACGTCTGCGTGCTCTGAAAGTGTTCACGGTAACACGTCTTTGATGAAGTCACTGCTGAAGAGTAACCAGCTGATCCAGGTGGGAGGACCTCACCTCTGACCCTGACACAGACGAGTCTCAGGAGTTTATCTGCCGCGTGAACAACGACGACATCATCACGTGGGACACGCCAGCATCCGCCACAAACACGCAGCAAAACCACAACAACTCCGAAATCCACGTCTCAAACAATCAGAACTGCTCGTGCATGGGCGCCGCGACCTGAGCGTCAGCAGAACGAAGCATTATGCTGCAGGGACAGCGGCCGGCTCCGCCTACTTTAAGGCGAGTGTATGTGTTTAACTTGAGCGTTGGCGGCAGAGGTCACTCACGTTGTAGATGTCGGCGGGGAGGCTGTGGCCGGCGTGCTGCTGGTGCTGATGGAGGCCGGCTCTCTGCTGCTCCGCTTCCTGTTTGGCGTGGCAGAGTGAGGACGAGGAGGAGGTCTGGACGCACTGCTCCGGCACGCCCTCGCTCTTCACAGGGGGCGCTGCGCTCATCTGCGGTCCCATCAGCCTCTGCTGCTGCGAGGAAACACGGTGGTGAGCGCCAGAGCTAACGGAGGGGAACTTTAGAATCAGGACTGAATTTGGGGACGTACCGCTCCGAAGTGCTGCTGCAGGTGCTGGTTCCGCATGTTCTGCAGGTGGAGCTGCTGCTGGCTGCTGGGCCGTGGCTGCTGGAGGCGGAGCGGCG
The DNA here is from genome assembly GCF_057382185.1 of Mchenga conophoros. Lineage (NCBI taxonomy): Eukaryota > Metazoa > Chordata > Actinopteri > Cichliformes > Cichlidae > Mchenga > Mchenga conophoros. Next base: position 38,645,225 of record NC_140536.1, read on the forward strand.
GCTGGTGGTGGTGCTGAGGCAGCGTCGTTTGCTGCGCGCCGGGCTGGTGCTGGTGGGACTGGCTGAGCGGGTACGGAGGCAGCCGCTGATCCACAGGAAGCCTGCTGGTGTCCAACGGGACGCCCTGCAGAGGGAAGCGGGACGTTAACCCCGGGAAACTCTGTTAAACTGCATCACTTCCTGTTTGTATTGATTTTGAACAGGTGATCGCTTACCTGTGTGATGGAGGACAGGGTGGGTGAGATAGTCGGGGAGAATTGTTTGGAGTGATGCCGCCGTGAGTCGCCGCCCAGCGGCAGGATGAGCGGGGACAGCTGGACGCGGCGGCGCGGCGACGTGCTGAGCTGCGGCGGTGGCTGGCCCTGCCCACTCATCAGTGGCGAGTAGGAGGAGGAGCAGGAGCCAGAGCCGCCCACGCCGCTGCTGTAACCAGGGTTACCGCTGGACGCAGACTGGAGGGAGGAGTTACTGAGAGACGAGTGCAGCGATTGGCTGCTGAGGGAGGATGGCAGCGACGGCGAGGAGCTCAGGGACGACTGCAGCGAGGGGTTGCTGAGCGATGAGTGCAGGGAGGCGGAGCTAAGGGAGTTTGAGAAGGAGTGGCTGCTGAGTGATGACTGGATGTTGGGGTTGCTTAGTGATGACTGCAGGGAGGGGTTACCGAGCGTGCTCTGTAACGATGCCAGGAGTCCTGAAAGACACAAGAACAACAACAACGTTAACACCGAGCACTCAGCTGATCGCACCTCGCCATCTACCAGCTCCGTCCCAGGAGGTCGCAGCAGGTGTAAACATTACCTGCAGTTCCTGTCTGACCTCATTTACAATAAACACGCGTTCCCTCGTCCACCTGGTCCGCAGCCTGTCAGAGCACGGGACAACGATGCAGACGGTAACCTGAGGTCGAGCTCTCAGCCACTTCCTGCCTGAGGTTGCCTCACAGACGACTCAACATTTTCCGACGCCGCTTCCTCCCTCAACAAAAATCCTCCTCTCGGGTTAAATTTAGCGCTCGCCCACGGACTTCCTCTGCCGACTCTGACAGTAGAGCTCAAAAGAAGAGCCGCTCGCTGTCAGAAACGCCGCAGCAGGAAGAGTGGCCTCTGCTGCGGCGACTACACCCTCTGGTTCTCCACCCTAAACTCTCATCCTCCTACGGCAGCTTCAGTCTTCCTGATTCTCCCGGACCTTCGCACGTTTCAGCAGCTAACAGCACGACCTGTCCGACTCGCCGTCGCAGACATTACTCTGAAACACGGGACCACGGACTCACTTCCTGTACCGTGTGTGGTCCCGCCGAGTCACCGCTGTCCCAAACAGCCTCTCGAGAAACAAATGGAGACTCAGATCTTGAGGAAACAGCAGCTGTTCAGCAGAAGTTCCTGATAACTTAGTCTGATACTGGCCGACCGCGGCCGTCCTATTACACGTGGAAGCGAACAGGGGTGTGTCTAAAGGAGGGCGTGGGGTGTACGAGACCCTATCAAGGCTTTTGTAACATTTTTCACATTGAAAGTGAAACAATGTTAAATGTTGTTTATTTAAAAGCTTTTTTTCACAAATCAATACAAACGTACACGAGGCGCTGACCTGAGGGTCGTCAGGCTGGACGCTGAGTTATTATTTATATTAATAAACATCTGCAGCATCATAACGTTGTTCTCAGCAGCACAAAAACTGTTTGAAAAATGTAATCCTAATATAGCGTGAATACAATCGGGGGTTTAGTTTATGTTGTGTGCAGTAAAACATTGCAGTTTTTAAAACCAACCTTTGTTCTGACAGACCTGTTATTATTGCCCATTAATAAGACAAAAGTATTTCTTATCCGATTACTTAATTAATCGATGGAATAGTCAATAGATTACTCGATTACTAAAATAATCGATAGCTGCAGCCCTTTTCTGCTCTCACCTGCACAGATTTCACACCTGTCAATCATTTCACTGCTAACACGACAGACTGCAGTTCAACACATCGCAAAACGTGTGCGGTTACAAAAAGTCATTAAACACCTGTAGCCACGCACAAACTCACAGGTCACAGCTTCACTTACCTGGTGGGTGGTGGAAGCTGCCGTTTCCTCCTTGCGCGTTGGCGGCGTTGATCCCCAGCTGGGTGAGGGTGGAGGCCAGGTTTCCCGTGCTGCTGCCACCACTCAAAGAGGACGACCCTGGGAAACCCGGTTCGTCCTGGTCCAGTGGCGTGGGCAGTGGCGAGGGGAAGTGGAGGCTGGAGAGGTCAGGCAGCGAGCCGCCAGTGTTCAGCGCCGAGGGAACACCATGAGCCGGCGTGGACGGCTGCTCCGGGGAAGTGAAGATACTGACAGGAAACAGAACAAGGTCAGAGAGATTCACATCACAGCTCAAGTTCCTGAAGCTTTACCTGTCTCCAGGTAACGGTTAAACCAGGCCATTCTTAACAAATCAGGCTAAAGCATCACTCAGATTGACAGAGTGTGGCTAACAGGAGCGACAGACTAACAGAGATCGGCTAACAGGGGCTACAAACTAACAGAGAACGGCTATGGAGATGGGTTTTTGCTACCCCCCCCCCCAACCAAAAAACCCATCTCCATAGAGACTGTGTCAGCTCCCACACAGACAAAAAACAAACTAAAAACCAGCAACAAACAACTTAAACATAAACAATTACAAAGAAAGAACAATAAAGTATCCACATCTGAACCACAAAGTAAAACAGTGAAATGTGGATTATTAAATATTAGGTCTCTCTCCTCCAAGTCTCTGTTAGTACATGACTTAATAATTGATCAACAAATCGATTTACTCTGCCTTACAGAAACCTGGTTGCAGCAGGATGATTATGTTAGTTTAAATGAATCAACTCCCCCGAGTCATTCTAACTACCAGAAACCTCGAAGCACAGGCCGAGGGGGAGGTGTGGCAGCAATTTTTCACACCAGCCTATTAACTCATTCACTGCCAGCCATTGGCAGTGAATGAGTTAAACCCATTGACTCATTCACTGCAATTGACGGCTATAGACGTCAATGGCAGTGAATGAGTTAATCAACCAAAGACCAAGACAGACTTTTAATTCATTTGAAAGCCTGATGCTTAACATTGTCCACCCCAGCTGTGAAACTCAAAAACCAGTCTTACTTGTTATCATCTATCGTCCACCTGGGCCTTACACAGAGTTTCTGTCTGATTTCTCAGACTTTATATCTGATTTAGTTCTGAGCTCAGATAAAATATTTATTGTGGGTGATTTTAACATCCATGTAGATGCTAAGAATGACAGCCTCAACATGGCATTTAATCTGTTATTAGACTCAATTGGTTTCTCTCAAATGTAAAAGAACCCACCCACCACTTTAATCACACTCTAGATCTTGTTTTAACATATGGCATAGAAACTGAACATTTAACAGTGTTTCCTGAAAACCCTCTCCTGTCTGATCATTTCCTGATAACATTTACATTTACAATAATTGATTACACAGCAGTGGAGAGTAGACTTTATCACAGTAGATGTCTTTCTGAAAGCGCTGTAACTAAGTTTAAGAATATAATCCACCCACTGTTATCATCTTCAATGCCCTGTACCAACACAGAGCAGAGCAGCTATCTGAATGCTGCCCCAACAGAGGTCGATTATCTTGTTAATAATTTCACCTCCTCACTACGTACGACTCTGGATACTGTAGCTCCTGTGAAAACTAAGGTTTCTAATCAGAAGTACCTGACTCCGTGGTATAATTCTCAAACACGTAGCCTAAAGCAGATGACTCGTAATCTGGAGAGGAAATGGCGTGTCACAAATTTAGAGGATCATCATTTAGCCTGGAGAAATAGTTTGCTGCTTTATAAGAAAGCCCTCCGCAAAGCCAGAACATCTTACTATTCATCACTGATTGAAGAAAATAAGAACAACCCCAGGTTTCTCTTCAGCTCTGTAGCCAGGCTGAGAAACAGTCAGAGCTCTGTTGAGCCAACCATCCCTTTAATGTTAACTAGTAATGACTTCATGAACTTCTTCACAAATAACATTTTTATCATTAGAGAAAAAATTACCAATAATCATCCCACAGATGTAATATTATCTACAGCTACTCTTAGTACCATTGATGTTAAGTTAGACTCTTTTTCTCTAATTGATCTTTCTGAGTTAACTTCAATAATTACTTCCTCCAAACCATCAACGTGTCTTTTAGACCCCATTCCTACAAAACTGCTCAAAGAAGTCCTGCCATTAATTAATTCTTCGATCTTAAATATGATCAACCTATCTCTAATGATCGGCTATGTACCACAGGCCTTCAAGCTGGCTGTAGTTAAACCTTTACTCAAAAAGCATCTCTAGACCCAGCAGTCTTAGCTAATTATAGGCCAATCTCCAACCTTCCTTTATATCAAACATCCTTGAAAGAGTAGTTGTCAAACAGCTAACAGATCATCTGCAGAGGAATGGTTTATTTGAAGAGTTTCAGTCAGGTTTCAGAGCTCATCACAGCACAGAAACAGCTTTAGTGAAGGTTACAAATGATCTTCTTATGGCCTCTGACAGTGGACTCATCTCTGTGCTTGTCCTGCTAGACCTCAGTGCAGCGTTCGATACTGTCGACCATAATATCCTATTAGAGCGATTAGAACATGCTGTAGGTATTACAGGTACTGCACTGCAGTGGTTTGTATCATATCTATCTAATAGACTCCAGTTTGTGCATGTAAATGGAGAGTCCTCTTCACACACTGAGGTTAATTATGGAGTTCCACAGGGTTCAGTGCTAGGACCAATTCTGTTTACATACATTATGCATTTATTACTTCCAGGCTGGACGACTGTAATTCATTATTATCAGGAAGTCCTAAAAACTCCCTGAAAAGCCTTCAGCTGATCCAAAATGCTGCAGCAAGAGTCCTGACAGGGACTAGAAAGAGAGAGCAGATTTCTCCTGTTTTGGCTTCTTGTTAAATCCAGAATTCAAAATCCTGCTCCTCACATACAAGGTCTTAAATAATCAGGCCCCATCTTATCTTAATGACCTTGTAGTACCATATCACCCTATTAGAGCACTTCGCTCTCGCTCTGCAGGCCTACTTGTTGTTCCTAGAGTATTTAAAAGTAGAATGGGAGGCAGAGCCTTCAGTTTTCAGGCCCCTCTTCTGTGGAACCAGCTTCCAGTTTGGATTCAGGAGACAGACACTATCTCTACTTTCAAGATTAGGCTTCAAACTTTCCTTTTTGCTAAAGCATATAGTTAGGGCTGGACCAGGTGACCCTGAATCCTCCCTTAGTTATGCTGCAATAGACGTAGGCTGCCGGGGATTCCCATGATGCATTGAGTTTTTCCTTTCCAGTCACCTTTCTCACTCACTATGTATTAACAGACCTCTCTGCATTGAATCATATCTGTTATTAACCTCTGTCTCTCTTCCACAGCATGTCTTTATCCTGTCTTCCTTCTCTCACCCCAACCAATCAAAGCAGGTGGCCCCGCCCCTCCCTGAGCCTGGTTCTGTCGGAGGTTTCTTCCTGTTAAAAGGGAGTTTTTCCTTCCCACTGTCGCCAAAGTGCTGCTCATAGGGGGTCATATGATTGTTGGGTTTTTCTCTGTATCTATAAAGCACCTTGAGGCGACTTTTGTTGTGATTTGGCGCCATATAAATAAAATTGAATTGAATTGAATTAACAGAAGCTTTTTGGGACTTACTTGATGCCGGGAACTTCGCAGGACTTCGGCCGGGATGACAACAACGGCAGCTGGGAAAGAAAAATCCAGAACAACAGAAATGACTCAGAAGCATCAAACACAAAATCACTCAGTAAACTTTAGAACAAGCTAAAAACACAAAACTTAAAATGTCAACATGTTTCTAAAACGGACCCTGCAGCAGCTGTGTCAGGATGATAATGAGATTTTGACTCATTTAACTTCCATAAACTAGTGAGAAATGTCCTTCGCATACTCTCAGGACATTTATGGAGATTGGAGGGAGAAATGAATATAAATGTGAATATTTAATGTAAGGGTGAAACAGGCAGATGGTGTTTCTGTGGGTTTTACCTTCTTGGTGTCCCAGGGTTTCATCAGCTTCCCCTCGTCCAACACGTTCTCCTCGATGGGAGGGACAGGATATGGAAACACTGAGGGACATAAAACACCGTGACTCACACATGGAGAGGAGGGCTGTGACGCTTTAATGTGAAAAGCTCAAGGAGGGAAAAGCTGGCGTCCTTCATGCATTTGTCATTGTTGTACAAACATACAGCACAAGATTATCCTGCTAGCTGCACTCTCCTTTGTAACTATGTTGCATCCTTCTCATGTTTGCCCTGTACAGTCTCTTATTGGTCTTTACTTTTGTAAATATGCTCATCTGCCCGACAACAAACAATATTCCTGTTCTATTGACATCCACAGTCATTCATCAGTGAGAGGAAGTTTGACCTTTGGACGTAGGATAAATGTGCGTTACTCACTTCTTCTGCCCTCTCCGTCGCTCTGACCTGCAGCATCACACACACACACACACACACACACACACACACACAGTGGTGATTACAAACATACTGAATCACTGAAACGTGTCCGCTCAGGTCGTCGCCGTTACAATCAAAGCTGGATTTAAATGTTTTCCTGTAATTATTAAAAAAGGATAATCCTGCTGAACAGTTTCACTTTAACTTTCCAACATGTTTGAAGCTTCGCGCCCTGAACACGGACCGTCTTCCAAGTCTCTGATAACACACACCTGTGCTGGCGTCTGTTCGGTTCGGTTTCACTCACCGCCGATTCTGGCGTTCTGGAGGGCGAGCGTGGGTCCGCCAGTGCTGAACGGGTCTCCGGAGGGCGGGTTCATCACACTGGTGTGGAGCGCTGAGTCGGAGTTCGTCCTGAAGGGCGAGAGACACCGACAGAGAGTTAAAGGGGGAGAGGAGCAAAGGCTTGGAGGAGGTGAAGGTTAGCGAGGGTGAAACAAAGAGATGAGACGCCAAAGAAACGCTCTTTCGAACTACGGAGAGACAAAAATGCCAAAATGAAAAGAAGCGACTCAAAAATAAATGAATTTGTCTTTAAAAACCAACAAAACATGAAAAAAATAAAACTCAGACATTTACTTTTCTGTTTTATCTGTTTATGTTTTCACTGATGCTCAGCTGTTAGTCATGTCAGAGTGTAAAAACATAGTAATAACAACAATGATTACTTTGGTCTTTTCTCCTGCACAGTGCTGATTAATCATTAACTAATAATCATTAGCATGTATCGCGACTCTCCTCGCGACCCGACGTTTGGATGTTTTCTTTCAGGTTTTAATATTCGTCCTGGACGAGCAGCTAAACTCCGACGCCGTCAGTTTTCTGTGTTTTACTGCTCACTCATCGACCTTTGACCTTTCACTCTGATTTGCTGCCTTGGAGTAAACACCTGACCTTCAGGATCATCTGCAGATCGAGTTCCAGATGTTTCCACGGGGGTGAAGGTCATGTGATCTCTCGTCTTCCTGCATTTGTGCTACTGTATGTAAATGAAGGCGGAGTCATTCTGATCCATTTACTTGGGCCTGATGTTTAACCGACACTCACAGGAAGTAAAAACGTCTAACAGGCAATAAGAGGAAATATTGGAGTGTTTAATGTGATTTTGGCACTTCTGGCTCCCCGCAGGAGGCTCGCTCTGACTGCAAACAGCTGCACAACATGACCTCTGACCTGTGACAGCAGCTGCTGCACCCGAGGTCAGAGGTTTTCACGAGCAGCAGCTCGGGCCGAGCGATGAAGGAAGGAAGAAAGCTTCAAAGTCTGAAGCATCGAAAAGATCTAATTCTTCTAAAAGTCCACTCTGAAGGTTACAGCTGCAGGAAGGAAGAAGAGGAGGAAGTGAAGGTAGGAGGAGGAAGAGGAGGACGAGGAGGGTTCACCTGTTGAGTGCAGTGGTGGGGAGACGAAACAACTGGCTTTTATCTCCGGGGAAGTTTCCAGACCAATTCCTTTATGATCGACAAAAACAAAGTTATTTTGGTCTGACGAGCAGGAAGCAGCGACGAAAAGTCAAAGGGTGACGAAGAGGAGCAGAGGGAGGAGGCTCAGAGACAAACAAGCCAAGCAGAGAGGGAGGCTCCGCGGCCTCGAGCTGCCGGGTCCTGCTGTACGGTGGCCCTGAGCTGCCAAACAAACCCGAGCGGTTGAATTCTGTTCATTTGTTTGTGACGGCAGGATGAAGGTCGAGCTTCTCCCACTTTTCATGTGTCGTGGTTTTCACTCCCTGTGGGGGCGTTCGCGTGGAGGATTTCAGGTCCCGCGGCTCCTTCAGTCCTCGTAACGCTCCGCCTGCGGCGGGGAGGGGTCAGCTCAGCTGGAGGCTTGCTGGACGCGATCTGAGCTGATGTTTCTGCACATCGTGACATTTAACCGCCCCGCCCCCTTCCTGCTTTGTTGTGGTTTTTTCTGAGTGCGTTATCGCCACCGTAGTTTGTGCTCAGACCCCCAACCTGACCACGCCACCGTGCTCCTACAAAGGAGGTGGAGCGAGCGCAGGCAGACCTGAAACCAGTCAGTGGCAGAAACCTGCGGGGGCGGAGCTTCATAGGACACCTGGAGTTCGGAAGCCGGCCTCCCTCTGAAGGAAACGCAGAAAGAAGGCAGGAAGCAGCGGAAGAAGCCAAGAAGAAAGAGCCAAAGATTCCAGAAGAAGAAGAAGAGCAGGAGGAACACAGGCTGGAATCGGCTCCTCTCGGTCAACGCGAGGACCACGGGACCCTCTGAAGCCTCAGAGTCACCTCGCAGTCACTGCAGCGGGGAGGCGAGTCTTCCTCGAGCGCTGCGGGAGCACGGGTTAAACGCCCGTCACAATCACAGAACATCTGTGTACAGATGTTATTCACGGGTCAGACTGCAGCAGAGTGTCTCCTTCACAGCCTGAGGCGGAGCTTCATCTCCTCCGGTTTCTGATCTCAGAGGAGCGTCGAGGTTTTACTGCAGCGACGCTGAGGCTTCAGGAGGGAACAGCAAGCAGGAGCGAAACCAAAGAAACAGACCTGCCGACAGACACACGGACACACACACAGCGGGGAGAGCAGGGGGCGGGGTTAACAGACAGCACCTTCTCCAGCTGGGGTCGGGTGGCGGCGACAGGTAGGCGGGGCTGTACGGGGAGCTGTCCATCTGAGGAAGCAGCAGGTTAAGGAAAGCACAGAGCTTCATCAGTTTCAGTATCAGGAGGAGCTAAACGAGCTTCAGATGGCGCCGACACCACGCTGACCTGTAGAAACTCACCTGTGTCGCTTCTCGGGGGCTAAATCAGCTCATCGGGTTTGAATGACCCCGCCCTGTTAGAACACGTTAACCCCGACAGCCCGATGTCGTTTTTTTCTTTAAACTTATTGTTAACTTATTTCTGATTCATCATCGGGGTTTCTGCAGGACGCGAGCGGAAGAGGATGAACTCTGAACTCTCGCCCTCACAGGGAACGCTCAGTGCAGTCTGAAGAACTCAGAGCTTCACCACAACTTCTTACTCAAACCAAGGTCAAAGGTCGCACTTCTGTCAGACGGGAGGAGCTTCAAGTGTGGAGACGAGCGTGCCTGCACGACTTGTTTTTCTGAGCAGCTTTTTCACTGCTGCTGTGACACAAACTCAACGTGATCACTCGGAGTTTCTTAGATAAAAGTTCCTCGCAGTGGCTCTCAGCATCAGCCCCGCCCCCTCGCCCCATCGACGCAGAGGACGACTGAGAAAGAGCGCGACAAAAACGACCCGTCCAATAAAGCATCGACATCTGTGAGCTCGCCGCCCGACGCCTTTCCTGCACTTCCTGTCTCCTTCTGTTATCCTAAAAGCTGAAACACTGGCTTCATGACGCATCACTGCGACCACAGAGGGGAAGGAGTGCACCACCGCTGGATTTTACCGCCACGCCAAAATCTCTAAACGCTCACTGTCAGCTGACACGCCATCCTCCGTCACCACGAACACACACACACTGATTTATTCCACACTCCATCCTGGAGCTGCTGCTGCAGATTTTTGGTCATCCGCTGCTGAAAATAGTTCCCAGCAATCAAAGTGCAGCTGAGAGGTTTCACAGTCTTTACAGGAAGTAAACAGACAGACAGGAAGTCGGGAGCACAGGAACAATCTGGAATAAGACAGGGAGCCTCGCGTAAACTGAAGGATACTTTGCGATATGGTCGGACCGGCGAGACGAAGCGGCGGTCCCGCTGCACTCGCTCCACCAGCCCGTGATGCCGCGTCGCCCGACTGGACTCCAGAGTGGACGGGAAGGAGCCCTGAGGAGGGGGGGGGGGGGGACAGAGAGGGGAGGAATGAGAGGAGAGGACAGAGTCAGCATCATTTCCACACCTGTAAATACTGAGGAAACAGGAAGCCTCACACACTTCAAAATAAAAGCCCATAATAATGTGACCTGGTCAGGATTACTCTGCTCAGTATTTGTAATCTCAGATATTTACTCAGAGAATTCGTTCACTGACACATGTTGTGGTTATTGAAACAGCATTTTTGTCTGACCTTCGAGTATAATTCAAATAAACTGAACAAAGATGAGGCGGTGAGGTCAGCCTGTAGGGACCAACGGCTGTTTGTAAAGTGAAGCTCGTGTCCCGGGGCAACCGCGGTCCCAGAGTTCCCCGCACGACCCCAGGGGAGAACTGGAGAGCCCCAAGCAGACGAGACCTTCCTAGATCAGAGGATCAGCAGCTGCAGGAGGGCGTTAACAAGCCACACAACAGAGACCCCGTTGGATCAGGGGGTGGAGCTTCTGCAGGCTACCTGTGTGTGTTTGGGTCGCTCTGATGCAGACAGATCCTTTAATGTGGGATCAGCCATCTGCATCAGACCCACAGGAGGAAACTCAAACACCTGAGAGACGTTCTGTCCACGCTCAGCTCCACTGCAGCAGAGTAGGAGGAGCCACGAACAGCGCCATTACAGACCGAGTGTGATGGAAACACTGATGAGTCAGAGATGATGAGCGGGCTCGGCTTTCTAACTCCTGCTGCCCACATCTGATTGGAGCTCACAGCAGAGACCCGGTGCCTGATTGACTCCAGAATAAAGGAGAGAAAACACTGAGCCAATCGTCTTCCTCGTCACAAAAGAATCAGTAAACACTGACGCTGAAGGCAGAGCGCCGTTTCCTCACATTTCTTTTTTCAGGAAGGACAAAAAAGCATTAAAAATATACACGAGGAGAGTAAAGAGATACGATCAGGACCAAAGATTCAAACCAAAAGAGAAACTAAGCGGATGAGAGGCGACGACAGAGACCGTCTGTGGCTTTGATCACATCTGCCGCACGCAAACCACCGAAAGCATCAGACCGCCTTAAATGTTCTGCAGGAGCCCCACAGGGCTCCATCCTCAGCCCACCTTTATTTCCACCTTATTACTCCAATACTCAAACGTAGGCAGTAACGTTTACACAAAACAGGCGTCTTTATCACGTCAGCAGAGATCGAGCGATACTCTGACGCTCGCTGTCCTGCACCTACGACATAAGAAAAGAAACAGGAAGTGACATCAGGGTGAAAGTGCAGTAGCAGTCGATTACCTGGAAGTCCTGAGGGGTCCTGCCGATCTGGTTCACGTTTGGTAATGAGCCGCCATAGTACGGCCCCTGATTCCTGGCAAGGCGGAGCTTCTGGGCCTGGAGCTGTGAAAAAAAAACACCGTCACTCAGATCAAATACATGAGACGACCACAACCTCGGCGAGCCGCAACTCACCGACCCTGCTTCCCCATACAGACTCGTTACCTGAGCAGGTAACCAGGTGATCACTTCACCTGGTTACCTGCTCACTTCAGTGATGTCGTCAAAGGTTGCGTTTAATGCTTTGGTGCTGTGGTGACGCGAGGGCAGCAGGCGGAGGGGTGGATGTGGGAAGAAGAGCAGCGCTGATGGTGTTACAGATAAGAGTGAAAAAAAGCCCTGCTTTCTTCTCATCGTCTACACCACGTTCACCTCCGCCTGACTCCGCCTTCACCTCCGCACAAGTCGCTCAGCCTGCACAGAAAAACGCCGCTTCCTCGCACCGGTCTCCGCCACAGATTTGGGATTATTGATGACATCACTGTTTACGTCATAAAAGCATCCAAATACAAAGATGGTGGCCCCACTGAGGGCGCCGTGGTTACCTTACACCCAAGTCTCTGAAGCAGAATTATGAAGAGAACAATCTTTGTAGACCTGCAAATACCAGTGCATAAATGAGAAGCAAGGGGGCGGAGCCAGAGCATGCTCAGGCTCAATCCTCTGCCATACGGAACTCGTTCAACCTTCTGACCACGCCCCTTCAGGCTCCAGGTCCAGCTCTGATTGGATGATCACCAAAGAGGAGCGCAGCGGCAACTTCCTGTTTAATCTTCGCTTTAAACAAACCCGAGGGACGGATCTGTCCGTCAGAGGAACAGATTTAAGTCATTCGCCATCTGCGCGGCTCAAATGCATCAAACCAACGACGAAGCCGCGCCGCGTTAACGTCTGAGCTCTCAGGTTCGCCCCGGCTCCAGGAACCGGGGACCAAGCTGGACGTCAGGTTAAAGCAGCGGAGCGCAGACGCCGTTTCTTCTTTACTTTCTTTCTTTATTTATTTGTCACATGTAGTTATAGCTAGTACAACATACAGTGAAATGTTTTTCCTGGCTAAAAAATACTCCCCCCGACTGTGAGAAACATACTAGAAAAGCTTTTACCTAAACTAAGAGACAGGAAAAACTATAAAAATATACATATTTACATAAGTACAAATGTATATAATATGATAAGATAAGATAAGGTTCAGGAAAGAAGAAAGTAAAGTGCGAATTATGTACTATGTGTGAGATTGTCCAGCATATTATCCGGTTTGCGTTTTTGGTTGAGGAGTCTCACTGTTTGTGGGTAGAAACTCCTCCTGAACCTTTCTGTTCTTGTTTTCAGGCTACAGAGGCGTTTCCCTGACCTCAGCAGCCTGAACAGTTTATGGGCGGGATGGCTGGAGTCCCTAGTGATCCTGATGGCCCGGGATCTGCACCTTTCAGCGTAGATGTCCTGCAGTGCTGGTAGAGATGTTCCCATAGTGCGTTCAGCTGTGCGCACAACCCTCTGCAGGGCTTTCTGTTGCTGTACTGTGCAGTTCCCGTACCACACCATGATGTTGTTGCACAAAATGCTCTCAATGACACCAGTGTAGAATCTCCTCTGTATATTCTTGGAGATCTTAAACCTCTTTAGACGCCTCAGGTGATAGAGGCGCTGTCTGCCTTTACTAATAAGGAATTCCGTATGTGTGCTCCAAGTGAGGTCCTCGTTGATGTGAACACCGAGGTATTTCCTTATCTGAAGTGAAGTGACGGCGCCAGTTTAACTGAAGAGCAGCTTAAGATGTGAGGAGACGGCGCAGAGTTCTGCTCTGACGGTTTCAGGTTGTGTCGGGTTCACGTCACGTCCACGTATTCCTGAAGCGTTCCTGGAAACGGTGAGGAGGAGGAGGAGCCAGACACAGCACCTCCTCCTCTTTAACATCAGCTCCTCCTCCATGACACGTAACATAACCACGCTCAACTTCGTCCACAAACGCCGTTTAATTCAGGCCGAGCGGCGCAAACGAGCGGCCATTACATCCACGCATCAGGCTGCAGTTTATGGTCACGCTCGCCAACACGGGGGTCAGAACAAAGAAACAGGTACACGCGTCTGCATCCCAGAATACTACGGACAATGTGCAGATGTACTGATCAACACATCTGTACAGCGATATAAACATCTGTAGACATAACTGCTGCCACCTTTTATTCGACCTCATCTGTATATAAGCTGCTCTGCACAGTAAAGTCAAATGAAGTCAGAACAGCGGCTCAAACGCTCCATTATCCACATGAAAGATCCAACTTGTGCTAAAAAGCTTATGCCTAATATGATGGCCTCAGGTTTTATTTTGAAAGTTTCTAGCCCGGCCCTTTCCTGTCTGCTGAGTGTAGCGGGTCGCGGTTGGGCTCTGGAGGGTCCCACAGACCAGAGCCAGGACCGCGAGCGGCACAACGTCGAGGAGGAGGAGGCCTCTGCAGAGGAAGCTGATGATGTCATTCCAAAGACCTGCACAGAAACCACCAGCAGCTCGGAGCGCTCGCACGGCGCCATCAGCGCCTGCTGTGACGCCACGAGGCTGTCATCTGTTCCCCACTTCTAAACTTACTCATCACAACAAACAATTTCCTTTTTTGTCCGTGAAGTTTGGGGAATTCAGAGACATCAGCCACGAACCACACATCTGTTCCCGCCTTAGGACTCTGCCCGCCGCTGCCATCATCTCCATCGTGAGAAGGGGCAGGCCTCTGAAAATAAACTCAGACTTCCTGTGCCGAGCACAGAGCTCAGCTGGAAGAACACAAACTGGACTGAAAAGCTTTCCCTCCATAATGAGATGACCTCCCTCACAAAGACATCGCCCAGCTCTAGCTCCACCCACAGTGTCTCCTCAGGCTGTGAAGGACCTCCTCGCTGCCCGAGACGTCGTCTCTGCCGAGGCTGATGAGGATCACAACCCGTGTCCATCGCTTCAGGCTGCAGGCGCCGTACACGCTGCGGTATACATCAGCGCAGAGACGGCGTGACCAGCGTGAGCTCGTCTGTCTGCCTCTCAGTCAGGACAAAACGTCAGGAGGCCACGCCCACAAAAACGACCTTTAGCAACACCCAAACAAAAGCCCCTGTTCGTGCGACTATTTTCTCGTCATGCTGTCACAGGATGAGAGTTTCATGTTCAGAAATGCAACTTTTTAACGAACTAAAGCCGATTTCCTGTAATTCTGAACCCAAAATTTGGAAAACCGCTAATGTTATAATTAAAGATGGCTCCCCGTCGCTAATGAGGCAGTGTAATCACAGCAAACCGGTAGCTCAGAAATATTCCATCCATGTGTTTGTGGACGCCTGAGCTAACTCCAACATGGACCCGTTTTATTTTGTAAGAATCCTCCTCTATGCCGACAACGCCGTCCTGTGTCCACGTGACGCTCCACCTGCAGTGCGAGGACGTCCCACTCAGACTGCTGATAAGGTTTATGATCTGAAAAACCCACGGGGGTGGGGGGTTTATCCTTACTTCTTCATCTGCACTGCCACAGATCTACATTCATTTGAAGAGTACATCCTGCTCTAATTTTAACGCTTGAAAGCCGACATCCTTCCTGTGAGAGCGTGACGGTGATTTACTGCACATGCGATCACCTCCTCGCAGCCCTGAGTCAGTGACCCGTACACGTTTCCTTACAAACTGACTCATCGCTGAATTCTTTGGGAGTCGTTTGGTTACAGCTTCAAATGGCTGATTTTCAACAAGCCCTGAGTTTGGCCATTTTTCCTACTTCAGATATGGAAGACTTTGCAGAAACAGAGTCATATGGACGGCGATCAAAAAGCAGAGGGGCCGTTCCTCTTCAGAGGCTGCTGGGAACGTCTATGTAGCCTGCTGTCCTTTGGAGGCGTCGCCCTCTGAAGCCCTGAAAGCAGCGAACTCGCCAAACCGGAGACGTCTTCGGGAACATCTCCGTGCTGTGGCTTCAGTTCATTAAACACCTGAAACACGCTCAGAGCTACAAACTCAGGTCTAAGGGGGGAAACCTGAATGTCCATCACCTGCTCTCAGATCAGATAAGCTCAGCCTCGTTTCCTCTCGCAAGAACGTCAAACTGCCGACGAGCTGCAATCTAAAGAAGAAAAACCACGCTACGTGTTGTGGCCTGCAGACACAGGAAGGTATTGGCCCTGCACGAAAGGTGTTCTTACCTGGCCTCGTTCAGAAAGAAAAGCAGTGAAGTGAAACAGGAGGCACAGCATGTCAGACGGCAGGTTTACCCACCTCTAAACAACCAACACCAGCACCGCTGACCCGCAGAGAGCGAGCACCAAACACTATTCATGTTCAGGTAGAGCTGGGCGATATGAGATTTTTTCATATCACGATATGTTCTTTTCATTTCAGGCGATAACGATATCTATCACGATATCAGCCAAATAACTATATTTGTAAGATTTAAATGTGCCGTTGCTCACAAGTAAAATGTGAAATAATCAGCAGCTTGTTTTTAAATATTTATTTCCCATAATAAGTTCAACAGGGTAGATGTACTTAAGGAACATGAGACTTTTTCAGATAAATAAAGGCAAATATTGCAAACTACACAAAAGGCAGCCGCTAAAGCGTTTAAGTTTCAAAATAGAACAAACAAAACAGACTAAATTGTCAATTCCACTTAGAAACAAAATATTAATTCTAAAAATAAATCTTAGTTTGTTTTACAGAAGAACAGACAAAACTGACTAACTTTTGTCAATATCAAATAAACTGAGAACTAAAAGGAAATTCTCAATCTCTCCTTGTTGTATAGCTGAGCTTTTCAAACAGTTTTAACAGTTACTTTAGTCTGACAAAAGCCGAATGACGAATTAGCGCTTCCAGTCAGAGACTGAGGCTACGTCCACACGTACACGGGTATTTTTGAAAACGGAGATTTTCCGTTTTCGTTTTAAAAAATAATCCCGTCCACACATAAAGGCAGAAATGAAGGAAAACGCTGCTATGAACATGCCAAAGCAGCAGGTGGCGCTAGATTCCTAACCGTGCAGAAATGTTGGCCAATCAGAAGTCTAGAAGCCTCGGTGGGAAAAAGTAAACAAAGCTGGGACATAGAAGCAGAACCGAGTCGTATGTGTGGAGGGACAGTAACTGTGTGTATATGTGAGCATTTAAACACTGCAGAGAGTAGAATTAACAGTATTGTAGAAATTCATTTCACCGAAACAATAACGTGGCGCACAGTGTGACGCATGCACCAGTTTATTGTATTTCCAGACTTGCTTTCGGCACATTTACAGTGCAGCTACTCTGTTTTTGTCAGACTTGAAATAGCCGAAATACCTTCACACTACGGAACTTCTATGGCTCTTCCGTTTGACAATCTCTCCGGCGTTGGAACCATCATCTGTTTTCTCTTCGGTCACGCTCGGTTGATTTTTCTAGTCGGCACACTCATTTCCTCCATTACGCGCTGGCTGCTTCCCAAACAAACACACGTGCGGCTTGGCACTTGTGCTGCACGTAACAAGTCACGCGACGTGACGCTGCGGCTGTGATTGGTTCGGCTCTGCGCTACTTAATTTGGATTGGCTGACCTTTTTTTTTTTTTTTTAAAGAGGACAAGAGCGGCGAGGTCTATCGCGATAGCTTAATTTCTCTATCGAGTAAAAGTTATATCGCGATACATATCGTTATCGTTCTATCGCCCAGCTCTATGTTCAGGGTTGGATTATTCTGCATTCATTCATGTCACAGGCAGAAAAACGATTCACAGCACCAGTCTCACTGAAACCCGTCCATCCTTACAGAGGAGCTCAAGAGGAGCAACTAGCTGCTGCCCACTGATTGACTCAGCAGCAGGTGTGAGCACCTGTGTAAAAGCAGAAGTGTTGCAGCACTCAGGTGTGCTAACAGGATGCCACAATCTTCCCAGGAGTGAACATCCCAACACATTCATCCTGAAAAACCCACAGATCTCAGACTCCACAGGCCTCATTTAGAAGGTTAAAGGTCACGACAGCCAGCTGAGGTTTGTAAAGCCGCAGCAGACTTCAGCAACAGACGAGAGTAAAGTGCACAGCAGCAAACTGCTCGCTGTGAGCGCCGTGGAGGAGGGATGACGATCCGAGTGGACCGTGAACTCCCCGTACATCCGAGTATTCCAGAGTCAGAGTGAGGCCATGTGTCCCGCAGCTGAAGCTCGGACCAATCGGCAGGACGCTGAAGCGAGCGCAGACGGAGCTGCTGCAGCGGTCCAGAGTGCAGAGCTCAGAGAGCTGTGCATAAACGAATGGAGCAAACTTCAGCAACGCTGTGAAGAAGAGTGGAGTCAAACTCCTCCTCAGAGATCTGACAGGCTGATAAAGTCACACAGGAACTGTCACTGCTGAGGGAGGATCAACGAGCTGCTGAATCATGGGGTGGACTCCGTTTGTCTCACACTGCAGAGGGTCCAGTGAGATCCTCCTCCTTCACATGACTGTATGAGTTCAGAGAGAGCTCGATCATGTCCTCGGGTTAAACTCCTGGATCTGCTACAGACCTGCAGCTTTCTACCCGACGTGTGACACCAGTCACCTGTCAGTGAGGTCAAGCCAATAATGATGCGGCTCATGAAACCAGAGGGTCAGACCATCAAACCTCAGGATATTTTCTGTTTTATCACGCTTTCACAAACCCTGGAGGACAAAATCTTTACACAAGACCTAAACAATCAGTCTGGATCCACATGCCTGACTAAATCCATCTGAGCTACACAGAACCAGCACAGAACCAGGGCCTTTCTCAGGACCAACTCGACCCCACAAGGAAACTAAACAGCACCTCATAATGATAAGAAGCTGCAGCTGCTGGTCCTGGACCTGCTCTGTGCAGCATCTGCTGCAGGTTCTGGTCCGAGTGACCCTCCAGAACCAAACCAGGACCATCAGCAGGAGCTGCAATTCAACAGAGAGGGGAAGAAGACTGTCTGACCTGCAGCAGCGTCCAGAGCAACTCACAGCTTCCAGACAGGAAGAACAGAGCAGCTGAACGTTCAGAATAAGAGTATAAAGATGCCTCCACAGCCCACCACGTTCATAAACAGTGAGCTTTTCTCATTCACTCGTGTATGAAATAAACACGTTTATGAAAGACGTGACTGGATGTCAGCCTGAAGCATTCGTGTTTCTGTTCAGCCGTCGGGCCCACGGCTCTTTGGTTTGAGTCCAGGAGAAGCTGTGGCCTACCGTGGTCCATACGCAAGTCCCACCACTCAGCAGCCACCTTCAGGCATCTCCTGAACTACCTTTAATTTTGTGGTCTATGTGCAGAATCACTGTCACATCTGATGTGAAACTAAAATGAATAAAGGTTTACTTTGAAGCATTTATTTCAAAATAAAGGTTTGCTGACTTTGACCCAAAATAAGTATTGAAGGATGAACTTTTACCACTGTGTGATTATTTCAGTACCATTTCTGTGTGTTCTAATAAAATTACACAAACGCACCTAAAAACTCCAAACCCCACGGCAGCATCACGGGCTGGACTCACAGAACAAAAACACCAGCTTCAGAAACACACACCTTTAAACTTGTAAAAAATTTTCAGAAATGACCTCAAACCATCAAAAATAAACTGACAGCCAGACTCCCACATTTTCCCACGACAGTAAACACACCAGCAGAGACCACCTGCCTCCACACTCCGACCCTCTCACCTGCTTCACACCTGAGGGCGTGTTTCAGATCACAGTGACACCCACACATCACCAATGACAAGGTGACGTTAACACATCCGAACCAATCGCCCACCCTGACATTAAAACGGCGCCGCCAGGCCAGAGTCCGTGTAAAGTATGCACGATTTAAGGTAATCTTTCCCGGGCAGGGTGGACAAAGATAAAATCACCACGTCAGATCTGTAAAACGCACATATTTGTTCCACAAGTCAAAGAAACAAATCAAAAATAAAATCACACTATTTTCCTTAGGAGGCACAAAACACGAGTAATGGGAGCTTCATCTACATGAAAGCAAAGCCTGTCAATGGCTGACATTAACGCCGAAGTTGCCAAAGGGACAAAATAAACACCCCGAATTAATTAAGTCGAAGGTGTTGGATATGTGTGTGTGACGTGAGGTGACGTCGCGTTAAAATATCCGGTTTTTGGCCGGAGTTCTGCGGGGCACTGCGAGGCTGACAGCGACGTTCACGTAACATAGTAAACAAGACAAGTTAGCCGCGTTAGCTTCGAGCGCTAACGATGTATCGGAAATGAAGAGCAGTGCGTCCCGGAGAGACAAACACCCAACAAAACCCACACACTGCGTCCCCACGAGGTGATTGCCGCTAAAACAGCGCCAAATCTCAGCAAAGCGCCGCGCAGAGACACCGCACAGCGCTTATCCGGAGCCCGACGAGCCCGGACAAGGCCTCGCTTCCTCCGGCAGCTCTCCTCCTGCCGCCGCCTCTCACTCACCCTGGTCGAAGTGATGTCCATCATGACCTCCTGGAAGGCGGCCGTCTCCTCGGCCTGCCGCTGGGTGTGCAGTGCTATCTTCTCGCTGAACTTTCGCGGGTTGGACGCCCCGGAGCCGGCGCCCGAGGCGGGCCCGGGTCCACAGCCGCCTGAGCCCGTCGCAGACATCTTCACCGAGCGGACGGGACGAGCTGACGTAGTGGAACGATTTCAGAGAGGGGCGGGGTGAAGAGGAATCACTCCCCCGCTTTTTCTGAGCACCAAAACCAGCAGCGAGTCTCGCAGCGGGACCAACCGAAACCCGGCCGAAAACACCCCGCCGGGGAACCGTGTTCACAGCCGCCGGAAGACCGGGACCGGGTTCACAGCCAGGAGCTGACGAGGCAGCAGCTCTGTTGTTGGTTTTTCTTTTAATTATTTTTTCAATCCTGAACAAACAAGAAAGCATGTTCAGTCTTTTTGTGTTCATCTTGCTAAGAATTAAAGATATTTACAAAATCAAAATTAATGTATTAGATTTAAATAATCGAACCTATTTCTGTCGACTTAAACAATTCAAAGTTGTATTAAAAAAGTGTGTGTGTGTGGGGGGGGGGAGGTCACGTGGACAGAGTTCAGCGTTTCTTCGTGGGGAGTGTAACCTCTGGCTCACAGACCAGCTAAGATGGCTCGGCTGAGGTGTGTTGGCGCCCCCTGCCGGCAGAGTTCAGCCGCTGCAGGCTGCTCCTCCATTTCCCTCCAGCTGCAGAGATTAGAGATCAAAGGTCAAGGTGGGGATCCTATTCTTCCTCACTGTGTGAGTATAAAGTTAATCCGAGTCTGTGGAAGACAGAGTGCAGAAGAAGAAACCTTCAGACCACCTGTAGTTCAGTCGCGTCTCCTCGTTTTTGAGTCTTCACTGTGATTTAGGGTCAAAGTTCTTGACCCTGACATCTCTTCATTTGGTCCATTACTTTTATTTTCTTTTTATCGTCAGCAGCGGGTTTCTTGTTTTATTTCTGATGTAACGATGAGGTCAGCCGATCACTTTGGCCTTTTCATTGTTTGCCAATAAAGTTTTGTTGTAAACACGCTCTGTGATTGCTGCTCTCACCTGTGCTCGTCCAGCACCTTCAGGCGCGTCCTGAGCTGTATCCCGAGTCAGGGTCTACAGCCTTAAAGGCCGCATTTTAAGGCCGATTACGTCACAGCGGCGCAACAAAGGCTGTCCCAATTCAAAGGCTGATCCAAATGCAGCCCTCAAATGCGTCCTTCATTTTGAAGACATTTGGACATTTTCTCACCCATTAAAGGAATATTTCATATATCAGTCTACTCTTCATTCTATCAGACACGGTTATCACAGCTCGTACATTTGCTTTTTACACATATATGTAAGCATTGAGACAAATGTAATAATGCCAACATACTGAAGGAACAATATTTGTCTCTTATATGTAATACATCTGTATACACACTGTCAAAGGTACTCGAGTCTTTGAGTGAAGATTTAAGGTGATAGGACATATAAATAGCTGCAACTCGAATCTTTACGGAAGCTCAGTGTTTGACAGAGTTCACTCACATGTGCTGCACCAGTGTACCTGCACATGTGATGTGACAATAGAAGTGATTTGATTTGAGAGTTCAAACTCACTGCTGTAATAACTAATAATGATTAGTATAATAACTATAATATTGGCCATCTCATATTTACACTGACTTTAGTCTCATGAACAACATCAGCTAATTGTTATTTACTAGCTAATCTTAAAATGACTGTTTAGCACAGAAATGAAGCCCAACAATCATGTTTACAGTCCCGTGGTCTCAGCCTCAGATACTTAAATCACACAAAGCTCGTGTAGAAACAAACAAACGAACAAAACATGTTCCTTCATTTCTGCCAAACACGCGTTTCCAGCTATTATGGTTAATTGGAGGTGAGCTTCCCTCCCTCCAAGACATCTACAGGAAGCGCTGCCTGAGGAAAGCGGGGAGGATCATCAAGGACTCCAGTCACCCCAGCCATAAACTGTTCAGACTGCTTCCATCAGGAAGGAGGTTCTGCAGCATCCGGTCCCGTACCAGCAGACTGAGAGACAGCTTCTTCCATCAGGCCATCAGACTGCTGAACACGTCATAGACACCTCAGCTTCACTGCTGGAACTTAAACATTATGCACTCCATACTGTATATAAATGCCACTGTTTTGCACATATTCAACTCTGTATATTTTTATATATTTTATTTATTGTTTACTCTATTTAATTTGTAAAATGTCTATACACACACACACACACACACACACACACACACACACACACACGTAGAAAAATATTTAGTATACACATCCAGAAATGCATATACTATTATATATTGTACATATATTTATTAGTTTCAGATGTAGCCATTCTTGTATTTTGCTTGTTTACATTATTGTATTTTGCACAACTCTGTTGCTTGTGAAGCTCGCACACAAGAATTTCACTCACATGTGCTGTACCAATGTACCTGCACATGTGATGTGACAATAAAAGTGATCTGATTTGATTTGATTTGCTAGGCAACCCGGGCAGCGCGACGGAGGCTAGACCACCCATTTCACAAGCCTCGCACTTCCGGCCTCAGCGGTCTTTGAGTACGTGGCCCTTGAGGACCGTTGAGGCTGCAGACCCTGAACTGGGACACAGCCCTGAAATTCAGCTCCTGTCACGTTTGCGGTGATTGTTCAGCTGCGATCGCTCTGCTGCTGTCCTCTCAGGTGCACTGATGAGGTCACACAGGTGTCGCTGTGTTGCTGAACTGTTGTGGCTCATCAGTGAAACTGTGACATGAACGAGGTGATCTCTCACACACACACACCGTGTCGGGGCTGCGGTGGGAGAGCTGAAAGCTGCTTGCAGACCGACCGCAGGCGGCTCGGACTGAAGTGAAAGAGGAACGCTCAGCGGCGCTCCGACTGCTTCTTCACCTGAACAAGGACACGCCTCACATCCTGACATCAGCGAGGTCATCGCTGAAGAGCAGCTGCCAAGGAAATGGCCTGTAACCATGGCAACCACAGGTTACTAGGGAAAAATGGGGCGTCTGTCAGCGACCCAGAAACCTGCAGCGACAGCAGAGTTGACATTTCCCCCAGGCGTCACCGTTCAGTCTGCAGGCCCGTGCCACGTGGTCGTCGTCATGGTGATTTATTTTTCGCCGCGATCCGAGGCCACATGGTACAAACTTGTTTCCAGGGCAGCTCTGATTTAGCTTTACAAACAGAAAACGCTTGTTTCCTGTTCCACGGGAACACAGACTGTATGTAAAAGATGGACTAGCACAGTCACTGGCGCCATGTTGGTTTTCCGCCTGCAGTTTGCATAAAAACACTTTTTTGTTTCTCAGATAAAATGAGAATAAAACCGTTTTCCGTCGGCTCGAGCGCCCGACGTCTTTGGATACGATGGACGGTCGGCGGCTAAAGCTGAGGACAAAAATCCGTCACGACGCGTCATCGCTGCTCAGACTGTTGTCACGCGTACCGAGGCGGTCATGTGACTGTCGAGCTGTCAGACTTCGTCCTGGATCAGTGCTGCCGATCCACAGATCAGTAATCAGTTTATCTTTGCCGAGTAATCAGATTACAGGAGCTGAGAAAGCGTCACGCAGCAGAGATTTGACCTCACGTCTCTGAAAATACTTGAGTCTTAATGTAATCGAGTACTTTTACTTCAGTACAGATGCGCTTTATGTTTCTGCGTTTCTGCTTCCTGTCGTTTCGGCTCAGTGCTGCGTCCGTCTGACCCGTGGCTGTGCGGCTGCAGGACGCCGTCTCATGAAATAAACATTCAAACACGCGTGTTTATTTTCTGCATGATTTTATACAAACTTGATTACAGTAAATTTACATGTTTAAAAATACTTTTATTACAAAAAACAAGTGTTTGAATCCTGCTGTCAGTTAAAATAGAGCTCTCCACGAAAACATGCTCTCCTCCGGCTCCGACGCCTCCAAACATTCCAGTCAGATTTCTGAAGGTTTTCCTTGTTTAGCAACGCGTTCGTTCTAAAAGCTGAAATCTCGCGCAGCTCTGGGGCGCAGCTCTGGGACGCAGCTCTGGGACGCAGCTCTGGGGCGCAGCTCTGGGACGCAGCTCTGGGGCACAGCTCTGGGACGCTCCTCTGGGACGCTCCTCTGGGACGCTCCTCTGGGACGCTCCTCTGAGGCGAGCACATTGGAGGTTTGTGGTTGGTCGATCACTTCAGGCCTTCCTTGGGACTTTGTTCACGAGGAGGTCGGAGTATCGGTCATGTGATCAGGGTCTTTGCTCCGTCGGTCGTTTCTTCGATGTAACTAAACAGCCAAAGCGTCTCCACCTGGAACCTCCAATAAAAGCTGCCAAACAGGAAGTTCGAACAGCTCGACGACCTGCCGTTACGCCTCTATTAGCCATCAAATATGGCTGCTCTCCCGCTGCACCCTGAACTCTGAGATAGCGCTGCAGCAGGCCAGCCTGCTTCCCATGATGCACTTCTTCCCTCCCTGGGTGTTCGATCGCCTGCTGCGGCTCCTTAGCTTCATCTCGCCTCCCTGAGCCTGCCAGAGGTTTCCTCCTGTTAAAAGGGAGTTTTCGCTCCCCGCTGTCACCAGGTGCGGCTCATGAGGGGGTTTGATTGGTGGGTTTCTGTCAAACCCTGCAGGCGGTCAGAGGAGACCTCGAAGGAGGGCACGAAACTTTAACGGATCAGGTTTGCGGGGTTGTTCTGCTCCTCCCCCTGGCGCTCTCGCGCCGTCTCTCTTTGGCTTAAGTCTTCGTCTCTCGTTAACGTCACAAAAATTAAACACGTGTTCCTAATGAAGCTCTGAACCATGCGACGTCTCTGAAGTCGCACACGGAGCTCGCCCTCTCGCCGTCTGCCTCTACAGTTTGATGAACAGCACGGCGGTCACCATGGCAAAGCCCACCAGCAGCATGGCCACCTTGGTGATGCGGTTCCTGCCAGCGGCGAGCTCGTGCGGTAGGATCTCCATGAAGGTGATGTAGATGAAGGTTCCCGCCGCCAGCCCCTCCAGCGTGCAGCGGGCCAGCTGGTGCCCCGGCGATGTCTTGGTCTCGGTGAGGCCGACGCCCAGGCCGACGCCCAGCGGCGACATGACGGCGAACAGCAGCAGGCAGCCGACCACCACGGAGCGACGCAGCCGGGCCTGACACAGCTTCACGGTTAGGCTGAAGGAGATGATGCTCTTGTGGATCATCAGGGCGAGGCAGATCTCCAGCACCTCCTGCCCCTCCTCCAGCAGCCCCACCGCCAGCCCCTCGAACACCGAGTGCAGCGACAGCGAGAAGACCAGGATGAAGGCGCGCAGGGCGGACTGAGAACCAAAGTCCACGTGGAAGTGACCGTCCGAGTCCGCTGAGCCCCGGCGGCGGTGATCGTTGGATTGAATGCTGGAGTCCACCAGCAGAGAGCGCCGTTCCTCCGGGGACGGCGACGTCTGGTCCTTGAAGGCCAGGATGATTTGCTCCAGGACCAGGACCAGGAAGAAGCCCATAGCCACGATGAACTCGGGCAGGGGGAACTGCAGCTGAGGGAGGAAGAGGAGGAGGAGAAGAAGAGTCAGCTTGAGATACCTACATCTGGATTTATCTCCAGGGTCCAAAACTAAGACCTAAATGTTCACAGATCTGAATGTCCGAATAAATCATCGAAAAAACGTCAATATTTAATAAAACGTTAAGAGTAGAAACTCCAGAACGTTCTCATCGCCATGGACACGATCAATAACACATGACATACATGATCAGAGATGCAGCTTCAACCGGATTACATTTAAATCTCCAAATATGATTTTTATATGCCAGATTTATTTATGACATTAAACCATAAGAA
Organism: Mchenga conophoros; assembly: GCF_057382185.1. Classification (NCBI taxonomy): domain Eukaryota; kingdom Metazoa; phylum Chordata; class Actinopteri; order Cichliformes; family Cichlidae; genus Mchenga; species Mchenga conophoros. The sequence goes on from NC_140536.1 coordinate 38,671,094, forward strand.
TTCATTAAAATGTCCAAATTTGTAGAGGTTTTTTTAAATCCTCCAAGTTTAAATAAATACATAAAAATAAAACTACAAATATGTCCCAAAAATGTGAATATTCTAAAAACAAAAAACCAACATCGGCAATAAAATGTCAAAAAAACTCAAATTTGTTACGTTTGTCCTCAAAATTAAAAGCATCTGTCGGACTTTATTAGCTCCAAACATTCAGAAAACAAATGTTAATGTTTAATAATTAAGACAGCAGAGGAGTGACGGACGGCTCAGCGTCTGTGTCTCTTCCTCTCTGAGTTTGAACGTTTTCACTTCCCTCTCGCTCAGTTTCCTGTGAGCGCTGTGGCGAACTCTGAGGACAGGAAATAAACCAGCTGCTGCTTCAAAATAAAAGCATTTCAACGCTGACAAACTGAATTTCCAGCAACGAGCTCTACGGAGGCCCGACATGACCAAATCTATAAATAAACTTCATTCAACAATTGTGAGAAATAATATTAAATATTTATTATTTATTTAAAAGTACTTATTTTTGTGCTTATTGCAGATTTCCTTTTTTTCCCAGAGGGGTTTCCTGCAGACGTGCTAATGGATGTTTGTGGTGCGACACGCGTGCAGTAAACTGTTTGTGGTGGGGAAACAAAAACACTCGCCAACATCTGCGTGGCCGCTGACTGCAGGCTCGGTGCAGCCGGCCTGAACAGCTGGAGTGTCGGAGGTTGTGCTTTACAAACACCAACATTGTCTGTTCGAGTGCAGCGAGTCAAACAGTCACTTCCTGCCACAGACAGGCCTCGCTCTAACATCAGCTCATTGTTGCAGCATTGAAGCTTTTACTCAGAGTTATCGATCCTGTCACGAGTTAGCTAACAACCAACCACATGACGTCACAGTCGTGCGGACATAAGATGGCGCTAAACAGGATTTTGAAACTTTGACTTTAAGCTGTTTTTTATTAAATCCAGAGTTACATCACTGTCTGAGAGCAGGATCGGTGGGCTCAGCCAGCTCAGACGTTAAAGCATCTCTGAGCGTGACGGTGAGGCTTTACCTGCGGTTTCTCTTCAGGCCTCTTTAACGTGTGCTCAGGTGAGCGTGTGCGCTCTCCTACCTTAATCCCGGCGCTGCTGAAGGCCTCGTTGATGCTCTGCAGGTAGTCGGGCAGCAGGTCCAGCAGGCAGGTGGCGAAGAACACGCCTCCAGCAAAACAGCTGATCAAGCTCAGCAGCAGGCGCCTTAAATCTGCAACACGGACAGCACAGGTCAATCACACGGATCAATCGCACGGATCAATCACACGGATCAATCGCACGGGTCAATCGCACGGATCAATCACACGGATCAATCACACAGGTCAATCGCACGGATCAATCACACGGATCAATCACACAGGTCAATCACACGGATCAATCACACAGGTCAATCGCACGGATCAATCGCACGGATCAATCACACGGATCAATCACACAGGTCAATCACACAGGTCAATCGCACGGATCAATCACACGGATCAATCACACGGATCAATCACACAGGTCAATCACACAGGTCAATCGCACGGATCAATCGCACAGGTCAATCACACGGATCAATCGCACGGATCAATCGCACGGATCAATCGCACTGCTGCAGAGCCAGAGGTTGAAACTGAAAGCAAACAGAAAGTCAGACTCCTGAAAGGCGTCGTGTAACAGCCCTGCAGAGCAGCGCTCATGGATTCATGTTCTCCTGCTGCAGCTGATCGAGTGACTGCACAGAGATCACACGACGTCACATCTAATCAGCTGGTTAGGAGAAAACAGGAAGTCGAGCTGTGAGATGAAAACACTGCAGACTAATCCTGGAGCTCCGAGCGTGGCTTCGGGCTCAGCGGGATCTAAACCTAAACCCGTTATCCTGCGTCTCCCCACTTCCTCTCATGTATTTTACTACCAGAGCATGTGAAGCCCCACCCACCTGCCTTTAGGAGGCATGGCCAATTGGAAAACCGTTGGCTGAAAGTGGGAGGAGCGTGTTTCTGACCTGCAGAACACCATGCTCAAAAGAAGAATTGTCCATGCAAAGCCAGCATGAGCACGGCTGATTTCAGCCACCCAGTCCAAATATTTTCTTTCTGACGTTCTGACCTCCTCACACAGAAACCGATGTTGGAAACGTTTATCTGCTCAGTTTACCTGGCTGCACGCTGAAGCGCCCCGCCCCTCGGACGATGCAGAGCGGGGCAAATCCGAACAGCAGCGTGACTGACAGCAGGACCGCCAGCGCTCCTAGTTTGATCTCCAGGGCAGGGACGTCAGCCGGGTTCACCTTCAGCGCCGCCGTTTCCTTTGCTGAAGACACGAGGACAGAGGAGGATGCTCCGCCTGCGACAGCCATGTCAGCTCTCTGGACCGGACCGCAACCGTGGACTCGCTCTGAGGACGAGAGTCTGTCAGACAGAGGAAGAACAACACAGTGAGACACATGTTTCATTTGAATGATGGTTTCCTGCAGGTACGGGCGAACTGCGGCGCTGCGCCTGGATCACACCTGTGAGTCTGCAAAGACTAACGCATTACGTACTCCTAGCAGCTGACGATGAAACCTGACGTATGCGATGTTCACAGGCTGCTCTGAGCCAGACACACACACACAATCAGTCAGCATGAGGACGGTGCTCTTAAAGTTTAACCTAGTGATGTGACGTTCTGTATCGAGGCTTCGAAGCTTGTGTCGAGTAATGGAGGGGGCGTTTCCGCGAAGCGCGTATCGAGGCTTGCTTCATTTATGGGAGGAGCTGAAAATGATGACGTCCGAAGCCTCGCTGCCCGGCTGTACCACGTGACTGGTTCATGAAGTGGTTCGAACTTTGCCGCGAGCTATGACAGATATAAACCCTCAGACTTCATTCAAAATGTGGGTGTTTGATGGAGAGTTGCGGTTAGAGAGAGTTTGGAGACCGTTTGGAGGTTTAGGAGAGTGAGGAGAGAAAGTCAGGAGAGAATGGAGCCAGCTAAGAAGAGGAGGATGTCCTCCCCTGTGTGGGAACATTTTGATCTTATTCCTCCCAACAAGGTATGTAAATTTCTACAGAAGATGTATTTTCATAATACTGATGGTGCAATAAAACTTATGTTAAGCTGTCGTTACTTTTGTACAAGGTGAAGTGTTTGCTATGTGCCAGGGAGCTGGGATATAACAACAACACCTCATCCATGCTTAGGCACTACAGAGCTTTGCATGAGAATAAGAGGAACACCGATTGTGGAGCAAGACCAGGTGAGCCATCAAATGCCATGATAATATAGCATGCAGTAATGTTACTAAATGATATAACAATATTATACAACTGTTATAAGTTACGTGTGTGATATTTATATTTGTGCTTTGTTTTATTGTCTTTACATACTGCCAGCATAAATATACACAGTATACTGCCATCACTACAATATACATGTTTTACACACTCCTTTTGTTGTTGACATTTACAGGCTGTGTGCAAAATGCCACACTCTTCAAATTCATGCCAGCTATTATTTTTACGTCCAGTAGGTGTCCTGCTAGAGCAAATGAAGCTTCAAGAAGCTTCGCGTTGGGGTGAACTTCCTGTGTGATGTTTAGCTCATGCAGCAAACAGAGATGTTTGTGATGTGCAGAGCGCCATGAGTCATGTGACCCCAGGAATCGATAAGAGCAGCAAACAGAGGCAGCGGCGCGCTGACAGGAAGTGCGGTGAAGAAGGCGGATTAACTGAAAGCAGGTGTGAGTGGCTCAGACGGAGGGGCGGGTCTGATCTGATTGGGGGGGGATTTCCACGTTATTTCAGGACGTGTCTGAAATCGGAGTGGGCGGTCCCCCTGCAGTTCCTCTGCTGTGCCGCAGGGGCAGCAGCGAGTCAGGCAGAAACAAACATGTTTACAGACTGGGGCACGGGGTCAGAGGTCAGATCAGTTTGTATCCGACTGCTGGTGAGTCGAATAACCGAATATTAAGCAGCTGCGCAGATTTACCACAGCTGTAACATCTGCTACGTCATAAAGATGTGCACCGACTCTTCCTCGCGCAACTAATCAGACGTTAAAGGGGTTTTAGTTAGTGCGCACGCGCAGTCTGTGAGTCATGGAGGCGTAACCGTGGTAACCATCGTGTGTTTCCCGCTGATGATCCCGAGGTAACGGAATATTTTTACTCCGGAGCAGATCACGGTCCCGCGCACAGACTCCGCTCAGGTGTCCAAACACCCTTACCTGTTCAGCCGCGGGCTCGCGCTCAGGTGAGGCTCTCGGTATCAGAGCTGATCGGCAGCGTGAGCTTCTCTCGGTGCTGCTCTCCGGGAAGTGGTGACTCAGTTCCCACCAGCTGATCCCGCCTCGTGAGGGAGCTGCTGTGAAGCGCTCCGCAATAAAACACCGCATTTCCTCTTTACAAAATAAAAGCCCGTCAGTGTTTGGTTTCCGGTTCGGTCCTGGGTCCAGCAGGAGGAGACCCCGGACCATCAAACGCTTCCTGTCCCTCATGTATGTGACGTCATAACGCTAAAGTTTTCATTTATGTTGAAAAATCACAGATTTTCTTCATGTTTACCCTCGATGATCAGTCATCAATAACAGTCAATCAGGTAAGTCAATCAGAAAAGGGTAATTGAGTTCATCTCAGCCTTTTACGAGCCACATCTTACGTTTTTAATCATTGATCTGTAATATTTATGGATCTGTGCGTGGGTTCGCAGCACAGGTGCTCTGTCACACCTGATCCTATTGATCCAAACGTTTGACTGCTGATTGGTGGGGGAGCAGAGCCTGCCTCTCCTCTGAAGTGAACGTTCGTCTTCAGCTTTATTTTCCTGATGCGCTTTAATTTATTCAATTAATAAATTGTTGTTTAAAAAAAGTTGCTGTGTTTTTATTTTGCTGCAGTGAAAACTGTCAGAAGCTCATGTTCATCTTTATTTTTAATTCTCAGCCTACACAAAGGCATTTACTGATTCTTTTCTCAAAAACTAAACGTGAGGCTTTTATTTTGAAGGCCGAAATCCCCTGTCGTTTTCTGACTTCACTCAGCTGGAGCGGGAGGCGGATCCTTCCAGCTGCTGACTTTGTAGCTTAACAGGAATCCCAAGAGTCCATGTTAGTGTCACTTTCCATCACTCATTAATCACAGGAGGTCAGAGGTCAAACGCCACTGCCTGTTAGTGACTGTGTGCGTGACACTGTGGAAGCTTCACTGGTACATAAATCACACAATGCTGCAGTCAGCACTCTGGCAGCAGTAAAACGTCTGTTAAGCTGTTTGTGGTTAGAGCAGCTGTGAAAACTTCGGGCTCAAAGGTCACAGTAAGCACAAACAAAAGTCGTCCTGGCCTTTGGAAGCAACGCCTCATGATCCAAAATCATTACTGAGACACAGATACCAGAAACCACACCACAAAACTTCAAAATGACTAAAAATCTACTTCATTTACATGAAAAACCATAAAAAACAAAGCAGATGACCTCAAATTTAGGACCAATCACAGTGAAAAAATTAAATTATACACAAGGATAGACAGATACTATGAAAAAATCCAGACGTCCAACTATCAACTTCATTTAGATGCAGAAACACAGAAAGAGACTGAAACACACGAAAAAGCCAAAGTACTAAACCACAGACTGTAAACAAAGATGGACAGAGCTCCTTAAACCTGCATTGCCTCTTCTGTCCATCAGGGGGCGACTCCTCTGTGATCTCTAATGAGTGGCAGGTGTGGCTGATTACAACATGATGCTTTTCTGGACTTTTCTACTCGGTCAGAACCCAAACAGGAACCTTCACAACACCGAGTAAACTCCACAGTGGACACCAGGGAAACACAAAAACACACACCACAATCCAAGAAGCACAAAGAAGCCCACACTCAAAGTTCACCACCTTTAAAGCTCTCCGATAACGCTGTAGAAATCCAACACAGCGTCTGAAAGGTTTTTATAATGTGGGAAAGAACAGTGTGATTCTGGGAATCTGAAGGTTTGTCGTTTCCGTCCAGTCCGAGCCGTCTTTGGCTCCCTGCAGGAACATCGAGACTCAATCGACAAACATTTAGCTTTTAGTTCACCTTGTAAAGTGTGCATGTGTAAAAAGTGGCTGGAGGACAGAAACAGAAATATCTTCTCACTTCACTCGGACGATTCCAGAAACTGACCTTTGCCCCCAGAGGCGAGGTCAGCTGATGGGTTTCCCGCCTGATTCGGTGGATTTACAGGGCGAGGCACTCAGAAAGACCACAGAGCCAGATCAAGATTCAAATATCTGATTTTATTTATATTCAAGCAGCAACAACCTGGTGATTACATATCGACAGTCAGAATTTTAAGAACGTTTCATGCGTGGGTCAGCAGGTGAACATAAAGGTGTGTGTCAGGTAAAGGTGCATCACATGAGATCATAAACAAACCTTATCTTCCACACAAAGACAAGCCTGTCAACACTGCTGCGTCTGTCACACGCAGACAGTAAAAATCACTTTATGTCCGTCAGACGGTGTCTTAGATTTAAACACGAAGCTTTGTTTAGCAGAGAAAACTCTTCTCGTAGGTACGCGTCAGTGCGAGGAGCCATTTGAGGCACCGCTGTTAACCATTCAAGGATGAAGACAGTCCTCACAAAGCCAATTCAATCCTCCAAGAACAGAGAAACCTTCCCGATTGTCACACGTGACTTATGAACGTTTGGAAGAATGGAAAATATCTGAAACGTGCTGAAACTCCACAACAACCTCTAGCAGCTGACCTAGAACCGAGGTTCTCTCAGCTGCTAGCGGTTACCTCTGAGTGACGATGATGATTTCCTATTGAATTGTTAAAACTCACACTAGTGCTTCTAAACAAACTTATAACATTTAATTAAACCTGCATGTGGAACCTCACGGGATCCTGGGAATCCAGGACAAAAGGTTTGGAAGTGTTTGAAGGAATCCTGGCAGAGGTCAAAATATTCGCCAGCATTCAAGCTATCACGCCGAGGCCAGTCAGAGGTCTGTCTCCAGTATGACTTCCTCCCAGTAGTCCTTAAAAAATGACACGTTTGCATCGTTCTGACAGAACTGACGTAAGCCCGCCCACAGCCCAGGATCCACGTAGGTGTGGCAGACCAGGTAACCTTTAAGACTCGGCAGGTAAGCTTCCAGTTGTGCCAGAAACACGGCGCACACCGATGTCAGACTGCGGCCAAAGATGTTGATGTTGAGGCGCATGGCATTGTGGCGGTAGGGTACGGCATACGGTGGCGTGCCCAGACTGAGGGCAGCGGGCTCGAACTCACGGTCTACGATCCACGTTAGGCCTCTGCGCTGCAGCACCTCTAGGTTGGCCTCCACCGGCTTCAAGGGCTCCCAGTCGTTGATGATGGTTTTGCCGGGCAGCAGGTTGGAAACCACGTGGTCGGACAGGACCAGCGTCTCAGCCTGCCGCCAGCTCAGCGTGACCGGACCACAGGAGGAGTCGGCGTGGAGCGGATGTTTGGATCGAAGCTCAGTGATGAAGGAGCCCAGGTTGACCGCCTCACAGCACAAAGACAAGATGGCCTGCAGGGGGCGACAGAGAGGACAGGGTGAGTCTGTGGTTTACTTACCTGTTCTGGTTCGACTCATCGCAGTCGCTCGGGAAACAAGTCCAAGTTCAGGCTTGGTCACAACATGCAACCGGACTATTCATGCTGTGATCCAGTCCATCATCCAATCACGTGGCATGTGTGCTCTTCACCCCCGTCACGAGTCTGAGGCCAAACTAAGAACCGCACATCTGTAGTTTCCATTCAGTGGACACGGAGGGATCGTTTACAGTCCAGGCTGAAAAACCAGGCGGACTCTTCAACTGTAAGTGCTCAGAGCACGCTCAGTCTTAGGATGTGTCTGCAGCATCACGGTAACCACGACAACAAAGGCCACCTTGCAATAACTAGAAGCCAGCGGTGATCTCTGACCAAACGTCAGTGTGATGACACTGTGCCGGTCCTGCAGTCCTAACAGGAGAGTAATTATAAATTAATTCAAGTCGTTATTTATTTTTAAAAACCCTTTGATTCATTTCCTATGAATATCGACACATTAGCTTTACTTCTCAACCACGACGTTCATGAACTGAAAGTCTACGTGCTTCAGGAGGACGCGGCATTTCTGCACAGCACGGTCAGAATAAAGGGAACGGCGCCGCTCGAACAGACGCATCAGCTTCTGCAAACAGCTGCGCGACGTCGCTGTGATGAAGAATTATCACCAACTTTGGTCACAATCACAAACCGGTGGACTGTGACACACCTCCTTTGCGATGAGCCTGTACTTGGCGAGCGTCTTCACTGAAGGATTGTCTCCTCGGCTCAGCCTCACAGCAGAGATTTCTGGGTAGTAGCGGCGGACGTAGTTGGTCACATGCGTCTGGAGGGCGCTGGCGATGCCGCTGCCCCTCAGATCGGACACCACCCTGCGCCCCTGAAGTACTGCCGTCTGACCGCCATCCACCAGGAGCGCAGACTCCAGCGCCACCTGCAGGGAGATGGAGAATGCAGCTCAGTGTAGAAAAACAGAGCCGTGAAATGAAAACTGCGGTCTGCTTCCTCAGGGCTCGCCTTCACGCCTCACCACTCTGCCGTCGATCCGGGCGATGAAGACGACGCGTCCAGGCTCCTGCAGCCAGCGGTGAAAGAAGGCGGCCATGTAATCGAGCCCGTTGTAGTCATCAGGCGTGCAGATGTTCAGGACCTGCGGGACAACACGGGCTCTGTTAGGAACGACGCTCTGAGGACACCTGGGCGTTCCTGACTCCGCCTCAAACAGACGTCAGAATACAGACAACTTCTAATTGGCGCAGAGCAAACGACGACACACGGGTCCGTGACGCTCAGCACTGATTTTAAGTTTGGCTGTTAAAGCCTTCCATCAATCACCTCCACGACATCTCCCAGGTTAACCACAGGTCAGAGGTCGTCGCTGCTCCCAGCAACCTCCCTCGCCTGAAACTAAAGGGTCCACGCCTCTGTCTGTCCCCACGGAGACCCCTTTAGACCTTTAAATCAGCTCTGAACGCGTCGTCTGTCTGAGGTGCTCAGAGTTTATCACTGTGATTTTATTTGACTGCTCAGATTTTCTTCAGGTATCGATTCTAACTTGTGACTCCTGCAATTCATGTGTGTCCTTTGTCCCTGTGAGAAATGACAAAGCGCCGAAGCAAACAGGAAATGAGGCCATGAGGTTTTTTTAGTTAGTCACAGCAGTAAATTATGTGATGTTCAAAGTTTTTTAAAGCTGTTCAGCGGCGTGCTGCAGCGGTGTGCACTCCTTCACCTCATATGTTTTATGGAGCAAACGCCATAAAGGCGAAGAGAACCGCTCGAGCAGCCGCGGTCAGTCGTCCTATCAGTGGCTTCAGCCTGTGCATTCAGCCTGAGTTCACATCTCGCACTCTGACCTGTGATCTTTAGACAGTCATGTGACTATTAATGGAAAAATGTTGGGACCTGCTGGAAGTCCTGCTCCTGGGCCAGGCAGTACACCACATCAGCTGCTTCCCCTCCTGCAGACATCCTGGTCCTGTTTCAGCCCCTGAGGTGTTTCCTGCACGCTTCGGTCTCCAGAACCTCTGAAGCACTTTGCACCTGCAGAGAGCGGTCGACGGTTCCTCTGCGAAGCTTCTGGAGAGTCCAGAGGTCAGAAAGCTGTCTGCTCAGCCAACGCTCAGGGCTGCGTTCAGCATCCACACCCCTGCAGCTGGGGCTGGAGTGCTGACAGCGTTCGCCTCTCACAGCGATAGTTTCATCTGTCAGATTATCATCGTTTGTGTCTCTGAGTGCTTTAGTGGTAAAACTGATTCAGATTTTCAGAATAAAAGCTTTGTTTCAGCATTAAAAACATGTAAAATTCTTTCTGCAGGTGCGTAAAGTTCAAACTGTTCAAACTCCACTTCTGCAGAACTTCGGGTGACTGTGAATGCAGCTTCTGAAGCCACGCCCTCTGCCGAGGATTTCACCAGCAGAGGATCCATCAGCATCCAATCAGATGGTGGAGGTGTGAGATTTAAAGAGTTACCTGTAAGAGGAAACCTTCAGAGACCAAACAGTCACACCTGGTGGTGAAGTGCCAGCGCTGCAGTCACGGTGACGGGGCAGGTGTTTAGGAGCAGGGCTCTGGTTGGGTTTGCTGGTTTAGACTTGTAAATACTAATAAAAATGAACAGAAAAACAAAGGGGAGGAGCCTCATGTTGGAGAAGCAAACATGTCGGCACAGGTGCTGACCAACTCGCAGAGAACAGTGTGCTCGTAATTACAGATGTTCAGGTTTTCTGCTGCTTCAGCCTGAGGCACACATCACACTCGTGCTTCTACATCCTCTGCTGAGCAACCTCTGACCTCTGACCTGCTGCTCAGGTTCAACAGGTAGTGGTCAGAGTGAATTGAGCTGCTGTGAGATTAACTTTGAGAAAATGCTTCTCGTGGCCGTCAGGATGGGCATGTGGGTGAAGTGTGGGGTCAGGCCTCTTAGGTCCAAATCAGTCGGTTCTCCTCTCAGCATCTCTACAGAGGAACACCTTAGCCCCCCCCCCCCCCCATATGACACAGAGTCATATGATGGCTGATAACACGGGAACCGTCAGAGGAGCCGTCTTCAGCAGAGCCTCAAACCTCCAGAGCCCAGAGGCAGGAGAGCAGGTCCAGGGACACGTGGAACATCTGCATGCTGCAGATGGAAGCGATCCCTCCATCTTTGTCCAGGGTGGGCTCCTGCACCGGATGCACGGTCATTGGATATTCCATGACGCTGTAAATCACGTCAGACCGGAGTCATTTTTATCAACTCTTAACCTTTAACAACCTGCTGCAGATTTGAACTCACTGTTCAAACTGGCTAATTCGCTTTAGTGCTGATTTTATCTGTTGTCAAGTTTTGTTTTGCAATTCTAACTTATTTTATATAGTTTTAAAACTATTTTCCTTTTCATTTTTTCTTTTGTAGGTGATCTTCGGTTTCTGAAAGGCGCCCTCAAATAAAATGTATTATTATTATTATTATTATAATTATTACTATGATAATGACATTAATAATAATATTATTAACATTCCTGTTGGTGGCCCTCAGACAGCAGAGGGCTCTGTTTAGTCTGCCTGATTATAGGAAGAGAAGAAGAAGTCGGGCATGCGCAGAGGCGGAGGAGGCTGTGAGCTGCCAGCTGGACTCCGTGTTCCACCGTGAAGCGACACGAAGGTCCGTGTGTGTGTGTGTGTGAGAGAGAGAGAGAGGAGGAGGAGCACCGCTGATGAAGATCCGGAGCGTTTGTACCGGAAACGACAACAGCAGAGCTCCGTGTGTCAGCTGTGAGTATCCTCTGCTGCTCCTCAGGTCCGACCGGGACCGCGCCTGGAGAGTGCTGGAAAGTTTTTGAATGGCACACAAAGAGGAAGAGTGAGAAAAGTACTGAGTTTAGAAGTACTCTGTTACAGTAAAAGTACAGGAGTGTGCTGTGCGGTTATGAGAAGTCATAAGTGTCACTGCAGGTGTGACCAGTGGGAGTCTGCACATGCTCAGTTCGACCCTCTCCTGGGTAGACAGTAGGAGCTTGGACCATTTGTTTTGGAGGTAAGGTGAGTTTACCTTCATCTCTGACTGAGTAATCTAAAGTAATCCCATTCTGGGTGTCTCGCCTCAACCGGGGACCTCATTAGTGAATGAGCCCGGTTGGATGAGCTCTGCTCCACCCTGGCTGTGGCGAGCGTGCTCTGGGTTGGAGCGTTTCACCTGGTGTGTTGTTGTGATGTCGTTCGTCTCAAGCTGAGACTTTGCAAAGGCTGTATATCAAAGATGGACACGGCTGCTGTGACACTGACCGCTGGTTGAAGTCCCGCGTTGATTGTTGATGTCATCGGTTGTTTGCAGCCACCCAACGACCAATGAACCAATGGCCCTCAGTCTGCAGGAGAAACGTCCTTGTGGTTTCTTTGGGCGCTCGCAGGCTGCCGTAGCGGGCTGTAAACATGTTGTAAAGTTTTAACCTGAGGGTCTGAGAGATCACCTCACTGCTGGACTGCAGCTTGTGTCCATCTTTTACGTACAGTCTAACAGGAAGACCTTTGCTAGACCATAATTGGGACAACAGGTGATGATATAGGTGTGGCGGGTACAGCTGAGACTGGCTCGGTGGAGTGTTTCCCTCTGAAGCACGACTTGGATTCACCCGTGAGGCTGTTTTATTGATCAGCTCATGTGACTTCAGGTAAATCGGAGGCGGTCTCAGTCTGCAGGTTCCTCGCTGTCGTGTTTGGAAGCTAAGAGACGTGGGACAGGTCAGGCTTGTTTGCGGAGAAACACGTTTGGCAGCCTATCAGGTCTCAGCTCAGGTGTGTGCGTTTGGGTGTGTGCCTACCAGGATGTCCTCCTCAGAGCTGCTTTACCTGCTCTCCACACACACACACACACACACACACACACCTGCTTTGTCTGTTTGTCAGCTGCTGCTAGGTCATGTGACCCACACAGATGCCTTTTGCACACTGCTGCAGCTTCTCAGGCTTTCAGAACAGCGAAGGTGTCGTATTCAGGAACTCGAGCTGAAGAGCTTCAGCTGTGACCTCTGCTCTGCTTTCCCATACAGTGTCCGCCTCTAGCTCCTCCTCCTCCCCCCACTCTGTCTGGTACTGATCCAGGTGTGAACCTGTGTCTGCAGGTGATGGATGCAGAGAGCGGGGAGCTGTTTCTCGGCGTCATGGCATCCGGGAGCTGGCAGCTCGACGGTCCGTTCTCCTCCTCAGAGCTCATCCCGGCCGGCTCAGAGAAACCCCTGCAGGACTGGGCGGTGGACCCCGAGTGTGTGAGTGTCTGTGATCACATGACCACTCAGAGAGGAAGTGTTTATTTGAAACTTTGAAGTGGCGGCGAGTTTTTCCATGTCTGATGTGGCCTTGCTGTTCGTGACTGTGTAAAATGTGACCTTCATCAGATTCTCAATGACAGCGACTCCGAGGACGTCCTCCACGCCGTCAATCCAAACGAGGTGTTTCCCAGCGGGCCACCGGCTGACCCGTCATCAGAGAGCGACAGCGGGATCTCCGAGGACCCCGCCATCGAGAGTCCTGTCACCACGGTGACTGCAGCGGGCACCCAGCTGGCGCCAACGACAGTTTACCAGCTGGTTTATGACATCAGCGGGCTGGGCGGTGCTAAGACTGGAGCTGGACAGGAGAACATCATCTCCATTGAGCTCGGTGAGGCCACGCTTTGTTTCTGCCGTTCAGGATTCGACGAATCAGGCGACATTCAGCGGCGGCAGCTAGCTTCATGCTCGTGTCGACTGAGCTTAAAGAAGTTTGTTTCATTAAAGCATCAGCAGATGATTCATGCTGAGAATCAGCTGAAGTCCAACTTTAGTGTAGTACCGGTGTCTCCACCAGGGGGCGTGTGAGTATTAACAGAAGCTATAGCATACATTTTCATTGCTATGCAGATGATGCCCAGCTCAGTGGTCCCTCAGATGGTCCCGCCCCTCCCGAGCCTGGCTCTGCTGGAGGTTACTTCCTGTTAAAGGGGAGTTTTTCCTTCCCACTGTCGCCAAAGTGCTTGAGTGTTTGTCTCTGTTTGGAGGGTCTTTACAATATAAAGCGATTGATTTGGCGCTACATGAACAAAGTTAATTGAATTTAATTACGAACTCGTTCTGATGTGAAACTGCGAGCTGGTTTTGCACATGGATGAAACACTGCCCCCTGCTGGTGACGTCATGGTTAGTTTGGAACGATGATGATTTTAAATCATTGTTTAATATTTTTAGGTGGCGTTCACGGCACGAGACTGAAGCTTTCAGCTTCCTGTTAAACGACCTGGTGTGAAGCCAAAAACTATGACTCCACCCATTTAAAGAAAAAATCGACAGTGTGATGTAAGCGCGGCAGAAACAGGAAGGAGTGGCGTCGTTAACGGTGGTGCGCTCTCTCTGCAGATCAGTGGAGCTCTCAGCTGCTGCTGTCGGACTCGTGCGTCGTGAGCGAACTACCTGTGGTTTCGGCGCCGCGGCTCGCCATCCCTCCTCCCAGCCTCGACGACGACCTGGTGAGCCTCTGTTTCCTTTTTTTTTTTTTTTCCTTGTCCTTCGTCAGGCTCCGCCCTAACGACTCATTCTTCTTCTTGTGTTGCAGCTGTGCCTGGATCTTCAGCTGACCGAGGAGGAGCAGAAGCTGCTGACCCAGGAGGGCGTGTCGCTGCCCAGCAACCTCCCCCTCACCAAGGTCGGGTGCACAGATGCTCTCAGGCCGCCGCGTTTCTGTGTCAGGTGCACGCTGCTGACTTTGAACCGAACTTTATTCACAGGCCGAGGAGCGAATTCTGAAGAAGGTCCGGAGGAAGATCCGCAACAAGCAGTCGGCTCAGGACAGCCGGCGGCGGAGGAAGGAGTACATCGACGGGCTGGAGAGCAGGTAACCGGCCAGCTGACCGCCGCCGCGTCGCTGACAGAGACTCCATTTCCAGACGTGTTGTGAGGTTTTTTCAGCGAGTCGATAGTTCGCCCCCCCGCCTTCATTTATCTGCTCTCACTTTCAATTTGAACTTCCTTCCATCCTCCAGGGGTCGTGACCCCGCTGAACTTCAGCCGTCTCCAGTGTCGCAGTCCGCGTCACGAGGGTTAACGCTGGATGAGGGCGGCGTTGTCACACGTTCACCTGCAGATTGGCTGCTATGAGCAGGAGAAGGAGGGGCTCGCTCTGTGTCAGCCAGAGCGGCTCAGATGTGTTTTTGTTGTGGGTTCAGAGTAATGAGGGAGTCACAGCTGTGTGTTAAATCGATGCTATAGGTCCGTCGTGACCACAAACCCCGCCCCATATTGTGTTTCCTCCTGCGACTTCTTCAGCTTAGAGAAACCTCAGCGCCACCTGTTGTATTGGTGATGAAACCGCAGAGCGACAGAAAGTTACGCCTTGACACCGAGCGGCGTCGCCGGGTTACTGGCGTTAAACTGTCATTAACGAAGACGGCGCTAAACGTGTTTTTAAAGCTCTCAGCCTCACAGGCAGAGTTACGTCTGTGTGAGCGGTGATGTAAATAACCTTTACATGTACGGCTTCATGTCCTGTTCAAGTCTGCACAGAGGTCCCCATGGTAACACCTGTGTGTGTGTGTGTGTGTGTGTGCGCGCTGACAGGGCGGCGGCGTGCTCGATGCAGAACAAAGAGCTGCAGCGGACGGTGGAGCAGCTGGAGAAACGTAACAAGTATGAACACGCTTTGCTAATTATTGAGGTCACAGAAAGGTCACTTCCTGTGACATAAACACAGGGAACGATGTCGAGCTCACACTCTGTAGGTTTTATTGTAATCTCACACAGTTTGTTGACATGAATACCACAGACATGTTATTCCAGACACTTCTGTCACAAACAGGATCAGAAACATCCACATCAGGGAGACCTCCCTGTGGTTCTGACTCCCACCAGCAGGGGGCACTGTGCTCTCACTTTAAATGTGAACCTCGGACAGCTCAGTCACGAGGACCTGAGTCTGTCTGAAACAGTCAGATTTACTTTTTAGTTTCTTCTTGAACTTCCTGCTGAGTTTGCTGCTTGCTGATTGGTTCACCTGCTCAGGTAAGCCCTAACCAGCCCCTGTGTTCCTGCTCCTCAGCTCTCTGCTGGCTCAGCTGCAGCAGCTTCAGTCTCTCATCAAGCAGACGGTCAGTAAAGGAGCCCAGACCAGCACCTGCCTACTGGTACGACCACCTTAAACCCGTTAAGGTGGAATGAAGTCTGTTTTGTTTTTGTTTGTTTGTTTTAGTTCTGCTCCTACACACACACACACACACACACACACACACACACACACACACACACACAAGCCCGTTCAGCTATCTTAGTGAGGACCTTCATTGACCTTAATAACCCTAACCATGAATGAATGCTGACCCTAAACCTAACCATAACCGAATTGTAACCCTGACACTGAAACCACATTTTGAGCTTCAAAAATGTCTTCAGACTTGTGAGGACCGGGTTGTGTGTCCTCACAAGTGACTGTTCTCACAAGTATAGTAGAATGCAGATTTCGGTCCTCACAATGACAGCTAGACAGGAACACAGACACACACACTCTGACCCTGCTCCTCGTGTGTCTTCAGATCATCCTCGTCTCTCTCGGTCTGATCATCCTGCCGAGCTTCAGCCCGTTCAGCCGCCACCGTGCAGACGACGACTACAGACCCACAGGAGGTTGGTCCCTGATGACATCACTTCCTGTTTGAGCATCTGTGATGGCAGCACAGGGTTTAGATGGAGGCTTTTGGGGAAGCTGAGAGTTTGTAGGATTGAACATTTTAAATAAAAATAGTTCTTCAGGCGCTCGAGCGCTTCCTGACGCTCGCTGTGTAAATATGGCAACGCAGGTAAACGCGGTAAATCCTGGTCTCATGTTGTCGGTGTGGCAGGAATGTTGCCTCAGAGACTGGAAAATGAATCCTAGGAATAACTTCGGTCGCGTTTTCTCCTCGGCACGTCAAACCGCTGGACTCATGATTTATTTTTTCATCTTTCCAGTGATTTCCAGAAACATCCTGACGGATCCGTCGTCCTCTCAGCCGACCTCAGACGACGCCTACGGTGCGACGTCCCTGCAGTCTGAGTCCCCCGCTCTCAGCCAATCAAAACCTCCTGAGGGAACGTCGAATCTCCCAGAACCAACAGAAAACCACGAACACGCAGCCGCAGACGGTACGGAGGGGAGCCGGTCGGGAAACGGCTCGGTGGTTACTGCCGAGCAGACGGAACCCGGCGCCCTCGGCCAGAAGTCGACGGTCCGAGGAGGACGGCGCGATCAGGCCAAACCGGGACACGCCGATGAGATGTAGAAACCGGACTTCCTGTTTTGAAGGAAAAAAACCCGACCTGCCCGATCGATCAGCTGATCGGTGCTGATTTATGGTGGTGGATTTCAAATGATCAAAAACACCAGACGGTATTATTCACGCCGAAACAAACCCTGTTAGCATCTACGGACATCCAGCACGAAGGTGAAGGTTCAAACTCGCCGTGGCTTTTCACCGTCGCCTGTTAGCATGCTAAGTCACGAGTACGCCAAAAGTCTTTGTTTGTTTAATAAATAAAAGGTTTTCTTCACAAATACGTGAGCAAACGTTACTTGTTTGAGTTGCAGCGTTGCTCACACGCCACGTAAACGTGTGGATGTTAGCAGCGCGGTGCGGTGACCGCTTTTCTTTTTCTTTCTGGGATGAAAAATGAATCAGTTGTGACGTCTGGAGTGATTATTGCCAAGTTTGATTTTTTCTTGTAGCGTGTCCTGATCATAAAGGAGCTAAATCATCTACAAACTGCTGCGAGGAGCTCGTGCACCTTTGTGACACGTGGTGACCTCATCATTTCAGACTTTGGCCACGCTGAATGTGCAGAGCGCCCCCTGAAGTGAAACGTGTGTAAATGTCTTTCTGGGTGAATTAAACTGTTTTTGCTGATCTCAGTTTCTTGGATTGATTCGTTTGTTTTGCTGCGTCTGAACTTTGACCTTTAAACGCTGTCAGACTTCACGGATCCGCCGGTCCCTGCAGGCCGAGCAGAGGAACCTGTTTCAGTTTCACCTCCGTACCTCCCAGCTTCGTTTCAGGATCTGCTTCATTAAAGGGAAACCGAGCGTGTGCAGCAGCACGGCGAGGCCGACTGGTCTGACTGGAGCTGCCAGCTGTTTTTTTTTTTTTGTAATGAATAAAAAATAACATGACGTTTCTGTGCTGATGTTTGTGATCGTTCAGACACTGCTGCACTTCACCCAGAAACCATCAGAGGGCGTCACAGACCAAAGGCAGTGAGTCTCAGCTTCGATCTGATTGGGCGTCTCATGAAACACTAAAAATAAATCGTTTATAAAATCAGGTTTTACTTTCGTAAAACTTGCAGGTCACTTGTCACAAAACTTTGATACGTTTTTATTTTTGGATTTATGTCATGAAAGCATTTTTAGATTAATATTTATATTTTATTATTATTATATGTTTTGATATCTTTTCCAGTTGTCTTCATAATTATTACTTTAACAATTGGTGTTTTTATTTGTTACGATTTTTATGATTTGAATTGATTTTTGTCAGTTCCTTATTTTAATATTTTTCTATTTAATTTAACAATTTCTGAGTTTTCAGAGTTTCCTTTTTAATCATTTATTTATTTTTTGAAGTTATTTTTTCATTGTTACTGTTTATTATTATTTATAGGTGAGCAGTGCTGTTGGCCGTGGGTGTCGGGTGCTGGTGAGTCCGAGCTGATCGGGTTGAACCTGCGGCTCTAATCTGCTGCTGTTGTTTTGGGCGGATTGTCCCTTTAATGATGGGGTCGGGGATAATCTGCAGATGAGCCGCCACCTCTCGCTGTGACCCAGTTTGTGATCTACACTGGGACTGAAACTGACTCCAGATCAGAGCCGAACCTGGAAACATCTGTCAGATCAACCCGATGCAGATCTAGAGACGAGGACGGCAGAGCAGCTGCAGACTCGTGAGGACGCGGCGTCTGCAGATGGCGTCTGCAGTTTGCGGACACCATCTGCAAACCAAAACTGCAGTCTGCAGTTCATGGCATGATTTCAGAGTTGATGAGGATGTTGGGGCAGCCTGATGCGCGTTTCATCACAGTTTTGGTCAATGCTAACAGTGCAAGCACGAGCTGCAGTTCATGCGACGGCCACAGGAGGGCACTAATTAAAGATCCTGTAATGGAGCACAGTAAAGACGGGCGGTCGTGTTGGTTCGGTGAGCAGGGTCGGAGAAAGCGTTTTATCGTCATTCTGATTAAAGTTAGTTTCTCTACATTTGAGTCGTTTGGTTTCTTGACCAATGACGCGCTCGCTGTGAGCTGATGGTGCTCACCTCCATCCATAAATCACCAGCAGTTATTTCATTTTTTGGAGTTTGAGGCTTTCAGATATTTGTCAGTACTTTAGAGATCACCTCCCTCCCTCCTCTCTCCCCCGCTTGTGTCCACAGGCTGAGGTCAGTTTCCTTCGCCAGGCGCAGGCGGCGTCTGTGTGACACATTTCACCCTCGTGGATTATCTCTGTGAACACGCCATAATCTACATCATGCTGTGGATTAACACAGATGTCTGTGGGATTACAGAGAGTGCCGCGTGTTTCCTGAAGCTGAAGCTGGAACCAGGCTCAGCTTCAGGTCTCGGGTCTGTTCAGCCCAAAAGGAGGAGACTGTCCTCCCAGTCGGAGGCAGCGGAGCCTCTGCTGGACACCAGAGGAACTGCAGGCTCGAGCGTTACTGCCCACCCTGTGACGTCAGCGCTTTCAGTAGCTCTCATTCTCGGCCACTCCCGCTGTCCGCCGGAGGGGGGCGCTTCCGGGCTGCCGATGAGCCGCTGAGCCAGCGGGCAGGCGGGGAGGGGGGACAGGGAGGAGGAGTAACCGGACACCCAAGCACGGAGTGGCTGCTGGCCGGTCAGAGTGCGGCGGAGCCCGGCGGCAGCCACAGCAGCGAGTCGCTCAGCACAGTGACACCGAGCAACAGAGCCGTGGAGCGGCGGAGCTGAGGCGGAGGCTCCGGTCTCCCCTGCAGGAGTTTGACTGCTTTAACGGCTCTCCGAGTCTCCATCGAGCGGATAACGGAGTTCCCGTGAAAGTGGGAGAAGTGTCGCGATCAGCCGCCGGACACCGGCAGCATGAAGAGGAGCAGCTCCGGGAAACGGGTGAGTGATACCGGGACAGAGGGCGACCCCCGGGGCTCTCTCCGTTAAAGCAGAACTCGAAGAACAAAAGCCCGAGGATTAGTTTTATTCTGAAGGCTGAGAGCCGCAGGCTTCTCAAGAACCCACGTCCGGTTTTCATAATAAAGGCCTCACTCTGCTGATGCTTAAAAAGTGCCAAAAGGCCAACAAACAGACGGAGAAGTGATGTTTTTAACAGTGACCCGGTCTGTGAGGTCCAGGCCGGTCCTGGAGGCTTTAAAGTGACCTGAATGTGGTGTGATGGTTAATCTGCTCAGCAGCTCCAGTTTCAGTTACAGCCTTTAATGGACTTGCATAACAACCATCTGACCCCAAACCGGCTGAACTCAGAATGAAAGCAGTTAGAGGCGGGCTCTGTCGGTGCTACACACACCTGTCTGTCCACACAGGTGAGGATGAAGAAACAGAGTAATAGAAATCAGTGTCTCCCAGTCTGTACACAACAGAAAACAGAGTAGAAACAGCAATAGAAGCATGAATAGAAACACAAGTAGAGTATTATAAACAAAGACTAAAAATACAAACTGAGGAGATGAGGTTGATTTAGGCTGAGCTTCTGGAGCCGTGTTGACAGGTTTCCCTGCTCCTCACCTGCTCTGTCGGCTTCCTGTTTCTTGTCTCAGGGCGCGTCCGAGTCGGCGCCGCAGAACGCGCCGCCTGATAAAGTGGGCTGGATCAGGAAGTTCTGCGGCAAAGGGATCTTCAGAGAGATCTGGAAGAACCGCTTTGTCTTTCTGAGAGGAGACCAGCTGTTCATCTGTGAGAAGGAGGTGAGTCAGAGAGGGCGGGGCCTACAGGTGACCAACCCCTGACACTCACTCACTCAATTAGTCAATCAATCAATCGATCAGTGGACATGATCAGAGGTAGAAGGTCTCTGATCCTCACAGCGTGATCACCTGTAACCAGCAGGCAGGTGACACCTGTGATGTCATTAAGAAGGTTAACGAGGAACAGATTTAAAGGGAGTGCGCAGCTTTTTTATGAAACTGTTACAGAACTTTACAGGAGAACTCTTGCAGAGAACATCTGACATGTTGAACTTGGTAAGCACTGAAGTACCTCAGAGTACTCCAAAGTACCTCTATGTACATGCATTGAGAGTATTGTGTGTAGTATTTTTAGCCTTCCTCCAAATTCTGCAGTTCAGTTTGCAAACAGAAAGATTCTCCTCGGGTTTCATCAGCCGACGTTCTGCAGGAGTCGAGTTTCAGTCCGAGCTACAGATACACAGAGTGCTCCGGTTTCACTGCTGCAGCACAGGAAAAGTGTCCTTACAGAACCCTTATCACACAGGGAACGTCGTCATAGAACCCTTATCACACAGGGAACGTCGTCATAGAACCCTTATCACACAGGGAACGTCGTCATAGAACCGTTATCACACAGGGAACGTCGTCATAGAACCCTTATCACACAGGGAACGTCGTCATAGAACCCTTATCACACAGGGAACGTCGTCATAGAACCCTTATCACACAGGGAACGTCGTCATAGAACCCTTATCACACAGGGAACGTCGTCATAGAACCGTTATCACTCAGGGAACGTCGTCATAGAACCCTTATCACACAGGGAACGTCGTCATAGAACCCTTATCACACAGGGAACGTCGTCATAGAACCGTTATCACTCAGGGAACGTCGTCATAGAACCCTTATCACACAGGGAACGTCGTCATAGAACCCTTATCACACAGGTAACGTCGTCATAGAACCCTTATCACACAGGGAACGTCGTCATAGAACCGTTATCACTCAGGGAACGTCGTCATAGAACCCTTATCACACAGGGAACGTCGTCATAGAACCGTTATCACTCAGGGAACGTCGTCATAGAACCCTTATCACACAGGGAACGTCGTCATAGAACCCTTATCACACAGGGAACGTCGTCATAGAACCGTTATCACTCAGGGAACGTCGTCATAGAACCGTTATCACTCAGGGAACGTTGTCATAGAACCCTTATCACACAGGGAACGTCGTCATAGAACCCTTATCACACAGGGAACGTCGTCATAGAACCCTTATCACTCAGGGAACGTCGTCATAGAACCCTTATCACACAGGGAACGTCGTCATAGAACCCTTATCACACAGGGAACGTCGTCATAGAACCGTTATCACTCAGGGAACGTCGTCATAGAACCGTTATCACTCAGGGAACGTCGTCATAGAACCCTTATCACACAGGGAACGTCGTCATAGAACCGTTATCACTCAGGGAACGTCGTCATAGAACCCTTATCACACAGGGAACGTCGTCATAGAACCGTTATCACTCAGGGAACGTCGTCATAGAACCCTTATCACACAGGGAACGTCGTCATAGAACCGTTATCGCTCAGGGAACGTCGTCATAGAACCCTTATCACACAGGGAACGTCGTCATAGAACCGTTATCACTCAGGGAACGTCGTCATAGAACCCTTATCACACAGGGAACGTCGTCATAGAACCGTTATCACTCAGGGAACGTCGTCATAGAACCCATATCACACAGGGAACGTCGTCATAGAACCCTTATCACACAGAGCCTAGTTTCCCTCCTAACACAACCTCTGTGTGAAAAGGTTTTCTAACATGTTCTCGGGTTCTGGGTGTGGTACCTGTGTGCAGCGGTGCAGTATTGATCACTGTGGTTAGCTCGTTAGGTGGCCACTGAGTTAATAGCTTTGTTCCAACACATGAAGCGGCGCTGCTTTGCAGCGTGTTCACAGAATTACACTTCCTGACCCTTTTTCAGATTCAAAGATTTTAGCTGGTTGTAAAATCTGTTTTGTGTTGCTCAGTGTTCCACTTTGTGTGAGATGGGGCTGGAAATATGTTTTTGCTCCGTTTGCTAATGTGTGTGTGTGTGTGTGTGTGTCAGGGACATTGTGAAACGAGGCGGCCTCTGGTTTGTGTTTGTGCGTTCACATCAGTCTCCGTGGTGCATTCAGGTTCCTCGGCTTCCTTTCTTCAGTTCCTCTTTTCACCCGTCGTTTGGCAGCGTCAGTGTGAAGTTACACATCGAAGCTTCCTGAAAACTGTCTCACCACCAAATTAGGATGTGTCTGTGTGCGCGGCGTCTCTGCTGTTGGTCGACAGACTCTCTTCTGCTTCTGTGGCTCTAAGTTAGGCATGTGTGAAGCTTCAACATGTCAGCAGCTCGACTTCCTGTCCTACCAGGAATAGAAACCCAGTGTGACACCAGGGAAACCACACACACTGAAATACACTCTGAAACCACACACACAGAGGTTTGTAGTCCTGTCTCTGTGGGGACTGAACCACGTGTGGGCACATCGCTCTGCTCGTCGGTTTCATCTCTGAGTTGGCATTGTAGTTTGGGACAATAAAGTTTTAGTGAAAGCGTCTTTCCCGCTCTTTTATGGGTTTATTTGTTTTTTAATTGGTTATTTGTTGTCAGTTTATTGGTATTTTTGACCCTCAGCACA